>NC_081344.1:58557321-58618139 GCF_029784015.1 Lycium ferocissimum
TACGTGCAATGTATGAGTTCAACATCAATGATCAGATCAAATATCACAAGTACCAAGCATGGGTACGCCAACAATATTATGAAAAGACGACACAAGTTATATAGAACACTATCCTCGTATCAAACTTCAACAAGTAAGATACTACAATATCATGACCAAGATGTATCAATAGTCTCCAATATCTACTATCATCAGGTGGCATCGAACCAACAATAATAGAACAAATCAAATCACAATACAGCGGGAAGGCTAACCCCAATCACACAACAGAGCCCAACCTAAGACAATATCCAACCCAACTTCATACCCGAAGGTTTACATGCTTTCTCCAATAATATTATCAAAATATATGGCTCGCTAAACCAAGTCTCACCATAGGGTAAGCCATAACCTACTTGGAAGGCCGAACAGCAATGACACCAACAATCACTCCTTAGCCTTTCCTTTCCTCTAAGCCTCGAGATCAAGAAAGTCTAGGCATATGTGAATTATGGACTTAGGATCAAGAAGAACATCAAAACTAACCCTCCTTCTATGAAGACCTAAATCCCATATCTATGGAATAGGGTTTATGAACTAGAAGGGCGAATTTAGGAATCTAAAGGTCCCAACATGAAATTAAACCTCTAGGTGATCAATTCCCATCATTAGCAAGCTAGAATAATCAACAATTTACTTTATTTCGGATTCTAGGCAAAACCCCCCAAATTTGGGTATAAATCCTAACTTTCAATTTCATAAATTAGCCTCTAACTAGGAAGAAATTATGAAATAAAGGGTTCTAATCATCAATTCAATGCTTAAAGAAACTGACACAACCAACAAATCAAGATTAAGAAGCCTAAATGTAATATCCATTAAGCCCACTTTTAATCTTCCATTACTTAATGAACGAATAAGGAAAAGGGATTCTAAGATAATTAGGGGAAATGGAATAGCACAAAGATTATAATGACTTACCACCAAGAATCTTCTCCAAGAATCCTTTAGAATTGCTCCCAATAGCTCAATTTTTGTAGTTGTAATAAATGAGAGACTAAGGGCTTTTAATACACAAATAAATGAAATAACAGGCTCAATACCATTATAGCGGCAGCGGGACAGCGGCAGCGGTCAGCAGTCCCGCCCCGACTGCCTCTCAGACCACCGCAACGGTCTGCCTTAAATTGCACTGGGCCACCACAACAGCCAATACCACTGCTATGGCAGTAACGGTGCCGCCAAGGCGGACACTGGCACAGATTTTCCCACAATTAATCTCAAACTCAATCTGAAATCCCGACCAATACCCGAGGCCATCTGCTCGCAACCACATACACAGACACGCACAAAAACATGCTACGAACGCATTTGTGGCCCCATAAATTCCAACGGAGGTCTCGTTGACCAAGTCAACCCTCGATATCTCAATTCCAACCCCCCATCCTAAGTCCCAAAATGCACCGAGCGCATTGGGAACCGAACCAGATATATACACACAAATTCTAAAAGACCATCCAGAGCTCTTAAAATTGACGAATTTTTGAAAAAGGTTCATTTATCTAAAAGTCAACTTCGAGTCAACTCTTTTTCTCTTAAAGCCAATTTTTCACAAAGAGTCACCAAAATTAATCCCGAACACCTCAAAAAGTGTATCATCAGTCCCCTCGGGTTAAAAATGTGCTAACAAGCTCGGGGAAGGGTTAGAAGTGTCAGAAAGACTATAACGACCAAGCGGGTCGTTACAGTATTCTTGAAGTTAAATATTGACTGAGTCTTATTCAATGCCAAATGCTGCACTTGCTTGTCCATTCTTAAGGTTTCATGGTCTTAGGTGTTGTTGGAGAAATGCTTGTTTTGATAAAATATGGTACTGTCCCTGTGCTAGGTTCATTGAATAGCTTAAGCATGAATGTGTCAATCAACATGTTTGTTCCTATTCACACTGTCATTTCAATCAAACTGCATATTTATATAAAGGCTTTATATCCTTTTTGCTTGCTACTGCCATCATGCCAAAACTCAGTTCTAGAAACATGGAAATCCCTCTGTGCCATTGTGTGTTTTCAGAAAAGATATATGTCTTGACTTGTCAGCTCTTAGTTGTTCATTCTGAGTATCAATATTCTTGCAATAGCCAGCAGACTCAAAGGAGCCTGCTTCTGCATATTCAAAATTGTTATGCTTGCTTGAAACTCTGAACTATCTTGGTATGCCAGATTATGATCCTGCACATGTTACATTATGAAGTTAATGCATGCTCTAGTCCATTCCATGTCCATATGCTATGATTGCTGCTTGCCCACCTCATGACTTTGTGTTATAGCTTCTTCCTGCTCATCTCATATCCACATGCTATAATTGTTTCCTGCTCACTTTATGACTTTATGCTATGGCTTGCCCCTGTTTGCTCTATGTCCATGTACTGCAACTGTCTTTATCTATCCTATGACTACACATTATGGCTTGTTTATGTTTACTTCAAATACGTATACTGTAACTACTCTTGTTCACTTTGCGATCATGCTTTCTGGTTCTGGCTGTGGCTGCTATTTACACTATACTTCTACCTCTGCTTACTTGGTTAAACTGCATATCAGTTTATGCTATGCTTGTATGTGAATGAGAGGTTTTGTGTCATCCTCCCTTCTCCTTTGGTTATACTGGTTTGGAAATTAAAGTAGCTACTTGGGGCCTAGTCTTAAGCCTTCTGCTGGTGTCTTGCCATGCCGGAGCTTCATGAAACCTCTTGGATCTTGTGTGGCATCAGGAATACAGAGGATGACAACTTCCCCTTTTACTACTTAAGTCGTTATCAGTAAAAGCCAGTAGGAGATAGGAATGTGACAGTTACAGGACTTGTAAATAAATTTGGTATATATGTGTATATCTGTGTAGTTGTATTTGTGATAAGTTCAGTGAATATAAACTAACCGGGGTCTTTGTTTCATTTCTCCCTCCACTGCATGGCCATTCGGGCCAAGATCCATCCACCCCATTGGGCCAAAGGCCCAATGAGAAAATTCATTTCAAATATTATCGAGTCCGAGTAAAGAAATGGAAGCTAATATTATAAGAAACCCGTAGAAGGCCCAGCCATAGGTGAAAATGGCAAACTAGGGTCTTGGTATGCCCCTAGCTTGCCCTATCTCTTTATTATCGTTGTTATTTTTTTAGCATTCAAATTTGTTGTATTTGAATTTGTAATACTTGTAAAGAATTTAGATTCCAATTTGTTTTATTTGAATTTGTAATACTTATAAAGAATTTATATTATTATTGGAATCTTTTGGTTTGGACTAGTCGTCTTAGGACAACGGTACTTATGCTGTTTAGTAGACTTTAGGTTCCTGAATGATTTTCAATACCCGAAATAAACATAATGATTTGAAAACTATGATGATAATGAGAAATTTTTAACAAACTGCCCAAATACATCAAAATCATTTCTTAAAACCCCTTTGCAAGTCGCAAAGAATTTAGAAACTGAAGAGCGTTTGTTTTCTGGGTTTAAAGATGGAATTATATGAATCATAGTTTTTGGGCTAAGCCTAACAAAAACGGAATTGAGTTTTCTGGGCCGAGCCCCCATTCATCTTTTCTTCTCTTAAAAAATGCAAAATGTTTGGGCAAAGCCCATTAAAGACACCATTTTTGGCAAAGAAATGTTTTTGACCCAAGTCCGATTTTGAAACTGAGATCAGATTGTTAAAACTCACAAGTCTAAAACTGAAAATTTATTACATATAAATCAGATGTTTTAAATGGACAAAACATTTGTAAAAAGGACAAAGTTTGTGGTTAAGGTGTTCCGACGTAGTATATGATTCGACCCGAGACCGTGTATGATCGCACATGAACTGAAAAGGGAACTTATATATATATATACAATCCATATCTTTTTAACCATTTAAAAACAAAGTATACTATCCTTATACATGAAAGGAGCCTATTCTTCCCCGGATATAATAAATTCGAACCTAAATACCCTATAAGTAAAGGGGATATATTCAAATTATTTCCAAAAAATGACATGAAAATGATAGACTTTATAATGTGGGAATAAAACACTAAATAAACTGTTCATACACATACTCATACATTGAAATTCAAAGGTCAACTGTATAGTACAGATCCTTAATAATAGGGTGCCTAACACCTTCCTGAGGGGATTATCAGAACCCTTACCTATAACATTGGATTACAAAGGTTTTTTCAATGTATATGAATAAATCCTTCACCACTGGTTTTTCTAATTTCCTAAAAATTATGTGGCGAATCTTTTAAAATAACGTTCAAAAGAGCACCAACAAGTTTGAAGTAACTTTCCGAGCGCTAACCCCACCCGCGAAATAAGAACTGTAACAATTGTTATGAATCTTGATATTGTTGCACACATGCATTCATTCAAACCTATACATATTTGGATCGAGTTGCACGCCACAACATATATAAATATTTGGATCGGGTTGCACGCCGCAACATATATACATATTTGGATCGGGTTGCACGCCGCAACATATATACATATTTGGATTGGGTTACACCCCGCAACATATATACACATATTTGGATTGGGTTGCACGCCGCAAGATATATACAAATTTGGATCGGGTTACACGTCGCAACATATATATACATACTTGGATTGGGTTGCACGCCGCAACATAAATACATATTTGGATCGGGTTGCATGCCGCAACAAGGTATATGGACCTCGTGAGTCCCCCATGGGTCACGACTAAATGGAATGACTACTAACATGTGTGTACTAAGTTTGACATATGGCCATTACATTGCAGCGCATAGTATGCATTCATCATCCTTTATATTTGCCTTCGGGGCTATGGACTGTCTTCGGACAATTCTTGTTGCCTTCGGGGCTATGCATATATCGACGGGTCCTATGGAAAGTCTATGAAATGCATAGTTACCATCACAAGCATTTCATATATAAAGCATTGCGACGATATCACATGTTGATATCTCTTTAGCCAAGAATGCCTTACAAGTTTACAGAACGTAAAGAAAGACAAGAAGTACAGAAAGAAAGAATCTAATGAACAATTATCCCAAATACTATAGTGAATGATTCTAGAACGTCGCTCCACATAGCGACCCAAAAGATATCACCAGAAAGACAACAAAAGATTTAGGAAGACAGAAGTATAGTAAGATTATGATAAGTCCCCATAGAGAGTTATAGAGTCGTCAGTTACAATTTGGTTTGATTACCTTTCAGTTAATCTTTATCGGCTTCAGTTTTATTATATATATTTGATGTCTGCCTTTCGTACTCGGTACAATCTTTCTGTACTGACGTCCCTTGGCCGGGGGCGCTGCATTTGTTTATGTTTCACATTGCAGGTTCAGGTATACCGAGTGGCGGGCATGCATTTTAAATGGTACAAATGTTCAGCGAGATGGTGTAAGCTCCACTTCTTCATGGAGTGAGTCAGGTCTAGTACTGTTATTGATGTTACAGATTACGGATAGGTTGGGGCCCTGTTTCAACACTTGTGTCAGTTGGCCAGTTGTAAGTATTCGTAAAGGCTTCATAGACAGTACATATGGGTCAATTGTATTAAATTTCATATCATGGGCTAGTGGCCACATTTATGTTAAGAAGTTATCCAAATGTTAGCTATCTTTTAAATTACATCATGTGATCCATTATAGATTCATAGCAGTTGCATGTAGAATCTAGTCCTTCCCATTCAGGATTCGAGCATGACACGTATCCTTTTCTTTGGCATGAATCCATAGCAAGTTCCTTTTTCAGAAAATGAGTTTCAAATGAAATATCAGAAAATTATTTTTCAGGGGTTCAAATGCCCCCTATGCTACTATTTCATTCTTACCCCGATACTATAAGCTTCCTATATCTATTTATGGTTCGTGCTCCTCATAGGAAATGCAACTAAATATAGAGGCTTCCTCATAGAGGCATCTTTCGTATAATAACGCTTAGTATGAGTTGCTCCGTATATGTGCTAGATAGCTCTAGACGTTTCCTTATGTAATGTTGCCTTTGTTGACACCTAATTTTTGACCTATCATAATTTTATTTAATTATCTAGGGTTCTTGGATCTCAAACGGAGTGAAATATGTATTTTATGAGCCAAACTGATTTTTACAAAAATTATTGCGATAATATTTTGCCAAATATTTTATTTAATTATCCAGGGTTTTTGGATCTCAAACAGAGTGAAATATGTATTTTATGAGCCAAAATGATTTTTACAAACTTATTGCGATAATATTTTGCCATTTATTTGGCAAAATAAGTGCAAATATATATTGTAAGTCATTTAAAATATTTTATATAATTTTACTATTAATATTAAAATAGTTGTCAAAATTAATCAGAAAGTAACTCAAAAACAATTATTCAATTAATTGTTTAAATTATCAAGTGTCAAAGTGACAAATATTTTGCTCCGTTTAATTCAATAAGTTTGATTAATTAAGTAAATAATCATTTTACCTCTCAATTGTTTTAATCTCTGCATAGTCACTTTGCATTTCTGCAATTTTAGATTAATCATGATTAATTAAATGCTTAATTGTTTTTACATCTATAAATTGCTTATTATATGATTAATTGCGGTTACAATTGAAATAATCAATTGTTAGTTAATTATGGTCATAATTGAAAATAACCAATTTCATGGTTTAGTCCAACTAAGGCTATAATCGCAATTTAAGTCCTTTCATGTAATTAGCCGAGTCTATTATTTTGATTAATTGATTAATTAATTATGTTTGGTCATAATTGAAGGGTTTAAATTAATTGACTTTCTTAATTGTGGCCATTTATTAAAAAAATGTTAAGTTGTATAGTACATGGTATATCTATGGTATATCATCTTAGGAGCATCTTTAGACATGTGTTAGCCGTAAGGTTTAAGTATATCAATGGTATATCGTATGTTTTCTGGTTTCATCTCTTAAATTGAGCACTGTTTGGGCTTATTTTGTCTCACTTGTCGATGCAAAAATGGGTTTGGGCCCTTAAAAAATGAATTCATACTTGTTCTAGCCTATTTCTGGGCCGGTGATTTGTCTTGGTTAATTGGGTTATTTTCTATGCTATCTTTGAGTGTTGTTGTTTGGTCTCGACATTATTGGGCCACCTTTGAATCTTTTGGCTTTGCTACTTCGCCTTATGCATATTAAGTTATTGTATTTCTATTTTTTGTGAGCTTAATAAATGGGTGATTCCTATCTATGTGAACTTGGGATTTACATATTTTTGGTCATTTAGGGCCTAACTGTTTTGTTTCATCTTAGTTTTTCTTTTTGGGCTATTGTCACGACCCAACTAGGGGCCATGACGGGTACCCGGAGCTACCCTACCGAGCACCACCCATCATACTTGTCATCAAACCCTTCCTAAATATACATTACTCTCGGCATGGAACTTGTCATAATACAATCATTATCATTTCCAAAATACATCTACCTTTGAGCACATAAGCCTGCGAGGCTATCAAAAATGATATACGAATATACATTGTAGTAATCATGAGACATCTCCTACCCACACATAAGTATCTACGAGCCTCTACAAGAATACGGAGACATAAGGACCATGCCCCAAACATGCACACAAAAGAATATACCAATAGGTTGCACCTCCGGAGTAGTGGGGTGCTCCTGTACAACTGCTGAGTAAGCTCCTAAGCGTCTGCACCGTCTCCCTGTCTACCTGTGGGCATGAGCACAGCGTCCATAAAGAAAAGGACGTCAGTACGAACAATGTACTGAGTATGTAAGGCATATATGGCAACATAATAAGGAAATATAGAAAGCATACGAAGAAAAGATAACTGTAACTGCTTGCCTCTTTAGGCGGAATCATGCATGCCCACTTTTACCTTTAAAACCAGATTATAACACATATATACATATATGAGTAAGTTGTCTGAGTCATATGTCATCACTAGCCTGCGTCCGGGATAGTCATCTCCTGCCGCCCACTAGTGGTGCTGCCCGTGCCATATAGACATGATGTAATCATCTGTAAGCCCCTCGCCTTAGCGGTGCTGCCCGACCGTATAGGTGCGGTGTAATCCTACATATACATAAGCCAATGCATGCATGGGAGCTCAAATAAAAGCTATCAATCTATCGGAGTGACGTAAGGTCAGGAACCTCCGATTATGTTATGGAATAATCATGATCATCATATCTCACCTTGAAGGAACTAAAAACATGAGGTGAGGCTAACAACAAGAAGCAACATCCATGAAACCATAAAAATAAGAAATATCGCTCATCATAGCATCATCATCATCATTGTCATGGAACATGTCTCATCTCTATTTCATAAGAAGCTCCTAAAAATCATTAACTTTCCTCTTTTAGAGTGTAAGAAGATCATGGAAATATAAAGAAGAAATCACAATATAAGAGTCACGCCTTTGAAAAAAGGGGACTAGCCTCACATACCTTTATGTCTTCTTAATGACTAAGAGTTCTCCTTCCAAGCTCGCGATTCTACATTCAAGAGAATCCGTAAATTAGCTCATTGAGAACATACTTAAATCCGGACTAAAGCGACTAAAAGGCTAATGAAAATTGGGCAGCATTTCCTTTGTTCCTACAACTTTGTCCATATAATCAACAACTCCCACATATCATTAACAACACCCAAGACATCATAATCAATAAACTTCTTTTAGTTAAACATTATTCGATTCTTAAAATGCCCTTCCAATGTCATTCATAACCATAACTATGGTGTACCACCATATTCGTTCACATGTAATGCATCTTCAACGTTCTTAATATCATTCATCACAAGATCATGCTCATGGCACATCAAGAACTATGATTCATGTCAAGTCACTATTCAAGAATACCATTACTTCCACCTTTGAGCTTCATATTCTACTCCTTTCCTTTATTCAAGTTATTCTACAACCAAATACTCTTATTAACATGGATTAAATGTGAAACTCACCTTTGATCACATAGGAATGGTTCTCGGATGAAAATACTCCATGTGAGAAAACCCTAACTTCAACTCCAAAGGGCTTCTTGACCTCTAGCAATCCTAGAGAGCATCCTTGCACTTGATTTCCTTGGATTAATGATGCTTGATCTTTGATTTGCCTTGGATTTATGTTAGTAGGGTGTATAGAATGTTCTAGAGCTCTCAAGAAGGGTGGAGGAAATGAGAGAAATGAAAAATATGAACTTGGGTCTAATATATATACTTGCAAAAATCTGACCCGACATGGTTCTATACGGACACTTATACGGTCCGTATGGACTTATACGGTCTATATAAGTGACCGTATAAGTCCATCAGAGACTGGCCCATTCTGAAACTGTTATACGGACCATTATATGGACCGTATAAAGTTATACGGACCGTATAAATTGTCGTATAACCCACTTTTCTCCCGAACTTGTTCTCGTCGATTCGTTTGATCTCCAACCTTTTGGAACCTTCTTAGCACTTGTTTAACTCTTCATTAACAATCTAAACATCCTTATAACTCATTCACAAGACCTTACTAAATAATCTTTAACTAGATGCTTACGAAACCTTTTTTCCCAAACGCGACTTATACCTCACTTTCCTTCGATGAACTTTCTTCCTCCGATTCATACACTTCAAAATCTTATCGCATACACTTTAAAACTACCAAATACCCTCCTTAATGTCATAATAACTCCATGTTCACCTTAATCTTATGTTATTCTATGTACGACACAACGATATGAAATTTCGAGGTGTAACACTCTTCCCCCCTTAAGAACATTCGTCCTCGAATGTTAAGCTCTCGGGGTTTCTACAGAAATTTCGCTAGAGTTTCCCCTATAATATTGCACTACCATCCTGTCACAGCAACCCAAAATAACACTGCCACTCAGGGCTACGATATCACAACACGCAATATGGCCACATACGACCAAAAGCATTAAAAGTAAAGCATTGCATTACATACTCGGGGGCAATGTCGTCTCATCTTGAACCTCTTCTGGGAGTGGAGATAAATGCGTATACTTGGACTTCATACCCTCTTTCGCTTCCCAATGCATCTCTTCTACTTTCGCGTTCTTTCTTAATATCTTCATCAAGCTTACATCAGTTCTTCCTTCACTACTTCAAAACCATTTGAGAGGGCAGCAAGAAATTCTCATAAAATCTATCAATATTCTTCCCCAAATCTTTTCGAAATGAAATTTCCGCACTCCAATGATTTAATACCCTCTCATTCTTGCAAGCTTTATGTGACCACCGATATATATCAATTCCAAGCCATCTTACAGGTGTTTTCATCTTTCTTAAAGGCTTAACGTACATGTTCTTAACATACCTTGGGAAGTTAGAAAACGAGCTCTATCCACTTATTTATTCCAAAATGGAGGTTTAATAGAATGGACATGTCTTTCCCAAATCTCTCGAAATGTATCGATCTCCAGACACTAGTAGAGAACCAAGCATTTGACAAATTTCCATAGATAGCTTATATGATTCTTTACAATTGCCATGCCTATTTCAGCTCTAGATTCATCCTCATTCTTGACTAGTACCACAAAATTGTTTTACACAAGTTTACTCCTTATGTCCTTCTTTATCCACACTGCTCGCTTCCAGTTTCTCACCTAAATCTATCTTACTGCATTTACTTCGCTATGCGGCCTTAATTTCTTCGTGTTTGAGTACTCTAAGCTTGAAATTCTCGTATCACCCATACATTCCCTCTTCTACACGATCATACATATTTGTTCCTTTTCATTGTAGGTCAGTACTGTCAGGTATTCACATGCTTCCAATTAGTTTATTTCCATTTCAATCCTCTCCTATTGTTAGCCCCGCATCTTTCCGTTAGCAAAGGCATTACTAAATTCTGAGTCAAGCACTTTGCCTTTAAGACTTTCCCTGTACAATGCTTCCTAAATTGTTATGCGACATTTGAACTTCGCATCCATGTAACTTGCTTGTGGTGGCTATTTCACTTAACTTCCCGTTTCAGCCCATCATTCACTTCCCCCCTTAATCCAAATCTTACTCTCACCGCCTGTATCTTCTCACTATAAAATCATTCACATGAGCCCTTATTATATGGAAATACCATTTTATTCTTGTCTACCTTACGCTTGAGCCGAAGCCGCAATACTCATGTGATGTATCTTCTTGGGATTAATACTGCTCTTCCGTCATATGCTCATCCTTTAACTCTACCTCGTAATCTACCTTATTGTTGTATGACTGCCGTGTTGGGTCCTCCGCCCGTCTTCCCTTCCACGGTCCATATCTTGTATTATCTCATTCTTACGCCTCCAGCGGCCACGTTGCCTCAAAAAATCGAAGACTACCTCTTTGATGGTCTCTTCTGGTTACCATTTTGTTGCCACGACTATCAAACCATGAGGGAATTGCCTTTAGCCCTATGCTCATTTCCTCAATTCTATTTAAGACCCCTAGATCGTCTTGCGTATTAATCATTTCATCGATGTAGCTCATACCCGCTCTATACTCCCTATACTGCATCGTCCACAACTCGCCCTATCTTGGCTCACCTTTCCTCAATAATCACTCCCTAGGACCTTTACCGTGTAACTCACCCCTCATGCATAAATATCCTACTCCACAATTGGTTCCACATTCCTTGTCATCATTTAATCAATCACACCATTCCCACGGTAAGATTCAAAACTTCAAATACTCCATAGCACCTATTAACATTCCTACTCAATGTTAGGATATCCACAGGGTGTGGTTCTCTTCCACCCTCTGTTTATCGAGTTTCTGCTCTAGTAGACCTTTCTTCTGTTTGCCTCATTTTTGCCCTTCCTTCTCTATTTCCAACACGTCTCTTTTTTTTTTTCTTCGTACTACATGCATCACACATACCGGGCATTCGTCATTTATCGTTCTTTTGTTTTGTTGATCAACCTTATTTTGGTTTCGCTTCCCTTCATATCAGTAATAACAACTTCTGTCATGTAACTGTTTGAGTGAATTCCTGGATAAATAACCTGAATTGCAACACAGGATAAACTATGTTCATACTATCGATTAATTTCCACGTAAGGAGCTTTTGTGAACACGTCTCTTTTTATCTTTCCTCGAGGTCTCACTGAGGTTAATAAGGCTAACTTATAGTGGCATGAAAGTTTTCTCCCACTATAATCATCAGGTAAAGCCTAACTTAATAATTTGATTCGGTGTTACATGCATATACGTATACATCAAGCTCATTTTATAATTCGATCTTCCAAGCAGAAAAAGGCTAACCAAATTCTTCTAACTTACGACTTCTTCTAGAAGGCCTATCTCTTTAATTCTCCTTAGTATATAAAAATTCTTTCTATTTCAAGCACACCATTCTCCCTTCTCGTGTTCTTTATTCCATCCTAACCTATTCATGATTCCCTTAGTTTAATACATACTTGTTATGTTTATCCTGCATTTTAACTACTAGCTCCGTCCTTAATCACTCGTTGCTGGTCCTCTCTTCTTCTCATAGCAATTTCCTACAGTTCCTACGATTTCCTTTAGATTCCTGGGAGAATTTCGGTAGAGTTTCCCTTGTAAACATAACAATCCCAAACCTGCACATATCCCAGAAAACACATCCCATGCCTTATAGGACACATATCGAAACACATATAATACGCAACTCAGCAACACAAAACTATTTACCATAAAAGGATATAAGTAATAAAGCTTGTCTCATAAGTTGTACCTATACACTCTTTCTAGAATTCCATTATGAGCCCGTTTGGATTGGCTTATAAGTTGGCTTATAAGCTGTTTTCAGCTTTTTTGAGTGTTTGGTTGGCCAGCTTAAAGTCATTTTGTGCTTAAAATAAGCTCAAAAAAATAATTGGACCCATTTAACTTAGTTTATCTCTTATAAGCCGAAAATGCTTATAAGCCAAAAAAAAATAAGTGGACTACCCCAACTTATTTTTTTCTTATTCTAGTAAAACACTTTAAGCTATAAGCCAATCCAAACGGGCTCTATATATATTTTTCTACACACTATGTCAATTAACTCCCTTCAGGGAGGTTTACTTACTCATAAATCATAACTCTGGCTATCACTAGGTCACTAACAAGCGTAGACATTGCAAATTGTTTGATTGGCTCAGATTTTCACCTCAACACAGTCAACAACATCAGGAGTAATATATGATAGCGTATAACCCGAATCAATCGATGCATACACATCATAAGAGGGTACGGACAATATACCTGGGACAATATCAGGGGGGGAGACTCAAGATCCTGTCCACAGCTAACGCATAGACATGATACTGGGATCCACTTGGACTGGGCATTCCTCTTCGGTCTCCATCACAGCCTGCTAGTATCTGCGGCCTTTGCCTCGGAGGGCGTACCGATGATGAAGAGCCAACTACTAACCCCATAGGCCGAACCTTATCTCTACCGCGCATCTATGGGCAGTCGCGCCTGAAATGGCCTGGCCGAGCGCAGGCATAACAAACATCCAAGCCCAAGCGGCACGGTCCCCAATGTAACTTGCGACACTGAGTACATCGTGGTACCGGTGATCTCACCTGATTGGAACCACTCCGAATCCGAGAACTGGAAACTCTGAGACTCTAGGGTGGCCTAGAATAAGTGGATCTATCAAACCTGGGTCCAGGAAACTTTAGAGGAGCACTAGTTGTTGAATGAACTGAGTGCCTAGAGAATTTCTACCTTGGAGCGCCCCTAAACTCATGATCAAACCCTGAAGACCTGACTTCCTTCCTTCAACTCCTGTTACCATGGCCCGCATCCTGCCGCTGAGCTTGAGCGGCTACTAACTGAGTCAGCAAAAGGATGGCCTGCCTCATCTCCTGGCTTGAGGTATCTGGTGGAAGAGTTGGGGGTGCTAGGGCCAAGGTTGAGACTCCTCTTTGATCCTCTAAAGTGGGCGAAGTATGGGAAAATCGAAATAGGGCCTTACTCTGGGGTTCGATCTCCTGCATATCCATAAATGACTCCCGTTCAATCCCCTCTTCAACCACTATCTTGCCCTTCTGGGCTGCTGTAGCTTTTCCTTTCATAAACTTTGCTGATAACATAACGCACGGTTAGGAAAAGGAAATTCTTATATTATAGCTCTTTCGCACGATCTATGAAGAAGAAGGACGGTCATCATTCCTAAATGCCCCGCGACCTCCCCCGTTTATAAGTCCGGCGCACTTCACACCCATAAACAAGACTCCATCGGACACGGCTCGTAGACACACCCTAAGACGGAACTGCTCTGATACCACATTTGTCACGACCCAACTAGGAGCCATGACGGGTACCCGGAGCTACCCTACCGAGCACTACCCATCATACTTGTCATCAAACCCTTCCTAAATATACATTACTCTCGGCACGGAACTTGTCATAATACAATCATTATCATTTCCAAAATACATCTACCTTTGAGCACATAAGCCTGCGAGGCTATCAAAAATGATATACGAATATACACTGTAGTAATCATGAGACATCTCCTACCCACACAAAAGTATCTACGAGCCTCTACAAGAATACGGAGACATAAGGACCATGCCCCAAACATGCACACAAAAGAATATACCAATAGGTTGCACCTCCGGAGTAGGGGGTGCTCCTGTACAACTGCTGAGTAAGCTCCTAAGCGTCTGCACCATCTCCCTGTCTACCTGTGGGCATGAGCACAGCGTCCATAAAGAAAAGGACGTCAGTACGAACAATGTGCTGAGTATGTAAGGCATATATGGCAACATAATAAGGAAATACAGAAAGCATAAGAAGAAAAGATAATCAGAATCGCTTGCCTTTTGAGGCGGAATCATGCATGCCCACTTTTACCTTTAAAAACTGCATTATAACACATATATACATATATGAGTAAGCTGTCTGAGTCATATGTCATCACTAGCCTGCGTCCGGGATAGTCATCTCACGCCGCCCACTAGTGGTCTTTGCCCGTGCCATAGAGACATGATGTAATCATCTATAAGCCCATTGCCTTAGCGGTGCTGCCCGGCCGTATAGGCGCGGTGTAATCCTACATATACATAAGCCAATGCATGCATGGGAGCTCAAATAAATGCTATCAATCTATCGGAGTGACGTAAGGTCAGGAACCTCCGATTATGTTATGGAATAATCATGATCATCATGTCTCACCTTGAAGGAACTAAAAACATGAGGTGAGGCTAACAACAAGAAGCAATAACCATGAAACCATAAAAATAAGAAATATCGCTCATCATAGCATCATTATCATCATCATTGTCATGGAACATGTCTCATCTCTATTTCATAAGAAGCTCCTAAAAATCATTAAATTTCCTCTTTTAGAGTGTAAGAAGATCATGGAAATATAAAGAAGAAATCACAATATAAGAGTCATGCCTTTGAAAGAAGGGGACTAGCCTCACATACCTTATGTCTTCTTAATGACTAAGAGTTCTCCTTCCAAGCTCGCGATTCTACATTCAAGAGAATCCATAAAAAATTAGCTCATTAAGAACATGCTTAAATCGGGACTAAAGCGACTAAAAGGCTAACGAAAATTGAGCAGCATTTCCTTTGTTCCTACAACTTTCTCCATATAATCAACAAGTCCCAAATATCATTAACATCACCCAAGACATCATAATCAATAAACTTCTTTTAGATAAACATTATTCGATTCTTAAAATGCCCTTCCAATGTCATTCATAACCATAACTATGGCGTACCACCATATTCGCTCACATGTAATGCTTCTTCAACGTTCTTAATATCATTCATCACAAGATCATGCTCATGGCACATCAAGAATTATGATTCATGTCAAGTCACTATTCAAGAATACCATTAATTCCACCTTTGAGCTTCATATTCTACTCCTTTCCTTTATTCAAGTTATTCTACAACCAAATACTCTTATTAACATGGATTAAATGTGAAACTCACCTTTGATCACATAGGAATAGTCCTTGGATGAAAATACTTCATGTGAGAAAACCCCAACTTCAACTCCAAAGGGCTTCTTGGCCCTAGCAACCCTAGAGAGCATCCTTGCACCTGATTTCCTTGGATTAATGATGCTTGATCTTTGATTTGCCTTGGATTTATGTTAGTAGGGTGTATAGAATGTTCTAGAGCTCTCAAGAAGGGTGGAGGAAATGAGAGAAATGAAAAATAAGCACTCGGGTCTAATATATATACTTGCAAAAATCTGACCCGACATGGTTTTATACGAACACTTGTACGGTCTGTATAATTTATACGGTCTGTATAAGTGACTGTATAAGTCCATCAGAGACTATTCCATTCTGAAACTGTTATACGGACTATTATACGGACCGTATAAATGGTCGTATAACCCACTTTTCTCCCAAACTTGTTCTCATCGATTCGTTTGATCTCCAATCCTTATGGAACCTTCTTAGCACTTGTTTAACACTTCATTAACAATCTAAACATCCTTATAACTCATTCACAAGACCTTACTGAATAATCTTTAACTCGATGCTTACGAAACCTTTTCCCCAAACGCGATTTATGCCTCACTTTCCTTCGATGAACTTTCTTCCTCCAATTCATACACTTCAAAATCTTATCGCATACACTTTAAACTACGAAATACCCTCCTTAATGTCATAAGAACTCCATGTTCACCTTAAGCTAACGTTAGTCTACGTACGACACAACGATATGAAATTCTGAGGTGTAACAGCTATTACCTGTTTCATCGGTATATATATGTTTAAATAAATTGTGTAAGTGTTATGTGTTTGAAAACATTAATAGTTATATAAGTATTTAATTATAGATGCTCTCTAACCGCCACTTTCTTTTTGTCCCTCCCACTTTGCATGGAAACGTCATCATTGGGCCATTTGGGCCAAAACTGCAACAACCCCTTCTTTTATCGAGTCCGTGAAGACGAATATATTTGAAGGCCCAACCATGGGTGAAAATGGTTAATTGGTGGGCTTAGGTAGGCCCACCAGCCTAACTTATCCCCATTTTGTCATGACCCATTTTGACATAAGTCGTGCGGGCACTTACTATTCTTATCTCGGTAAGCGAACCCTCAACCCAATGATAACGAAAGACATGACTAATAAATCAAGCAAGCAGAAAAGAATAATTACGTAAGTCTCACAATTATAGATAATTGAAAATAGTGCGGAATAAGAAAGATACCACTAGGGTCTAGTCTAAGTCATACAAAAGCATCTAATGAAAATTATACAAGTCTGGAATAATATTACATAAATCTGTCTATGTCTCAAAATAGCAAAAGTCAGACATAAAATGGGAAGAGTCTTCAAGGCAGCGAACATCCGTGCTCACCCTAGAAACTCGCAACAATGCTGAAGACGACGACCAGCCACGAGAGATGGAAGCAGGACTAACCTGATACCCTGTATTCATAAATGAATGTAGCAAGTGCAGGTCAGTACAACACACGGTACTGGTAGGTATCTTCGGCTGACTAAGCATAGCTAACACAATTCAGACAATAAAGCAAGATAGGCAGATAAACAACCAAGTATAAGTCAAACATAATCACCTAAGTAGAGCATCTAATCCCAAATGTGTCAAGCCTCAGTATATCAATCAGAATCCAATATCATAAGTACAACACCAAATCATCCCAATATAATCCATAATGCAATGCAATGCACTAATGTATGGATGCAATGCAATGCCATGCAAATGTTGTTTACACATGTACTCCGGACGGAATATTAACATCTCGGTAGCACAGCCAAGGTGACTCGTGAAGTATAAGTGCCACTAGTCCCGGATTTTTGCCCAACAGCCAGACGAGACCTCGGATCTTTACCCATGGGGGGTTCTCACCTACACCACCCTGGGGGTCCGGCGGAGTCCATGCACTCACTCAATCCATGATTTCAGAACTAACATAGGATATCGGACTCTCACGTCACTCTCATTTAAAAATCGAGCCCAGCTCATCACATTGTTTCATCAAGTACCAACTGTGTCTCAACAGTATATCATGAAAAATGAGAGTGCGTGCAATGCATGTATCAACATCAATAATCATGCTCAATTCACAAGTACCAACAATGGGTACGCCAACAATATATACGCCAAGAATATCATAATCAAGATGGAACAACATATTCCAATATCTACTAACAACACGTGGCATCAAGCCAACACAATAGAACAATCAAATCACAACACACGGGGTGGCTAGCCCCAATCACGCAACAGGGCCCAACCTAAGGCAATATCCAACCCAACTTCATATGCGAAGGTTTATGTGCTTTCTTCGACAATATAATCTAAATATATGCTTCGCTATATGAAGTCTCACCAAGGGTAAGCCATAACCTACCTGGATGGCCGAACTGTAAACACCAACAATCACTCTTTTGCCTTGTCGTTCCGCTGAGCCTCAGTATCAAGGAAGTCTAGGCATATTCAAAATCTAGATTAAAAATCTTAAAGAACGATACTAATATTGCTATCATTCAATTTAGGTCAAATCCAACCCTAGAATTTAGGGAAACAGGCCCACAAGGTCAAAACAGGAATTCGGGAGCAAAATATCAAATTAAGCACTAGGTAATCATGACCCAATAACTAATTGCTAATTTAACTCATGAAATCCCCTAATTTCAAAATTGAAGCAAAACCCCCAATTTTAGGTATAAACCCTAACTCTTGATTCAAGAATTCAATACTAATAATGGAAGATAAATGATTAACAACCTTAGATTCATCAAAATCTCGCATAAACCCCATCAATTTCATCATTAAAAAGCCTAGGTAGAACATTCATCAAAACACACTTTTAATCTTCCATAACAAAGGAATTGATAAGGGAAGAGGAATTCTAAGATGATTAGGATTAATGAAATAGTAAAAGGATTAGGAGAATTTACCACCAAGAATCTTGACTAAAAATCTCCAAGAACAGATCCCAAGAGCTCTATTTTCGTAATGGTATTAAATGAGGGACTAAAGGCTTTTAACGCTTCATTAACTATACTCACTACCCGTCACCCTCTTTGGCAACGCTGGGACCGCTCCAGCGGTCAAGCCCAATTGGCTTGGACCGCTCCAGTGGTAGGGTGACTGCTCTAGGGGTACCGCTGCCGCGGTGCTAGTGCCGCCAAAGCGGGCGTACGAGAAATCCACCCAAGTTTCACAAGTCAATCTGATTTTTCGACTAATTCCCAAGGCCATCTGCTCACATAGACACACACATAAAAGCAGGCTACGAACGTGCTCGTGGACTCAAAATTCCCAATGGAGGTCTCGTTGACCGAGTCAACCCCCGGTACCTCATTTCCAATTTCACAACCCAAGTCCCAAAATGCATCCGAGTATATTGGGAACCGAACCAACTATACACACAAGTTCTAAATGATCATCTGTACCTCTTGAAATCAACAGATTTTCGAAAAAGGTCCGTTTACCCAAAAGTCAACTTTAAGTCAACTCTTTTTCGCTTTAAGCCTATATTTTACAAAAAGTTGCCCGAATCCAATCTAGACACCTCGGGAAGCATGTCAGCGGTCCCCTCGGGTCAAAAGTGAGCTAATCAATGTTCGGGAAAGGACGAAAATGCCGGAAAGACTATAACGACCAAACGGGTCGCTACATATTTTTATTCTACCAAGTATATTCTTTGTATAAATGTTGTATATGTAAACAACATTTATGATTATTGGAACCCAAATGTATTAGAATCTAGGAAATTCGTGTAGGAGTTAACATTGTTCAAAGGTTTTTCTTTCAAAAAGCAATTGATGCCTTGGGTTAATGTTAGTATTGCATAAAACGGATAAATTTTGGACTTTGCAAAATTATTTCAAAACCGAGTGAATGGACTATTAACAGGCAAGTGTAAACTGAATTTGAATCAATCAAATGATTGGGCCGTATGCTCTTTAGAACTGAAAGTAAATTGTTTGGACTTGATAAAAATTGGAATTTGAACATGTTTGTGGGGGCTTTTACCAAATCAAAATCAACAATATTTTCGGGCTTATCAATTGGATCTGCTTTGATATAATTTGGAACAAGAAATCAGATTGGACTAAGTATAAATGGACCCTTTCCTTAAACCTGATTTGGAAAGATTTTCAGAAAAAAATACTTTTGGGGCCAAAATCCCAAACCTTAAGGGAAGAAAACAAAAGGAAATACATTTAAATTTTAGTTTGGGAATAAGATGGCTTTGAAGTAGTGTATGGTTGATAATTGAACTTCAATGGATTAAAGAAAAAATAAGCAAACTCTTTTCTCTACTTATCAAAACTTATACTATTCTTATAAAGGAGATATATTCCATTTATTTTTCCATATATACATATAAAAACTATAAGGACTAAAATCATAACATTTGGACCAAGTTAGTAGTAACTCTACTTAAGGGAAATCTTGAGTGTGTTTTGGTCCAAAAATGAAGTGAGTTGAACCCCTTATAATATTTTAAAACCAAGTCTTTTTCCTTAAAGGGTATTTTTTCCAAAAGGGAAGTTTTTTATGATTAGCATGACAGTTTTGCAAGAAAGAAAACATTTTAGCAAATAATCACATTAATCACACATTGAAGCTCGTAGGTCAACCGTATTCTACGGATCCTTAATACTAGGGTGCTTAAAACCTTCCCTAGGGGATCACCAGAACGCTTACCTCGAACTCTGGATTAAAAAGATTTCTCTCTTGTTTGACAAACCTTTTTGCCCGGTTTTCCTAATTTCACTTAATAAAATTAGGTGGCGAATCTAAAAATATAAAATCCAAATAGAATTCACAACTTCTTAGTAGCTTTTATGCACCAGCGTAAAAGTGAACCGTAACAGCCTTAGTGATATGAGTTTCAAATGTTCATTGCTAATCCCTTGTTTTGTCCGAAAGCGCATACGAACTACAACTGCTCCGTCGTAAGAACTCATGTGGTAAAATGACCACTCGTAAGGATTGGTCTACCCATGCTCATTAGTAGCTCCATATATGTCTTAATGAGTAGTACCTTGATACGTTCAGTTCCATGTACTAATTAGTAGCTTCTCATTCCATTAGAAAGTGTTTACAAGCTGTAGTGAGTCCCTTATGGGAATTATAACACAAGGACGATAGAAACCCTATGTGAGCTATTTGTTGCTAATATAGGTAGCGAGGATGAGATGAGATTCCTACTTGATGGATAGATAATTCTTGTAATGTGCTTTGACGACCTTTGTAGCAGTGATATAACCCCCCCCCCCCCCTTTTCGTGGACGTATATTGATATTACGATAGATGCGCATAACGGATAGGTCTGGAGACCTGGCAAGTACAAAAGTGCTACATGCGGTATACGGGCATGATAGCTCGGTAGATGACGGATACGCAAGTCTGGAAGTACGGCTTAATGGTCGGATAAGAAATAATAATACGGGTGCGCTAGCCGAGAAAGTACAGGCTTACAAGTCATGTAGCTAGAACATGCATAGGAGTAGTTAGCATTATAGTTTATATGTTCACGTACTTGTGTATGATAGGTTAGACTTTTTATGAGCTATGCGGTGTTGTTACAGAAAGTCTAGGGAGGCAAAGCTACAGAGAAATACTACGTGTCTTGATTGGTAAGACTAGGATATATGACGTTACAGACTTGTTACATGATGTGATCTTCGATTTCCAGGTGATCTTGACACATGTTTTATCCTATCATCACATTAGCATTTCTTTCATTTGATTACAGTACTCTTTTATGATTATTTTGTTGCCTTGTATACGTGGTACATTATTTTGAACTGACGTCATTTTTGCCGGGGACGCTGCATTTCATGTTGCAGGTTCCGGTAGTCAGTTTGGCAGACTCTTGGAGTAAATACTCTAAGTTCCAGTAGTTGATTAGCAAGACTCCATTTCATCCGGAGTGCAGCCGAGTTTAAAGGTTATTGGATTTTGTGATGTACAAGGTTTTATGAGCAGGTCAGGGCCCTGTCTCGACTATGTTATGTTTGTTAGAGGTTCTTAGAGGCTTTTGTAGATATATGTGTACCCTTGGTCATTCACCGTATGCTAGACAGATGTTTGTGATGGTTGAGGCCTTGTAGGCCCGTGTGTTGATATATATATATATATATATATATATATATATATATATATACATACATATATATTGGGATTTTCTGATTGCAGGTGTTACAAATGTTGTAAGTTTACTAGTTTTACGGAATGGATCGCTCACGTACGTAAGGCATTAAGTGCCCATCCATCTCACCTAGGTTGTTGTGTGACAGATAGGGTCGGCCTTGGGCTGATCTTTGAGGGGAGAGAGTGAAAATGATAAGAAACTATTCAATATAGCTTATATGGCCTCCACCTTTCACAAGCTAGTAGTTGAAGCACATAAGTTAAACACATAGGTGAAGCATATAGGTGAAACACATAGGTGACACACATAGGTAAAGCACATAGGTAAAACTAGTTGGTGCAGTATCCAAATTCTACCTTTCGGCAGCCACGCAGTCCTGTGGTAAATCGCGCACATCTTCTTACTCCGACTTTGTATCAACGTAAGGTTTGCGGCATTAGAAACTAGACTCATAGACCTTTAATTTGATAGGTGGATCCCCCTCCCACTCTAAGTATACCGGATTAAAGCTCTAAGGAAACTGACCCATTTTCTAATGGACTTTGAATCTTCACTTTCGACTAACCCTTGTCGACTTCTTAATCACAATACACTTTACTTCCAACCTTGAAGTATGACTAGCATATGAATAAAACTAGTTCATGACAAAACCTACTTAGCACGATGAGCACTTCTAATCTTACCCCGAAAGTATGGGTTATTACACACGCACATATATAGAGTGACGAGCATCCCGAATAATTAGATGGGCTTAAGTGAAATTCTAGTATAAGTTTTACTTCCTATATATATTTGTGATGATTTGAGCATATTAATCATGCCTTCTTGATGATTTATATATTCTTTTTGCATGCTAGAAAAACATCATCTATCTCTACATATGTGAAAGTTCATATTTTGACTTATATATGATATGCATTATGTTATTTGGTTTATGCTTCTTATTATTGATATGATATTATTGTGAAACTGAGATATGGATATGCGAGTACCGTGTGTATCCGATTTGACACGGTGATGGACCTCGTGAGCGCGAATTGATACAAAGATATGAGATATTTGAGAGTCCAGTTGTGATATGTGATTTGAGGACTATTGAGTCGATGGGATCTTTGATATGATCATGTTGTGAGCGTGTAGATATGATATGTCCCTCATGAGTCACCGACTTGGTACCTCCCTTGTGGTGTTCACGCTGGTATTGTTGTGAGCTATTTTGATTTAAGTTGGCTATACTGCATCGTATTTTTTATGATTATGTGATAGAGTTGTTCTAGTGAGACAGTGGGGTGATAATGTAGGTTGGGCACAAGATGGAATGCCAGAAATTGATAAAGATTGAATATTTGTTGTACTTCTTGATTGATAATTGCTTTGTGATTAGTTATTTGAGTTGAGCATGCATATCCTTGATGTTTTATCTGTATTAGTAGCTTAATGATGCTATATATTTACTCTATGAAATGTGTATGTCTCTTTCTCTCTTGATATCTTGTACAATTTGAAGGAAATGAACACTATGTAAAGTTCGCCACTACTCTGTTGGGGGTGATAGTATCATACTAAGCTTCTACACTGTGTGTGCAGGTATGAATCCTAGTACCAGTGGTGTCTATGAGTGAGATTAAAATCTAAATCTGAGATTTAATCTTTGAACTGCTTGCCTTGTCCTGTAGTGGCTACAGTCTTGTCCATTCCCTGTATTTGTAGCTTTCTTCCAGTTGGACATTGTATTTCCGAAATACATTTGTATTTTTCATTTCTTGTTGTTCATGACTAGCATCACCGGTTCTTGTGATATATTATGATTAATTCGCTGCACTATTTATCAGATTTTGGTGTTATTTATGTTATTTACTTGTGTTTCTAATGGGTTTTTGATTCGTCTATTGAAGTGAATATACTACAAGAAATATGACTTTTAACGATCACTTCTTAACGAAGGGACATGAATCCGGTCGTTATAAATATATTTATAGCGACAAACTTTTTTTCCGGTCATTAAAGCCAATTTTTAGCTTAACATTAACAAGGGGATAATATTCCGTCTTTAAAACACATAATAACCGGTCGTTGAAACTATAATCAATAAAAAATAGGCGCTACTTTTTCCCTCTTTTTCCTTTTCCCCCAACCCAGCCCCCCTCTCTCTCAAAAATAAAACATTATGCATCGATGAAAACACACGCACGGTTCCCGAAGAATAAAATAACTCCAACATGGTCCACCAGCAACTGCTATCAAAAGTAAGTTCTAGGAGAAGCAAAATTGTTACAGTACGTTTATGGGAGAAGAAAAATTGTTCGTCACCTCTGTCGGCATCAATTGTTCATCTTAGAGCTCCTTCTCAAGGTATGATTCGAAACTTTACCTTTTTATATGTTAATTTTGGTTCAAATTAATAGGATTATGATCACACTTGTAGATATATGGATGTTGGTGCTGCTTTGGTGGTGTTGGTGTTCAAGAATCTTATCGATTTCAATTATCCTAATTTAGGGTATTTTTAATTTGTGCTTAGAAAGAATTTGTGGCATGGTCGATTTCAATGTGCAATTCCATATCCACTGCTTTCGATTTGTGTTATTCTCTTTTTTTCTCCTTCTTCGTGGACTAACTTCTGTGTTCCTTTATGATGAGTTTAAAATTTAAGTCTTTCTCTAATTAGTTTTTCAAAAATTTAGAACCCTAGAGGAATAAAGCACAAAAACAGTGATTCTGATGGTGGAAGCTTAACTGTGATTTGCTTTTTGTTGGGTGCTATCATATAAAGGTATATCTATTGAGTTTTAGATATTTGCTTGATGACGGAGTTTTAGCTTTTCACTGAATTATTATATTTTCAGTTTATAGCTTGTTGGAACAAATCATGTGATGGTTTGTTATGCTTTATTTAATTTTGCACAATCTCTTTTAGAGAATTGTTGTTCAGTTCTTATGGAAAAGGTGACATCTTTTAGGTTCTTTCTTCCACCTAATGTGATTATTTCTTTATCTTTGTTTTGTTTATGTGCAAGTTAAAGTTAAATAGATAGCTTTATTCTATGTAATATTGGGGTTAACTATAAAATGTGCATTTTGTTTTTGCTCTATGAGCTATTTACATACCCAACAAGAAAAGCAATCAAGCAAATTATTTGTAGCATAGGAATGAGACATTTTAAGATTTTTGGACTTCTGGACTTGCTTTGTCTACCATAGAAGTGAATGACTTAAATTTTCGGTGTGACCCTGCATTGTTGGTACATATTCAGTGGAGTGCTAAGAGTCCATATTCTTTAATAAAATGGTGCACTTTTAGGCACGAGCTGAGCTTCCGTCACATTTTTTTAAGGAGACAACCTCAAGTGAGTTCTATCAGCAATAAAAGAATGCACAGTTTATTGATCATTTTGTCTGAAAAACATCTCTAAAATCAAATTTACTGTTAAATTTCTCCTTGCTGCTATTCAGAAAAATAGTTTATTGCGTCGTTCCAAAATATAAGCATCTAGATTCTCAAAAATAGAGTTGTCTTTTTATTAATTCCCCTTTTTGCTCTTTTATCTGGCGCGAAAGAAATAAATCTTTCTACTTTATAGTTTTGGCCTCAGAGATTCGTAAGAGTAATCATGATAGCTAGGAAGAATTGAAGAGTAGATAAAATCGTGATATATAACTATAAAATTAATGACCCACTGCGTCCTCCATCGTGACCTTATAGACTACATTTAGTCTTACTGCATTACTGAACAAGAATCTATTTTTTTCATTAGTCGGAACATGGAAATGATATTTTGGCATGTTCACTGTATTCTTAAGCTATGTTTCTTCAATTTCTTACTAAAAACGACTGCAGTAATCGTACTTAGATGATACTCTGGCATTGGCTTATTTTTGGTTTCGTTGTTTCCTCTCATACATGGACTAGAAGCAAGTTTCTAGAAGTAATCCAAACAGCTAGAGATTACATTTAGTTTTTGTTCCTTAACTTAAAGCTATGCCACGCACTTATTTACCATTTTATACTTAATATGTATTTTTCTTCTCTCTGTTTTAAATGTATTCTATTTCTTCTTCTCTGTTTCAGTTTTTTGTCTTCAATGAAGCGAGCGCTTTGCTTCTTGCATCACACTTTAAGCGAAGCGGGTCCTTGTCTCTGTTTTCTGATTCGCGCTTTCAAAAGCACTGATCATATAAAGGTAAAAGGCTAGCATGTTGTACGAAAGGTTCAACCTCGTGATTATTTTGACGTGCAAAAAAAGGATGATGAGTTTGAGGAGTTAAATAATAAGAATATGATGCTTTATTCTGAATGTGTATCTATGAGTCTGATTGTGCTTCTGACTATTTGTACAGATGGAATTTACTTAGTGTTAGATTGTTTCTCTGTATAGTGTGTTTGTGTTCCTGTATATTCTCTGTAATAGTCATTGTATAGTTCTTGAACTTGCTAAACTTCACCAAGTCTCTTTAATAGTCATTGTATGGTTCTTGGGTTAGCTTAAACATATTCGACTTCTTTTTGTATTAGGTTGACATGAATCCATCAAAATTTCATAAGCCTGAAACCATCAACTTCAAAGACTATTAAGCATGCATACATACCAGCTGGTGCCTTAGCAAGGGGACGAGGACAAAGCATAAGAGCTTTGGGCTCCATTAGATTAAGAGCCTGTTTGGATTGGCTTATTTTAGGTGCTTTTAAGCCAAAATATATATTTGTAGTGTTTGGGTAAAATAAAAAAGTGCTTTTAAGCACTTGTTTTTAAGCTAAAATGACCAAATTTAGCCAAAGCCATAAGCTAGAATTCCTAACTTATGGATTTGGCTTATAAGTCAAAAGTCATAAGTCCATCAAACGGGCTCTAAGTGTTGATAGATAACTCCAATTGGCAAAAGTAAAATAATAAAGCAGTAGCTTTTTGTCGAATGAGCTAGTACAGAATAATAGCCTTGTGCCCCCTGGTTTTGATCCAATGGAAGATGATGTTCCCCTCGCTCAAGAAGCTGAAGTGATGCAAGACACTCAGAGAAGTGAAATAAGTATTTTATTTTCTTAAGTTGTATTTTTTTTGTTAGTGGACGCGAGCGATTTTTATGTTTGACATTATAAACTGAAATTTGCAGGTCCATGTGAATATGAAAAGGCAAAAAAAAGTGAGGAAAGAAGAGGTGTAAAAATGTTGCAGGACTCAAAGCTGGAGAGAAGTTGAGTTATTTTTTACCAGCATCGACTTGTTGGGAAGCATCACCGCTCATTTACGAGATAATTAGGTGTTAGTTCATGATTGTAATATGTGCCCATTGCAGGTACACTCTTGGGCGGATATCGAGGAAGAGTAGTTGGAATATATGTGGGAAGCTACAACTATAAGTTAAGCATTACTTTCTTGATTTATTTTTCAAGCTTGATGCATGTCAACTAACTTGTATGTGTTCTTTTGCGTGCCATAATATTTACGCTCGATGTATTTATGAACACTCCATTATTTTGAACTCTTTTTGGTTTTAACTTATTGGTTTTGCTGTTGGTTGTAAACAGTCCCTGCAAGACACAAATCTCAGTTTCATAAAATCTACCACAACTCTATTAGTCACACATAGAACTAGAATAGTTATCAAGTCCTTGCTATGAGTTTCAAGAATCAAGATCCTCTTCGTTTCCTAGAAATAATACCATAGATTTTGCAGGATTAATTTTTTGGTGTCAATCCACTTAGCCTATTTAAATAAGGCTCTCTCAAAAGAAACCATATGGTTCATTTCTTTATAGTGTTGCCCTCCTATTTCAATATTATCTGCCAAACAAAAGTGACAAAATGATGTTGTGATGTTTTTAATTTTGAATTGTACTGTGCAAAATGAAAATAAGCAAGTAATCAGAGCTAACGGCTGAGTGGCTCTCATTGTTATTTAGAGAACTCACTTTA
This sequence comes from Lycium ferocissimum, assembly GCF_029784015.1. Lineage (NCBI taxonomy): Eukaryota > Viridiplantae > Streptophyta > Magnoliopsida > Solanales > Solanaceae > Lycium > Lycium ferocissimum. The sequence continues at coordinate 58,585,305 of NC_081344.1, forward strand.
TCGCTTAAATAGCATGGAAGCTAGGGGAAGCGAGTGGGGCCGCCCCAGAAGGCTGAGGGTGACAAAGGGTAGCATGAAGCGACTGCTTCTGTTCAAGAGGCAGAAGCGACTGAAACATGCACTTCATTTATTTTCACAAAAAAAAAAAAAAATCGACTTTAAAGAGAAAAAGATGCAACTTTTTTATCTAGTTAACTGCTCTTTGCCTTGGTCTGGGGTTTGCAAGTCACGACTGATTTATCTTCTTTGATGCTCTCTGCCTCCTCTGTTATCGCTGCTTCTTTCTCTTCTTCTTTTCTCTGATCTGATATCACTGCTACTGCTGCAGCTTTAATTTTTTTCGTTTCTCCTTTTCTGTTAGCTATTGCTGCTACTGCAGATACTTTTTTCTTTCTATTCTTCTCTTATACTGTTGTGTTCATCTGCTTCTTCGGACTTCAGCTATTGTTTTATTTATTTTTTTGTCATTCTTTTTTCTCTTTATTAATTTAATTGATTTATCTAATGTGTTTTTTGTTTTTCTATTTGCTCTCTATTTTTCTATTTGCTCTCTATTTTTCCAGTAGGCAATAGCTCTATTGTAGACTTTAATTTAGTTTCTCTTTGCTTCATTTATTTGCAACTAACCAATATAATGCATGCACTCAAACGCTCCTGCTGCAACAAACATGGTCGTTAACGAATTTTGATCGTGATAACTTGTTCATCTCAATGTTGATGTATGAAAAATCACTCATTGCTCTTAGAGCCCTACTTAGAGGTACTTCTGTAGTTCAAGCCAGAAATTGAGGGTAAAAAACTAGTTATGCCTTTTTTTTTTTTTTTTTTTTTTTTTTTTTTTGGTGTTCTTATATTTAAGGGAGAGATGATTGACTGACTTCTCCTCTTTACAAGAATGAGGTAGTTTTTTGTATATGTTTTAAAAGTTCGAATCTAAGCAGTCACTGCATATTAAAAGTTCGAATCTAAGCAGTCACTGCATATTAAAAGTTCGAATCTAAGCAGTCACTGCATCTCTGCAGTAGAACTTAGAAAACTCAAGTGCCCAAGTTTGAGCATAGTTACTTTCCATTTTTTCCAAGGAGTCGTGTTTAGATTACTGTACATTAGAACTGAATTTAAGGAGTTTAACAGAGACATTTGAGGTATAAGAGTCGTATTTTTGGTGCTCCAATTGAATTATTTGCCTAACTAATAACAATCTACTTGGCTCAATAATATTCTGTGTGCTATTCACATTATAGAGTACCTACAACAATCTGTTTCTTATTCCTTTGCCATCCGTAACACATTCGAGATTTTGTGAAAGACGCCGTTTTATTTTTGCTCAGATGAATATTTAAGGACAACTGAAGAAAAGCAGTTTGATAAGTTAATTACAAAAAAAATGTCAAAACATATTGGGCACTATAATTACAAAAGCTTCCCAAGCTCTCTCCTATCCTTTAAAGCGATAATGTTATTCATTTAATTCACTAGAGTTCTTTATTCTCTGTGTTTATTTTTTGGTTATTGACATTCAACAATACAAGAAAAAAGTGGACACATTTCTCTATCTTTATGTTGGGAAATCATCTAAGTTTGCTGGATTATCTGGTATATATAAGTTAGTGTTCATTTGCTTTATTAGATACTTCATGTTTCACATCTCTGTGTGATGATTGAGCACAAATTGAGGTCTCCTCTTTCTTCATTTTGATGGTTTATTTGTTGTTGCTAAACTGACATAAATTTCTTCTTTTATCAGATTAAGAATTTGAAGTCGATCCTATCCTTGAAGAAAGTGCAGAGCAAAATTGAAGTACAAAAAGTTTTTATTTTGTTAGTGGTGGTTTAAAGATGATGTCTTATGCACACATGCTACTTTTTTCTATTTTAGGAGTAATGAAAAATGATGTCATGCAATTTGGATGTGTATATTTTTTGGTAATGTGATACTTTAGTTCTTTGTATTGACGAATAACATTGATGTTTTAATGAATATTGATTATTTGGTTTATTTTAGGATGTGTTTGTGGGTGTGAAACCATATGAAATAATTAAGCATTACTATTTGGTATATAAATTTTTGAAATTATATATGTTTATTAAAATTTCACATTAGCGAAGGGAAATATGGTCACTAAATGCACTTGCGATGACCAATTAGTTGTCGTCATTAAATACTTTTAACAGCCGGATAGTTGATTAACGAAGGGACAATCCTGTTGCTATAAAGGATATATAACGACCGGAATATATGTCGTCGCTAAAGAATCTTTAACGACTGGATTTAAAAACCGGTCGTTAACTTTTAACGACGGAGCTTTTAATGACCGGCGACGACCGGATTTGTTCCGGTCGTTATTGACCTCTAGCGACTGGAATTGGACTTTTAATGACTGGATTTCCCTTCGCTAAAAGCCTATTTTCTTGCAGAAATGTCTTGGTTCGTCTGATTTGACGCAATTGGGTGCCATCACGGTTTAAATGGGGAATTGGATCGTGACAAAAATACAAAAAGATGCTCTTTTTGAGGAAAATTGATTTTGTTTTTAAAGAGGTTATCATGTTTAACCATGACAAGCTAGAGTGATTGTCGTTGGTGCGTGTATTATTGTTAAATCGGTGATCTATAATGTAAAATTTATGGTGGTTTTTAATTTTCAACATTTCAACACAAATTTCCCCATATCAAGTGTTTAATGTCGGGTGTTGTGATCTGTCGTAGATATAGATATCGATTACCATTAAGAATGATCTTTTTCTGTATTAGTGTGAGTTGGTAAAAAAACAAACATAATATAAAATTTGTGATGTAAGCTTGCTTAGAATAAGGGCAATAAACTTTAATCTGTTTGACTTATAGATCATTGCATAAACTGGAATAAATCGAACCCCCTTAATGGCTATCTCATGGATCCACCTCTCTATCGTGGCATATTTTACTATTGAAGGCGAAACATAAACTTTATCCTATTTGTTAATCTTATTCATGAAAAAAATCTCACTGCAATGCTCCAATATGTACGTCTTGATCGTTGACGTCCAATATTACACTGTTGCCTAAAAGTTGAACTAATGAATATATAATTCAGGTTGCAATATGCAAAGACTCATGGAAGTTCCAAGAATCCAGATAATAGAGATACTAATAGAGATAAAGTTAGAAATGATTAGGTTAGTCATATCCCATTTAATTAATCAAAAGTTACAAACGACCATCGATGCTTAATGACATTTCTCATTCTTGGAAAAGTTACAATAACGTGACATTAGGTCAATGGAGATGTCTCGAAGTCAAAACCTTGATTAAGAAAAGCACTAGCTATCCATAGCTTCAAATTGCCAAAGTTTATGTCCACCTCACATTCTCTAACCTGTTTATCCATTCACACAACAAAAAGACACAAAGATTACCATACATATATATATATATATATATATATATATATATATATATATATATATATATATATATATATATATATATTTCCAATAACCGAGATATGTGAAAAGGAATTGTTATTTAACTAATACTCTCTTTGTCCGAATTTATATGGCACCTTTCGAATTTCGAGAGTTAAACTTTTTAATTTTGACAGTAAATTTGACATGGAATATTTAAGTGTTTTTCAAATAAAATTTACATCTTAAAACTAAACGTAAAGAGTAATATAAGTCATAACAATTAATAATTTAAAATATTTAAAAGATGGACTTTTGAAATCCAAAAGGTCCAACATGAATTGAGATTGAGGGTTAATAAGTTTGTAGGGGATTAACTATATTAAAACTTACATTAAGACTGAACGTCAAAATATAATCATCGGTAGAAGTAGCCAAGTTGGAATTTTGAACATTGAATCCAGTGAGAGACTCAAGAGCTTTGAAAAGAGAAGCTGCAATTTGTCGCCCTTTTTTGCAAACTAATCTCACGTAAAATCCTTTTTCTTCTACTTGAGAAACATCCATCTGCAACAGGTTGTCATGTTAATTATACCTTCTTCTTTTTTTTTTCAAAGAGTTAGGAAGTATTTGGTTTTAGTAAAATTAAAACGAACCTTTGTTATTTTCTTGATTGCTGGATAATAGCTCGTGAAATTCATTTTCTTGGCATTTTGAAATTGTCCACCTTGATTATTGTTCATTCCGTTGAGTGATGTCTCAAAATTTGCTATTTCTACTTTTAGTTTCTTGGCTTTCGTTTGCAACCCTTGTACGTATAGTATTGCATCTCCAATTATAGAGGCTTTATCCATCTGCCCATAACAAACATTTCAGTCAGAACTAGTGTTTAACCCAACAACAAAGTGTCACAAGCCTCATCATGGAAAAAAGATTCATGCACCAATTACAATGTATATTTTTTTTTTTACATTATCAATTTTTCATATTGTAATTAGTGCATATAGTTAAGTTTTTTAACCCTATAGAGTTCCAATTAAGTTACTCCCTCCGTCCCAATTCATGTGAAATAATTTGACTGAGCGCAAGTTTGATAAAAGGAGAAAGACTTTTGAAAACTTGTGGTCTATAATAAGTCATATAAATTTCTGTGGCTATAAATCATCTCATTAAGGGTAAAATTTTAAGTTTAAAGTTAAATTGTTACTAAATATAGAAAGATATCATTATTTTTGAGATTGACTAATAAAAAGAAACATACCTTTGTGATATTAGGAACCAATGATCGCAAAGCATAAAGCTTCTCCTTCATTCTTCCTCTCCTTTTCCGCTCGGAAATCAAAGTTCTCGACCGGTCAGTCCTCGTGCATTTCTTCGTTGGCGTTCCCGGTGTCACCCTTGTGGCCGTGGTAGTCGTTGTGGCTGAAGATTCACCACAATCATTGTCTTCCCCTTCCTCTTCCTCATCCTCATCCTCGTCCTCATCTTGGTGGAACTTAACTTCTCCAGGAAGGGAAGTATACAGTGAAATAGGATCAGGCATGCTTGTAGCATTCCAATTATAGAAATCCATCGATGTGGCCTCAAAACAACTTGTAATGTGTTCACAAGCATAAGTTGGGCAAAACTTTACAATAGGGTCAGCATTTTCACCCCTAATGAGATCAATGAATTGCTCAAAATTAGCCTCGTCCAAGAAATTAATGAGCCCGATATCATTAACATTATTTTCCATTGGCATTATTGATGCGATATTAACACTCTCCATTTTTTTTTTCTTCTTTTTTGTAATATTGTTCCCTCTTTTTTACTCATTCAGTAAGATGAGTTGATGGTGAGAGGTCTACGGGGGATTTATAGATGGTGCAAAGAATTATTTTATTAATTAGAAGGGAATCGAATATAGTATCTTGCAGTTGTTAGAACTAATATTTAAACACTTATAAGGGTAGTTGACAAATGATGGAGATGGTGTTTTAATGTAATGTACTTCTTCTTCTTAGTTTAATTCTCTTTAGAATTATTATATTTAGGTATCAAATAAACCTGCACCAGGTTCAGACTACTATTTTGGGTTTAGCATTGATGATGAAGGAGAGGACGTCATGATCTAATTTTACTTATTTAAGTAAAGATTCTTGTCGATATTTTATTTGTGCCTCAATATATTATAATTAGGACTAAGACATTATTTAATATACCCACTACTCTCACTTTGCAACTCCATCCACGCAAGTATAAACTTTACACATCACGAACTGAAATCGACTTGGCATATAAAGTATAAACAAAAACTTAGTGATTGAAAGTAGTCTATGTAATGTTTAACTTCTTGTTGAATTTGCAAAGAGAGGGTAGTAAGAACATTAAATCATATACAACCACAATAGATGGACTCAAACTAATATTCATCGACCAAATTTTTACGTAAATACAGTATAAGACTGCACTTTATATAAACATAAATCCTATAAATACATGAAACATGCCTTGAGATACATTCTTATTACTAAATCAAACAATTAATTAACACTCATTCTCATCTTAATTTGTAACTTAGCCATGATAATTCAGTATGGCTGATGCTAACATTGAGTATAGATATTTTTTTACACCATCCTCTCTTTCATCACCAGTAATATAATTTACAACTACAAATGTAGTTGATCTACGTAAATATATTGTTTGTTTGGCATTATATCAATGGTGATGAAAGAAAGGATGGTGTAAAAAAATATCTATACTCAATGTTAGCATCAGCCATACTGAACTATCATGGCTAAGTTAAAAATTAAGATGAGAATGAGTGTTGATTAATTGTATGATTTAGTGATAAGATTGTATCTCAAGGCTAGGATTTATGTTAATATAAAGTGCAGTCTTATACAGTATTCACGTAAAAATTTGGTTGATGAATATTAGTTTGAGTCCATCTATTGTGGTTGTATATGATTTAATGTTCTTACTGCCTCTCTTTGCAACTTCAACAAGAAGTTAAACAATACATAGACTACTTTTGATCACTAAGTTTTTGTTTGGCATTAAAATTTAACATATTAATTGTAAGAATGGGATCAGGGATTACAAAACTTTTTCTCAAATTGATACGATGTCTTTAGGTCTCAAAATAGTTTACTTAATTGCTAATCATATACGACATGTTTTATGCTTTTAATGTTCCGGACGATGTTTTTAGATTTTGAGTTTAAACTTTATCCACTATTTTGATATGCAAGTTTTAACATATCTGTAGTTTGATTATTTATCTTTTAAATTGTTATCTGTTATAAAACAATAGAAGAAATTTGGGGGGAAAAAAGAACTTGGCTTTGCATTGGAAGCGTATTTGTTGTTAACCTTAGTACAAATGCCAAATAACTTGAAAGATAATAAGTTGATGAGCTAATGAAATTTTTTAACAGAGGTTACAAGACTACCGACATAATAGAATAATCAAAAGTATACAAAGTAAAAGCAACTTGATTTTAAATTAAATATTACTAAGAGGCTATGTTGTTTCTAATAGTAGAAAAGTCATATTTTTGTTGGGATCGACTAAAAGAAAAGTGTGCTGTGGAGAAACCGAGAAAGTAATTTTTTTTCTTGTGGATATTCCAATTTAGACTCTAAATTTTCCTCACAGAACTTCCAAACTAAGAGATCTAGATGTGTTAGAGATTATCATCATTGCCTTGTTGGATTAGATTACATTAGATCCTCAGTAGCGGCGCATGGTCAACGTGTGCCTCACAGCTCGTAGGACAGCAAGCACACGTGCATCAACCCAAGATTCGATCATTGATTTGTGCATATAAAATTCCTTCCACAGCTTTAGCTGATGTCCTAGTTTTCCGGAGTAGTTTGACAAATATAATACATACTAATATTGTTACTCCTAACATTGCTAGGCGTCATGGCCAGTCAAAAAGATGATTTGGATATTTAGGTTTGGAGAAAAAGACAAAGATCAATAATATATCATTCTTTTAATAATCCCTTGTTGCAGCGTATGAAATAAGACTAAAATCTTTCAAGAGATTGAAAGTCGAAACTTCTTGGATATCTCAAAGGGGTAAAGTTTTACCCGCCCTTTACTCTGCTTGCTTTTGACTCCCTATGAGCCCTTACTTTTTCGGAGGGTCGGCGGGACATGGGAGCCTCAGCTCATGCATCGGTTTACCGAAATAACCTCTTCTCTCCCACTTCCTTCCTCTCTTGGGCGGTCTGGTCTTTACCTTGAAATTGGAATCGGAAAGGGCGTAATCGAAGAAATTTCAATCACAAGAAAGAAAGCCTGAACGAAAGAAAGCTGACCAGAAGTGAAGCTTATCCAGGGGATGTTTTTATTTGCATTCACGCCTTTTGGAAAGAGCCGCTAAATTAAGTTCTAGTGTTTTATATGTCACTCGATGACTTGAGTAAGAGGTCGTTGAGGATGGTCAAAGCAATGGAGTTTTCCGAGGGGCAGCTCCTGCTGTAGGGGGATACCCTCAATCAGCTTCTTTAAACTTTTTCCTTCTTTAGGCTCCCAATTTCTCTCTTTAGGCTCCCAATTTCCCTCTTTAGGCCCCGAATTTCCTTCTTTTGGTCCAGAACAACCAATTAGCAAATTCTATAGTATAGATTTTCTGAATAAAAAAGAAGTGTTAGTAAGAACTAGCACTAGACTTCTTCCCACATGTTGTATCTCTTTGCTTACCCCTCTTTACCCCCGTCCGATAGGTGCTATATATAGTGGGCGATTTACCTAGTAATCGGCCGCTTTAGAAAAGATGAGCTCTACCAGTCTCGCATAGACTTGCTTCGCACCTGTGTCAAAAGCCAGTTGAGTTTTTACTCTTCAGTACGAATGATAAAGCAAGTTACTTTAGATGGGCTAATAGAAGGGGAGCTTTGGCGTAACTATTAAAGTTGCAGCCATGTGATCACGAGATCACAGGTTTGAGCCGTGGATACAGCCACTTGCAGAAATGCAGAGTAAGGCTGAGTACAATAGACTCTTGTGATCCGGCGCTTCCCCGAACCCCGTGCATAGCATGAGCTTAGTGCACCTGGTTGCCCTTTTTTTATTGGGCTAATATTCCGTTTTAGTTCATATGTTTGTAAGAGGAAGTTTAAGCGCTACAAAAAAATGAGTAATTTGTGGAGGTTTTAGCCTCCTCTAGCAACTAGCGAAGGCTAAAATTGCAACTTTCAACCTCCGAAAATTACTCATTTTTTTGTAGCAAGGTTGATAACTCAAATGCATTCGTGATTTTATATTTTTCCATTACTTAAGCATCCTTGTTTGTAATATGACTGATAGAGTGTAATTTAAACTCTGTGACGATTACAGAATATTTAGTTCTCTCTAACTTTTATTTTTTGCACGACTGTTTATCAGTAGAGGCTTCGTTACTTTATTAGGATTGGTAAGGTAAAGTCTAGCCCCCTTTGCTCGTACTTCTCCGTTTTGAGGAATAGTTTTTAATATTAATAAAAGGCTGCTAAACAAATTGTTTAGTACAGTAAATTCGATTAAAAATCAACTTTTTATCTACTGTCACTGAAGATAGTAAATATCTATTTTCTTATTGTCCAAGGGTGACCCAAGGTTGGCAAGTTTTTTAGTTTAACCCACCATCTAATATAACAGACTGGATTAAAATACTTTGCTAGGACTCAACAACGAAGGTTAAGCAAAACATTAATATTTATATATCAATTCTTGTGAAGGATAACACTGAAGGCCCAATTACTTGAAGGCACTGTGCCACTTAGTCATTTAGATCTGGCCCAAATGTATTTTTACACTTGTTTTATACTAGTTTTAATTCATTGGATTCTTCTGTACATAGACAAATATTTTGAATGAATAAGTCAATAAGTTCATTTCTCATTTTTGCACCGACTTCTCTCTCTCTCTCTCTCTCTCTCTTCTCAACACGCTAGGGTTTCTTTCAATTATCCACCATTGTTGCTCGATTGAGCAGCTTAACGTAGTATCAGAGCAGAGTATAAGAATCACCTAGCCATTAGCTCTCATCCGATAGTAACCTCGGCAGATATCTCGAAAGTTTCATTTGGATTTTTCAAAGTGTTCGAAGTTTTTGATCTTTCTGATGTTGGTTCCATTGAACGATGGTTCTCCTCTGGTCTTCTCTCTTGAGTATTCCTGAGTTTGTGATGGCTTCGATTTGCAGTAATTCTCAATGATTTTGGGATTTCGACAGTTTATAGGGTTTCACAGTTGAACAAGGCCTTTACATCTTCAGGTTAGAAGAAGTCTGGTATCATCTACTCTATTCTTAGTAATTCATTGTATATCAACTACTAAATTCTAACTTTCACTGCTTTGCTGAGTTATGTTATTTTCATATAGTCGAAAATCTCTGTTATATGTATAATCATGGGTTTGGTTCCAAACAATACCAATGGCAATGCGACTAGGACATCGACTAACCCTAGTGCTGAAGGTTGTAGTCCTTTCTTACTTGATTCCTCATATACTTTCTATGTGAATCCTTTTGATAGCCCTGGTAGCCAGCTGGTGGTTTTCCCCTTCACTGGATGTGGTTTGTTTCTTGGAGGAGTAGTACGTTGACTCTGTATCAGCTAAGAACAAACTAGAGCTTATTGATGGTAAACTAGCAAACCCACAGCTGATTCTACATACTTTCCCTATTATGAAAGATGTAATGACATGGTGAAGGCTTAGATAACCAACTCTATGTTTAGGGAAATTGCCATTAGTGTAATGTGTATGAAAATTGCGAAGGAAGTACGGGAGGATATTAATCAAAGATTTGGGAATTCTAATAGTTCTACAGACATTCATATTCAAAGGGAAATTGCTTCCACAAGTCAGGGTTCTTCTGACATAGCCACTTACTTCACCAATCTTAGAAGCTTATGGGATGAATTCAATTGTTCATATGTTGGGCTAGTCTACACATGTGGAGCTTTACCCAAGTTCATAGAGGACCAACAACTTTTAAATGGTTTGAATGATTCTTCCTCTACTGTCAAGAGTGACATCTTGATGATGAAGCCCCTTCTTTCCATAAATAAGTCATACTCTCTCTTATAACAAGATAGGAGTCAAAGAGACATTCCTTCATCTAATCCAAGTTTTTCAAGTGACTCTACTGCTTTCCTAAGTTCTGGTCCTCATAACAATCTTAACAAACTTAGTCAGAAGGTACATTTTGAGCCAAGAAGGGGTACAGAACCTGATGTTCCTACTGGTGGTCTTTATTGCAAAAACTGTAAAAAGACAAATCATACCATTGACAAATGTTATAGGTTACATGGTTTTCCTTCTTGTTTTAAGTTCACAAAGTACAGAAAATCAGCCTCTTGTGTCCAAACTGAGGTACTTCCATCTCTTTCTGGTCCTTCATCTTTCCAAATAACTATTCCAACTCTGGCTCATGGTTTCACTCCAGAGCAAATTCAACAACTTCAGACTATGTTCCAACAAGCTCGAATGTCCTCTCCTGGTTATAGTTCTGACCCTGCTTCTTTAAAGGATTTAGGTTTTGCTCATTTTACAGATTTTTTTTACTGCCTATCTTTGTAAATTTTGTAGGACCTCATGTGTGTGCAACTTCTCAATTAAGGATTAACCCTTGGATACTAGATTCTATGGCCACTAACCATGTGACCCCTCACAAACATATACTTCAAAACATCTCACTATTACCTAAACCTTTCCTTGTCACTCTCCCTAATGGATATAAAGTAAGGGTTATGGATATAAAGTAAGGGTTATATCAACTGGGTCTCTGTAGCTTAGAAATGATATAACCTTACTGAATGTTCTCTTAGTTCCTTCCTTTCAAATCAATTTGATTTCTTTACATCAACTTATTTCTAAGTTAAATTGTATATCCTTGCTTACTGAACATCATTGCTATTTACGAGGCCCTTCTTAGAAGAGGCCACTGGTAATTGGTAAAGCTATTGGGAGGTCTATTACTTTCATCTAGATGCTGACCTTTTTCCTTCCCCATCCACCGGTTCATCACAACTTTCAGCTACATGCCATGATTCTACTTTTCTTACTAATGCTTGTAATAATCTCATTCTTACTAATGCTTGTAATATTCTCAATTCTACTGCTCCCTTTGAGATTCTTCTTGTAATAAGAGCTCTGATATTAGTTCTAATCATGTTCTAGTTGCATATAATCATTTCAATTCTATTAATGCTTCTGTGAATTCCTATTCTACTTGTAATCAAAATTATCTTGTGAATAAAATGAATATGTTTTGGCATCAAAGGCTCTGACATATGCCTTTCCACAAAATGAAATTTGTCATTTTTCTCTCAGAGAAAGGTTCTTCCAAACAACCTTTTATTTGTCCAGTCTTCCCTATGGCTAAACAACAAATATTAACCTTCCATGATAGCACAATTCATTCTACAACACCATTTCTACTAGTACATGTTGTTACATGGGGACCCTATAACACTAGGACTTATAATAGATTTCGGTGTTTTTTTTTTTACATTAGTGGATGATTACACAACGGTAACCTGGACCCATATTCTTTCTTGCCAAAGCACTTCAATGGTTACTGCCCATTTCACTCTAAAGTCCAAACATTTAGATCAGACAATGCTTTTGAGCTTGGCAGTAGTGCTGAAGCTATTGCTTTTTTTTTTTTTTTAAGCCAAGGTATACTTCACCAAACTACCATTCCACATATCCCACAATAAAATGAGGTTGTGGAAAGGAAACACAAACATCTTCTTGAGGTTTCTAGAGCCCTTCTTTTCTAGTCATATCTTTCTCTCAAATATTGGGTGATTGCATGCTTACTTCAACATACCTCATCAATAGAATGGCTCCAGTTGTTTTAAATCAGTTTTCTCCCTTTGAGAAACTTCGTCAACTCCCACCTACTTATAAGCATCTTAGATCTTTTGGATGTTTTTGCTTTGCCACCTCTCCCAAGGCCAGCAAAGACAAATTCCAATCTAGAGCAATTAAATCTCTTTTCTTAGGCTATCCTTGTGATAAGAAGGGTTACAAAATTCTGAATCTCAACGCCCACTCCATATTTTACTCTAGAGATGTCATGTTCATGAGCACATATTCCCTTACACTTCCTCCTCTCCTTCTGTTTTTCCTCCCTATGTTGTACCTGCTTTTGTGGACTCTGCTTCTAGTATTTTGTTTTCCTCATATTGTTCTATCTTCTCCCCCAGCTTCTTCACATTCTATACAACACTCTCCTCATATATCTTCTTTCCCTCCTCTCCATCCTGCTCCTCCACTGCCATTGCCACCTCCTGGTTTAAAGTTTTTCCTCCATAATTTCCTCCTACTGCTCATGTTCCTTCTCCTAGAACTTCTGCAAGGGCCAAACATCAACCTTCCTACTTATTTGATATATCTGCTCCACTGTTTTCGGTTCCTCCAAGGTCTTTTCTAGTTATGTTCACATGTATGAACCTCAGTTTTACCAATAGGCTGATACTCAATGTTCTCGGTGAGAGGACATGCTAAAGGAATTTCAAGCTCTTGATGCAAACCACACATTGGATATTGTTCCTCTCCCTTTTTATAAGAAAGTCATCCCATGTAAATGGATTTACAAAATCATACAAAAGGCTGATTGTTCCATTGAGAGATACAAAGCTGGGCTTGTGATTAGGGGAGATACTCAAAGAGAGGGTATTGACTTCACTGAGACTTTCTCCCCAGTCATCAAACTTACCACTATCAGGTGTTTGCTCACGCTTGCTATAAAAAAGGGTTGGATAGTTTTCCAACTAGATGAGAAGAATTCCTTTTTCATGGTGATCTCCATGAAGAGGTTTATATAAAGGTACCCCTTGGTCTTGCTGTTTCTCCCTCTTCATTTGCTTCTATTCCGGTTTGCAGACTTAGAAAGTCACTATATGGTCCTAGGCAGGCTTCCAGGCAGTGGTTTTCTGTTTTGTAGAGGCTATACTTCTAGTATGAATGATTATTCCCTTTTTACCAAGTATTCCTCTAGTTCTTTAATATTATTGACAGTATATGTTGATGACATACTGCTGGAAGGAATGATCTGGCTGAACTTAATTCATTGAAACAATTTTTGGTTGCCCAATTCAAAATTAAGGATTTGTGAAATGTTCATTATTTTCTTGATCTGGAATTTTCTCCTACTCCCCATGGCTATATCATGAGTCAATATATATATATATATATATATATATATATACACACCACTGATTTACTTAAAGAGTTCAATTGTCATCATTTCACTCCAATAATCACTTTTTTGGATTGTTCTACCAAGCTCACTTTGGACATGGGGGAACCACTTTCTGATCCTAGTATCTATAGAAGATTGATTGGCAAGCTCAATTTTCTACAACATACAAGGCCTGGTATCACCTTCATTGTTCAACATTTAAGTCAATTTCTACAATAGCATTAAGTTCCACATATGATAGTTGTATTACATGTTCTTAGTATCTCTCACAGAATCCAACACAGGGTATTTTGCTTTTCAATTCTTCTAATACTTCTCTCAAAGCATACTCTGATTCTGACCGGACTGCATGCTCCATATCTCGCAAGTCTGTATCTGGCTATTTAATTTCACTAGGTGGTGGTCCTGTCTCTTGGAAAAGCAAGAAACAACCCACTATTTCATTGTCACTATTGAGATTGACTATAGAGCCCTTCAAAAGGTGGTTGCTGAAATTTTTTGGCCTCTCCGGCTTCTGGGTAATCTTGGGTTGCCAATTACTGCTCATGTTCCTATTTTCTGTGATAGCTAGGCCGCTATACATATGGCCAACCATCCTGTTTTTCATGAGCTACTAAGTACATCGAGATAGATTGTCTCACTATGTTCATGAATGTTTGCACTCTCAATTGGTTACTTTGAATTATAGTTTCCACTATTGATCAGTTGGCTGATATTATGACTAAAACTCTTCCAAGTGTAGTCCATCATGGCATTTTATACAAGCTAGGGGTGTACAAACCTTGTAGCTTGAGGGAGGGGGTGTGAACGATAGCACTAAAGGCCCAATTACCTGAAGGTACTCAAGCCCACTTAGTCAATTTGATCCGGCCCAAATGTATTTTTACACTTGTTTTGTACTAGTTTTAATTCATTGGATTCTTTTGTATAAAGACAGATATTTTGAATGAGCAGTCAACGAGTTCATTTCTCATTTTTGCACCAACTTGTTTCTCTCTCTCTCTCTCTCTCTCTCTCTCTCTCTCTCTCTCTCTCTCTCTCTCTCTCTCTCTCTCTCTCTCTCAACCCTCTAGGGTTTCTTTCAATTATCCGCCATTCTTTCTAGATTGAGCAGCTTAACAATTCTATTACTAAAATCCTTTGAAATATTTAGTTAAACCACAACGTAACTATTTTCACAAAAGGAGTAGTTAAGCTCTGACATACGATTTAATAATATGTCAGTTGCTGGACATTGACAATAGCTTTACTATTCTGGTCAAATGGACGCCTCTACCTCCTAATGCTTATAAACTCAACATACAATGTACCTTCAACACATCTACTAGTAATGGTGGGGTAGAAGGACTTATCATAAATGTTGAGTAGTTGCTGACTCAATAATAGTTGAGCTTAAAATGAAGTTTTTATGATTTGACAAAAGTGTATCTAGGAGACAATCAAGTACAAGGGAGATATAATGAAGGCATTGAAGAACCAGACGTCCAAACAGATCTACCAAGAATTCAGTAAAGCAATCACAATAGGAGAGGAACTACTCAAAGAAACTTGTCCTTATAGAGGATCATTGGAGACTGTCGAAGAGCTATTTCATGCCAACTAGGAGAACTGGAATATTGACTCATTCCTATTCAATAAAAGGTTGGACTTCAAGTTATGGAAAACCATAAACTTAACACATGGAATTAGGATTGAGGTAGGAAAAAGAGAAGCTGACCCGCATACAAGAAAAGAAGGAAATCCAAGTCAAACAAGGATTGACTTTCAGATATAATTATGAAATCAATACTTGGTTGGATTTGAAAAAGACAAGACGACAACTACTTCTACATAAACAAACCAGCTCTGGAACTTAACCACAATCACATTCAACAAGAGGTGTCAAGAGTGAGCGGAGTTAACATTTGAGTCTCTAAAGAGCCAGCTATATACCGACAAAGAACCCGAGCCTATCAAGATTTATCATTTAGTTCTTATTGTTGACACCTAATTTTTGACCTCCGATAATTTTACTTAATTATTTAGAGTCCCTGGATTACAGACAGAGTAGAATTTTACAAAATTATCCCGGTGTTATTTTTCCATTACATTTGGCAAAACACCAGCAAAAGAACAACCGCATGTCATTTTTACATTTTTAGCGTATTTTCAAGATAATACAAGAGTATTTATATATTTTTCTCAAAAAATTGTTAATCACAAGTTATTTGTTTTAAGCATTTACAATTAGTCATCATTTGGTGTTCTACTCCATCAAAGTTGAGGGATTTGAATCAATTAAGTGAAACGATAAGTGCAATTTATTTTCGATTAAATCAAGTGTCTAAATTAGGATTTATTTGTTGGAATTCATCTCGATTTTAATTAAAACAATTTGAGGCAAATGAAGGTGTTTATATTTTATAATTATAGTATTCAAAATTTTCCAAAAATACTACGTATAGATGTGTGTGTGTGTATGTATCTCTATATATATATATATATATATATATATATATATATATATATATATATATATATATATATATATATATATATATAGATACACACACACGTGTATAGTCATACGATATACATAAAGAGGGTATAGGCCCATTCCTTTATTTTAAGAATCTGGCCGGGTCCAGCCCAAAGGGAATTGACCCAACCCAGTCATGCAATAATATATATACTCCCTCATCCCCAAAACAAACGAACCCTAAAGGGACAACCGTGAATTTTCAGCTAGGGTTCGTGAATCCTAGCGCCGTCATGACCCCTCTCTCTCTCTCTCTCCTCTGCTAGAATGTTGCCAGAAATGGCAAATTCGCAGAGGAAACAGGTTGGTGCAG
This sequence comes from Lycium ferocissimum, assembly GCF_029784015.1. Classification (NCBI taxonomy): domain Eukaryota; kingdom Viridiplantae; phylum Streptophyta; class Magnoliopsida; order Solanales; family Solanaceae; genus Lycium; species Lycium ferocissimum. The sequence goes on from NC_081344.1 coordinate 58,601,716, forward strand.
GTCTTGAGAGGTCGAAAAGAGTAAAGCAGTTATAGCTCCATCCTTGCAACACCTCTATATCACCAAACCTCACCCCAAACATGACCTAAAGGTATGATCCCACCCCTTTCTCCTATTTTTCCTCTTTTTTCCCGTTGAATTGGCTTGATAAGCATTAATTGATCCTATACTTTCTCGTTTGAACCCTCGAATCCGATTGGTTCCTTGAGAACCGATTGGATCGAGGGAATAGGGTTGGAAATCGAGTTGTTCGTTTCAATTTTGGGTTAATCCGAGTCGTTCATTTTGAAATCCAAGTGTATTTTTCCAGAAATTGTTACTGGTACCACATCGATAGAATTAAGTTTTGGACATATGTTATCCTCACATTTAGAAAGGAGAAGACACGAGAAAAAAAAACCCAAATTTGAGCTCTTACACCCGAGATTAGGGTTATCAGCTCAATTTTTTTTTTATTTTTTTCACTTAACTATAAGAAGTTGAGTTCTTAGTTTAAATATTTGATTTTTCTTTGTTTGTGTGGCTGAGTTATATTTTGGAAGCATAAAGAAGGCTCCAGTCCATTCTTGCTCCGGATGCACTCAAAAAAGGTAATAATTTACTATTTTATTGCTTTTTATTCAAGTTCCTACCTATGTAAATGATAGTTTGATATAGTTGATTGTTACATGAGTAGTTAAATATAGTTTAGTATTAATAATATGCTTAGTTTAATGTTTATTGCTTAAGTAATGATGTTTTTTTATTTGGCTTGAGTTATGTTAAAGGTTTATCAATCCCATACTTGTTTGATTGCTTCTGATTATGATAGTTTGGCTTAGATAGTGACTGTTCTGACCTGTTTGAATTGATCTCTGAGTGATATTGTTTGAATGAGAGTGCATTTGGGTAGTCTGAAAGGTCTTTTGACACTGTTAATGAAAAGTGGATCTAAGACAGCCTTAAGATGATCTTTGCTTTGTCTAAAATGGTTAACCAACTAGTAAAATAGGTTTGTTAATTGTTGACAGTAGTTATACTTGGTTTAACTCAATGATGAGATGCCAGATTCTCAAAATGACATTAAGAAAGAACTTCAAAGGTTGGCGTGTGTTAACATAAAGTGTGTACGTGCTATATGTAGAGATGTTGTCTTTCCCAAGATTAATCACCTAAAACTTGAGAATTAAAGAGGTAAAAGAAGAAGAGAAATAATGGGAAAGTTTTGGTGCAAGTCTGTCCAGGTCCCTTTGTGAAACTGCTTGTACTATTTTGGATGTTGTGGTTTAAAAGTTAAAATAAATAGTAGTCATGGTCAAGAGGGAGACTAATGGTGATGTTTAGGTTTTCTGTAAAGCTAAAATGAGTTGTATTTGATTATGTCTTTCTTTATCATGTATAAATTTGTCCTAAAGGAGAGTATGTATGCTTTGAGATGCTGTATGATATAAAAGAACAAAAATTACTTAATGATTAGAGCTTTGGATTGGGTTGCCTTAAACAATAATCCGAGTCACTGTCATCTAAATATTTATGTTGGGATTGTTTTAGTGATCTTGCTTGTATGATCATAAGTGCTCATAAGCAAACCAAAAACCACTTGACAAGTAGAGGATCCTTTATAAGGCACCTTAAAGAGAGGACAGGGAAGAAGCAAGTCCAACTTGGTTTATAGTACCCTCCTCCAGATAGAAGGTTCCATGACATACTTTGAAAGTCTATGGGGTTGGTCTTTGTTATGTGGATGCATCAATAATTCTTCATCCTCATCACTGAATCAAAGGCTGGCAATAAAATTGTTATATCTCGCATTTCGCACGTCGGAATATTTTTAAGTTGGTTGCGAAGAATTATGGACAAGGTTATCTCTCGACTTTGTTTAACGACAAATGGTTCATGATTTTGTTGGAAGGAAGCATTAAGGAAAATTTGAGACTAAGAATGCATTATGAGAAAAATTTAAAAATTCATGAAATGAGAATGAGGTGGGCCATGTGTCACGCCCCAGTTTCCGAGGGACGTGATGGGCACCCGACCTCGATTTAAGGCCGAGCGAACCCGCAGACCTTCATCACACACGTAAAATTTTTCTCAACCAGACTAAAATGTAATACATATCAAATCAAATAAAGTCTGTAATATGACCAAAAATATATACACAGCACTGTACAACACGTCGGCCGATGAGGCCGCTCACACAACTGGCATTCTATACCCACACCACTGTCTGCAAAGTCTCTAGTACCATCCAGAAGACATAACGTACATACTCAGACTCAGCAGTGCTCCAGAAGGAATTGGAGCTCACCAATCACGCTGGGACATCTTCAACTCATCTGTGGGTACCTGCGCGGCATGAAACGCAGCCCCCCCCCCCGAAGAACGTGGGGTCGATAAAAAATGTATCGAGTATGTAGTGCCGTAAAACTATAAACATAACATAACCAAAATTAGGAGTACGTAAATAGGATCGACAGAACTATAATCGTACTCAAGAATACGGACCGTAAAAACAAGACCTTAGTTGTATCCGTGCGTACAAGCACGACGGACAAAATCGTAGACGAGAATCGGAATACAGATGCATACCGGACGTTTTACGGACCGTAATCGGAGCGTACGTACGTAGTATATCGACGGATTGCAAACGCAACGTACGTACGTAGGTATATATAGACAAAACCGAAATCGAACCGAATACGAGTGAGCGTAATGTCGACGCGTATCCTATGTACCGATACGGATTATGCAACGTACAAAATGTCCGAGGCAACTCATACGTGCGTACGGATCGTTCGAACATACGAATGCCGCAGTACGCATCGTACATACCTTACGTATCGTACGTACGTACGTAATATCGTACAAATCGACTCATATGCGAGCGAGCGAACGTACGCAGTATCGAAACGCATCATATCCATACGCGGATAACGGTATCCGGCCTTTCGAGGGACGCGTACGAATCAGAATCATATATCAGATATGCATATAATCAGAACGCCGTAGCGTACATATATCAGAACCCGGCCCTCCAGTGAGGGGCGCGGTAACAGAACCCGGCCCTCTAGTACGGGACGCGGTGAACAGACAGATCAAATCAGATGCCATCCTGGCCACCACCCCATACATCAAATCATAATATCATAAAACAGAACCCGGCCCGCCTATGAGGGACGCGGTGAACCATGCAGAGAGGTGCACGATAACAGAACCTGGCCCGGGACACAGTGAGCAGACGTAACAGACGGTGCAGCGTAATGCGCACGATAACATATCAGAACCTGGCCCGGGACGCAGTGAAAGATACATTGAGCCTTGCACGAGCAGAGTAGTGCAGAAACATATGCATATAAATCAAGACTCGACAGACAGATACACTTACCGATATCTGAGGCTCAAACAAGTTTCTGATCAGTTTCTACCAAACGTTGGGATTATCGTATCAGAACGCCAGAGCGTATCACATCGGGTGGTCGAAGCATGTTATATCAGAACGGACATTCCGGCGCAAATCCGAATCGTTCACAGAAGTCAGGAACATTTAACTTACAGAGCTTTCAGAGAACAGAGGTGACAGACATACCCAGCTACCATACAGACAGACATACCCAGTTACCATACAGACAGACATATCCAGTTACCATACAGACAGACATATCCAGTTACCATACAGACAGACATACATAAGGAGGGTATTAGGAATTGTGGGCCCACTTCGCACAAAATCGAGATAACATACAGAAGTTAGAAATGTTCATACTTACAGAACTCTTTTAGTCACAGAACCTTCTTATACTTATTCATTAATCAAACATACACAACTTAATGATACTAACATAATCACATATGACATAAATCAGAATCATAAACAGACTCAGAAACCAAGAGCGGATTTTCCCCAAATACACATTATGTCACAACTTAACGGTTCTAGGACATGCCATAAAAGAAAAAGGTAAGCCTTACATACCTGCGCCGCCTTGCTAGCTATACTTGTTCATCCCAACTTGCTTATCTACATTCAAAAGGACCCATATGATCATTAGATTCATCGACTTGTGCTTGCCTTAACTTTTCATACAAGTCCACTTATAAGCTACCGAAATTTCGTAAAGATTTCCTCCGTAAATACGACATCCCCGAGATTGTCACTCGCCAACCGTTAGTCAACAACAATCCGGAATTCAACCCGCCAAACTATTAACAACAATACCAATAATCAATCCCAAGATGCGTTCTTCCATCAACAATTTCTATCATACAATTCAATGCCATTTCAATATATTCCATTCACTTTACATAACATTCCAAGAGCTCAATTGACATACTATCTTATCCAAAACCTTCCACTCCAACCATGATCATATATTTCATTATCGTAACTATACATTAACTTCGACAACCACTTTCATTTTATGTCACATAATTTACGACGACGATAACTAGAATGTCAAATTTCCTCCAATTACCATAGCTTACCAAATGACATTATTCTTAGCCACAATCACATTATACATATTTTCTTAGCAACACAACATAACATGACACACGACCACACTTACATGTACACTGCCGCCCTTCACATTTTAACACCATAATTTTTACTCACTTCTTATACATTACAACAACAACAAACAACACACCACATAAATTCATCCATTCTTTCCATACCAACCAGCCACCATTCGGTCACACCACACTTTACACAACTTCACACATTTCATTTATTCTAACATTACATAATCCATGACATGACAATCAAATTACTACATAGACTTAATTCCTTATTCCTATTTCATATCATGCTCACGGCTACAACTTCCACTTCACACATAACACCATATTTTCATAAACTCCTTCCATTTCTACATATCACAACATGCATCAATACACATAAAACACATAAGGAAGATGGAATCTTACCCTTTTTTCTCCAACCCACCCTCTCGGCTACGTGCCTTGGTTCTTGCAAACAAATGGCTTTCTTCTTCGAACAATCGCTCCACGTCGACGAGGGCCTCCCAATTGGTATAAAAACATGAAGAGAAAAATTTTTCTTGTTCACAACATAGGGGCCGGTTCGGCCGCCCCCTATGGCCGAACCCCTCCTCAATTTTTCTTTTTTTTCTCTCTCTTGTCTCTCTTCTTAAAATATGACTCCCTTCTCTCTTATATATATATATATAGTCATCTTATGCATGTGAGTTCTCACTCTCTCCCTCTCCTCTCTCTAGACTTTTCTTTCTTTTTCTTTTTAATTTCTAGACTTTTCTTCATTTTTTTTCCAAAAGATGACTTAATTCTTTTTTTTTTTCTTTCCTCCCTTTTATTTTGGCCACATGGCCTTTTGCAAGATTTTTCTAGGGCATTGTAAAATGACCATTTTGCCCTAGCCTTTCCACAAAATTACCTTAATGCCATTTTGCAAATTTCCCTTTTTGCCCTCCGTCTTTCTCAATATTTTCTTAAACTATTTTGCACATTTTCCTTTTCCGCCCTTGACTTATCTCGACATTTCCTTACTAACAATATTCGTAAACAATATTCATAACCTACTTGTTCCTTAAAATAATTTGGAAAATGGCTTTGCCTTTAACATTCGACAACTATATCGAAATCTTCGAACGCACAAAGTGCGGGCCATAACATCCTCCCCCTCTTTAGAACATTCGTCCTCGAATGTTCAACTGACCTTATGGGGTCTTATGTCACTTCGGGAGGGGGTCTCTTTGCATCAACGATCCTTCTTTCCAATTCCGCGTAAAACATAGCAAAATTCCTTATCATAAATTTTTCCCTTTTATTTTTGGTCGATACCCTCACATACGAAATATCATACATGTTCATATGCACATACACATACCACTAGTATCAACTAACCCACAAAATACTTCCAGACACCGTTCAAGCCTATCCAAATTTCCAGAACCGTAACATACTTCCTGTCCCTTCTTAGCCTCGCCTGTGGCATTCTATATGACCTGTCGTGGTTTCCAATCATTCCGTACATATTTAATTTCCTTTAGGCCACCCTGGATTGTTGTTTGTCTCTTACACTCAAATTCATGAAATTTCTTCATACTTCCTGTGGGTCACCCATCATGAGATTGCTCTCGTGAGCACGCTTAACTTTGAAACTTTGGTAAATTCCGGTGCCTTAGGGCCGAGATAATCGCGTAAATTTTCTCATACGACCTTTATTGCATGATTCGGGGTGTGAAAGTCTTACATACTCCGAACACGTCCATAGCACGTCCTTTCTCGCAAAATTACCATTTTACCCTTTTCCGTCCTTACTATTCCGAACCCGCCGCAGCAATTCCCAACAACATCTCACGCATCATACCACCTCATATCGTACCATATTACATCGCATGATATCATGTCATGCCAAATCATAGCCGTACAGGGCTTCCGGTTTCTGATAATAGAACAAATATGTCAAGACTCACCTTCGTATCTTTCCATATCCTCATTCATCCCCTTCCGCCGTATGTAAGGCTTACCTGCGGGATCTGGTTTCCCTATGACTGGGCTCTATCGCACGATCTTATGACAGAAAGAAGGTCAACAATCCCTAAATGCCCCGTAGTCTCCCGTTTATAAATGTGGCCGCTTCACACTATAAAACAGACCCTACCGGACACGACTCAGGCAGACATGCCCCCTTAGACCGACCTCGCTCTGATACCACTCTGTCACGCCCCAGTTTCCGAGGGACGTGATGGGCACCCGACCTCGATTTAAGGCCGAGCGAACCCGCAGACCTTCATCACACACGTAAAATTTTTTTTCAATCAGACTAAAATGTAATACATATCAAATCAAATATAGTCTGTAATATGACCAGAAATATATACACAGCACTGTACAACACGTCGGCCGATGAGGCCGCTCACACAACCGGCATTCTATACCCACACCATCGTTCGCAAAGTCTCTAGTACCATCCAAAGACATAACGTACATACTCGCACCTCAAACAGCGTGCTGCAAGGAATTGGAGCTCACCAATCACGTCGGGACATCTTCAACTCATCCGCGGGTACCGCGCGGCATGAAACGCAGCCCCGAAGAAAAATGGGGTCGACGGAAAATGTACCGAGTATGTAAGGCCGTAAAACTATAAACATAACATAACCAAAATTAGAGTACGTAAATAGATCGACGTAACCATAATCGACTCAAAGAATACAGCATCGTAGCAAAACAAGACCTTAGTTGTATCCGCAAGTATTTAAGCACAACATACAAAATCGTACGAGAATCGGAAGTATGTAAGGCATACGGACGTACTGCACGTACCCGTAATCGGAGCGACGTACGTAGTATATCGACGGATGTAAATGTACGTACGTACAGAGGTATATAGACAAAACCGAAATCAGAACCGGAATACAGAGTGAGCGTAATGTCAGACGCAGATCCTATGTACCGATACGAATTATGCAGAACGTACAAAATGTCCGAGGCAACTCATACGTACTGATACGCATCGTCGTAACATGCGAATGCCGAGAGATCGTACATACCGATACGGACGTACGTACGTACGTAATATCGTATAAATCGACTCATATGCGAGACAGAACGCACGTAGTATCGAAACGTATCATATCCATACAGATACGTATCCCGCCCCGAGGGACGCGTAACGTAATCGAATCATATTTCGAAATGCATATAATCGAACGCCGTAGCGTACATATATCGAACCCGCCCTCCGCTGAGGGCGCGGTAACGTAACCCGCCCTCTAGTGCGGGACGCGGTGAACAAACAAATCAGATGCCATCCCGGCCACCACCCCATACATCAAATCATAATATCATAAAATGCAGCCCGCCCGCCTACGAGGGACGCGGTGAACCATGCAGAGAGGTGCACGATAACGTAACCCGGCCCGGACGCAGTGAGCGACATACGTACGTGTGACGGCAGCGTAATGCGCACGATAACATATCGTAACCCGGCCCGGACGCAAGTTGAAAGAAACATCGAGCCTTGCACGAGCAAGTAGTGTAAACATATGCATATAAATCAAGACTTACGTACGTACACACTTACCGATATCCGAGGCTCAAACAAGTTTTCGATCGCTCTACCAAACGTTGGGATTATCGTATCGAACGCGGTGAGCGTATCACATCGGGTGGTCGAAGCATGTTATATCGAACGGGGACATTCCGCGCAAATCCGAATCGTTCACGTATGCGGAACATTTAACTTAAGGTAGCTTTCAGAGAATGGTAGGACAGTACATACCGGCTACTATACAGACAGATACGCCGCTACCATACGTACGTACATATCTGGGCACCATACGTACGTACATATCCAAGCACTATACGTACGTACATACATAAGGAGGGTATTAGGAAGTTGTGGGCCCACTTCGCACAAAATCGAGATAACATACGTGGTTAGAAATGTTCATACTTACGTAACTCTTTTAGTCACGTAACCTTCTTATACTTATTCCTTAATCAAACATACACAACTTAATGATACTAACATAATCACATATGACATAAATCAATCATAAAATGCACTCGTAAACCAAGAGCGGATTTTCCCCAAATACACATTATGTCACAACTTAACGGTTCTAGACATGCCATAAAAGAAAAAGGTAAGCCTTACATACCTGCGCCGCCTTGCTAGCTATACTTGTTCATCCCAACTTGCTTATCTACATTCAAAAGGACCCATATGATCATTAGATTCATCGACTTGTGCTTGCCTTAACTTTTCATACAAGTCCACTTATAAGCTACCGAAATTTCGGCAGCATTTCCTCTGTAAATACGACATCCCCGAGATTGTCACTCGGCCAACTGTTAGTCAACAACAATCCGGGAATTCAACCCGGCCAAACTATTAACAACAATACCAATAATCAATCCCAAGATGCGTTCTTCCATCAACAATTTCTATCATACAATTCAATGCCATTTCAATATATTCCATTCACTTTACATAACATTCCAAGAGCTCAATTGACATACTATCTTATCCAAAACCTTCCACTCCAACCATGATCATATATTTCATTATCGTAACTATACATTAACTTCGACAACCACTTTCATTTTATGTCACATAATTTACGACGACGATAACTAGAATGTCAAATTTCCTCCAATTACCATAGCTTACCAAATGACATTATTCTTAGCCACAATCACATTATACATATTTTCTTAGCAACACAACATAACATGACACACGACCACACTTACATGTACACTGCCGCCCTTCACATTTTAACACCATAATTTTTACTCACTTCTTATACATTACAACAACAACAAACAACACACCACATAAATTCATCCATTCTTTCCATACCAACCAGCCACCATTCGGTCACACCACACTTTACACAACTTCACACATTTCATTTATTCTAACATTACATAATCCATGACATGACAATCAAATTACTACATAGACTTAATTCCTTATTCCTATTTCATATCATGCTCACGGCTACAACTTCCACTTCACACATAACATCATGTTTTCACAAACTTCTTCCATTTCTACATATCACAACATGCATCAATACACATAAAACACATAAGGAAGATTAAATCTTACCCTTTTCTCTCCAACCCACTCTCTCACTGCCTTGGTTCTTGCAAACAAATGGCTTTCTTCTTCGAACAATCGCTCCACGTCGACGAGGGCCTCCCAATTGGTATAAAAACATGAAGAGAAAAATTTTTCTTGTTCACAACATAGGGGCTGGTTCGGCCAGCCCCCTATGGCCGAACCCCCTCTCAATTTTTCTTTCTTTTCTCTCTTGTCTCTCTTCTTAAAATATGACTCCCCTTCTCTCTTATATATATATATATAGTCATCTTATGCATGTGAGGGGCACATGCCCCTCCCCTCTCTAGACTTTTCTTTCTTTTTCCTTTTTAATTTCTAGACTTTTCTTCATTTTTTTCCAAAAGATGACTTAATTCTTTTTTTTTCTTTCCTCCCTTTTATTTTGGCCACATGGCCTTTTGCAAGATTTTTCTAGGGCATTGTAAAATGACCATTTTGCCCCTAGCCTTTCCACAAAATTACCTTAATGCCATTTTGCAAATTTCCCTTTTTGCCCTCCGTCTTTCTCAATATTTTCTTAAACTATTTTGCACATTTTCCTTTTCCGCCCTTGACTTATCTCGACATTTCCTTACTAACAATATTCGTAAACAATATTCATAACCTACTTGTTCCTTAAAATAATTTGGAAAATGGCTTTGCCTTTAACATTCAACAACTATATCGAAATCTTCGAACGCACAAAGTGCGGGCCATAACACCATGGCCACGTGGAAGCTTGGAATATAAATATATGGAATTAGATGACATGTGATCATATAAGTCATCTTTTATTATTCAAGGTAATTTCTAGAAAATGGAAGAAAATTGGAGAAATTTGGAGGGAAAGAAAAAGAAAATAAATTGGAAAAATAAAGGGAGGTGGCCGGCCATGTGCCTAGCTACTTAGATATATATGTGTGATAATAAGACAAGGCACAATTTATCATTTCAACCTCAAGAAAATTCAAGAAGATTGGAGAGAAAGAAAGAAGAGAGAGAAGAGAGAGGGTCACGGCCATGGAGCGGCCGAACCTTCTCCCTCAAGTTGATCATGGAAAATTTTTCTCCTTCTAGTTTCCTACTAAGTTGAAGGTCCCCGTTAACATGGTATAGTTGTTGGGAAGAGAAAGCCGCTCGTTGTGATGGTTCATCAAAGCTAGCCGAGGGATGAAGTGGATGAAGAAGGTGAGGGTCAATCTCTATTGTTATATGTTATGCATGATTTATGTATGTTGTAGTGTGTAGAATTGAATGGAAGTCATGAAAATATATGTATGGAGTGATGTTGTTGTGGCCAGGATTGTGCTATATGTGGTAGGAAAATGGATTGATGTTATTTTGTATGTTGGTTGTTGTTGTTATGAATTATGTGATGAAGAAATAAATGAAATGCATGGGAATATGATGTTGAAGTTGTAGCCGTGTATGTTGTTATGATGGCCGAAAGTGGGCTGATTTGGTGTAGTATTTTGGTTGTTGTCGTTGTGAATTTTGTGATGGAAAATGAAGGTTTGATGATCTAAATTGAAGTTATAATGGTTGTGGGCTGAATTGGAAGTTAATATGATTCCTATGTAGATCTTACATTTATGCTAATGACTATGCTAACAAGTGAATTGTTGATGTAGTTGATGAGTTTAGAAGAAAAGAAATGTGTCGTCGATGTTTACTTGAACTTGGAAGATTTCGGGTAGTGTTATATGAGAGAGGGGCTGATTTGAAGCTTAATGTGATTTCAATATGTTTTCTTGAATACATGGAAATGATGTTGTTAACATAGGAGGTTGTCGACGTAGTTTATGAATTTGAAAGAAAGAAATATGTCGTTATTGTTTTCATTGAGTTGGAAGGTCGCGGGTAAGATTGAATGTTGGTTTGGATATCTTGAATTGCCTGCCGATATTGTTATTATGATTATTGGTTTGGTTGTTGTTGATATTAGCCGAGTTGAATTCTCGGGGTTGGTGAATATATAGGGGAGATGCTGCCGAAATTTTCATAAAAGAAGTGACGGCTTGGAATTGGGTTCTTTAATGTTTATGGCTAATGTTGGGTGTCCAATGACGTTTTGTAGATCTTGAGAAGCCGAGACGCAAGTTGGATTAATTCCGAGGGCGGCCAAGGTATGTAAAACTCACCTCTCTTTCTTTGGCATGTCTTAGTGATACTAGGCTATGACCCGAGCCTTGGGGTAATTCCACTCTTAGAATCCGAGCTTAGGTATGTACTCTGTTCGTTTCTTAAGATCTACTCCTTAATGGGACCAAAATAAGATTTTCATGTTTTAAAAAAAAAAATGAATTTCAAAGGTTTTATAAAGAATTTTGACTACAAAAAGGGTCCCGAACTTCAAACGTCCGTAACTTTTGCATACGAGCTCGGAATGCCCCAAAACATATTAGGTAAGTTTATAAGGCATAACTTTCCCCTAATTATCGTAGTCGGGCTCGGATGGGGGCCGGCACCCGTTCGTGGGGCCCGCGGCTTTTATGCTCGTCCTTAATGGTCTTTGAAGAAACTTAGTGCTATTTTCTCTTCGACTTCCGCATATGAATTTCTTATTTGTTTAATGACCGATGAATATGATTTTATGCATATGGTTGCTCACGACTCGCTCGTGCTTATGGTCATCACCTCGTTCACGGATCCCGGGCCGGTTGTGCTTCGTGCGCATTATGATATGCATTCCGGTGTGATGTTGTGTTACGGTTCACCGAGCTCCTCTCCGTAGGCCGGGTTCCGTTTGGTGTGATGCTGTGATATGGCGTTACGGTTGGCTATGATGTGTTACGGGGATATGTCGGGTTACGGAGATATGAAATCTTCCGGTGTGATGCTGTGGCGTGGCGCCAACGAAAGCGGGCGACCACCGTTCTAAGAGCCTATGCATGATTTGCATTTTAACTACATATTTTGATACGTTGCATATTATGTCTATCTTCTGTATTTTGTTCCTATGGTTCTGTATTTCGCTTTATATACTCGGCACATATTCCGTATCGACCCCTTTTCTTCGGGGTGCGTTTCATGCCGCGTGTACACCCAGTGAGCTAAAGATATTAGCGGGTGAAATGTTCCAGCGGGATTGGCGAGCTCCACTTGTTCCGAGTGCCGCCGAGTCGAGTTTGTGTGTGTTATGATATCCGAGTCATGTTAGAGACTTTGCCATGCAGTCATGCGCGCATCGATGTCGGTTGGTGAGCGCTCTATAAGCCGTCGCTTTGTTATACGTGATATTACGTATTTTGTACGTTCGCAAGTTTGTGTTTGATTTGAAATTATGTATTTATGATTTGGTCAAGGGCCCAATGTAAGTACGAGTATTACGATAGTCTGAGGGTTCGCTCGGCCCTGGATAAGGGTCGGGTGCCCATCACACCCTATCGGAAACTGGGGTGTGACAAAAATGAACTGGTTTAGAATCTAAACTAGTTGTCAAAGTTAAAAAGAGAAATTGTTCTCTATGTTATTAATTTTCTGAGAGTAAGGAAAGAGATTGGTTAATGTAAGGCCCTAGGTGATTAAAGACTGCTTAAAAATGCATACCTGACACTAATCATATGACTTATCCTTAAACTGTTATGTCATCCCCATGTCTTTAAGGTTTTTCTGCTAAATTTGAGATCCACAGTTTCTTATCATTTCAACTAAGCTATGACACATATGAGTCTTGTATTACCTGCTGCTCACTTTCTCTTATTCTGTCCAAGTCTTTACTCTACTGTGTTATCTCTGGCCATTTGATCTGTTAAAATCATATCTCCCTCTATGCTATCTCTGCTTATCTGATGTTGTTAAGCATTGTACTCTATATGTTCTAGTTGATTAGTTCACAAAACCTGCCCCCTTTGTAGCGTTCTGGTTCTATGCCCAACCCATTAGTTGAACGTGCTTTCTTATTCTCATTATTTGGTCCTGCCCAGAACCAAGAGTATTTTTAGTGTTTGATAGGTGTCTTTGTAGTTGCCTTGTTAGCTGTTGAAATGCTGGAGATTACATTGAACTTAAATGGACTGTTATACAATGTTCAGTTGGTTAGTCATAACTTAGGAATTGCCTTAGTTCAGGTTGGATATTGCTTAAAAATATAAAGATTAATCAGGTGATTAGTTGGTCATAAATTCAAGGTTTAAGCTTGAAGAGCAGATATACTTAAAATATACAGAGGTTGATGAAAAGGAAGGAGGAGTATACACATGATATACACTTGATATTCATATCCCATATGTTTATTATAGGTATAGCATATGTATATGGGCATGATGGTTATATATAGTGAATATCAAATGAGTACAAAAGGGCATAGACTTCTTATAGGCTTAATCTCAGTCCAAATCCGGCTTAGCACCAATTTGGGCCTAGCCCATTTCAATAGTGTCAAAGCAGGCCTAATCTATATGTATCCAGAAATAGAGAACAAGGGGGCTCGGGCAGGCTTATTTTAAGTTCAACCTTGGGCTTTCAGGCCCGATAACCGTAAATTTTTTCAGTGCCCGATAATCGTATATATATATATATATATATATATATATATATATATATATATATATATATATATATATATATATATATTCCCCTTTATGCTTGTATATTGTGTGTATATAATAGTGATAAGGACATTAAATCAATTCTAACCTATTCCCCTTTTTCCTTTTTCTTCCTTCATTGCATGGGCCGCTTGGGCTGGGTCATACGTCGTAGCCCAACAGGCCAATTCGTTCATGATTAAAGCAGTCCGGGCCAAAGAAAGGGAAGCTAATATTGAATGTGCATTAAAGGCCCAGCCGTGAGTGAAAATGGCCAACTAGGAGTTGGGTACACCCCTAGCCTTCCCTTTCTGCTTATTTGTTTTATTTATGCTCTCTTTTACGTGTAATCTCATTGTATTAGCTACTTATAAAAACTTGTAAAACTCATGTGTATATTGGAATTTTGTGGTTTGAATTAGCCGTCTTAGGACAACGGTGCTTATACCGTTTAGTTTGACTTTAGGTCCCCAACGATTTTCAAAACCCGAGTTTAACATAAAGGATTTCCTAAACGATAACTAAGCAATAAATCATTTTTAATACAAGTTAAAAATAAAGACAAGAAAAGGAAATTACATTGTTACAAACAACTATCACGATTTAGGGCCAATATGGACTTTGAAAACCAAATAATATATTTCCTTTACAAATTGAACTCGAGCTTTTTTTTTTTTTATCAGCAATAAATTTAAGAACTGGACTACTACATTTCAAAAGTAGTAGCAATTTAACTCGGGCTGCGCCCAGTTTTTGGAAAAACCGACTCTTCTTTACACTTAACTGATTCTCATAAAAGGAATAACTGGTTTGGGCTAAGCCCACCCATATAAAAAAAACACAAATCTCTTCTATTGGGCTTAAAATCCAAAGACCTAAAGAAAGGTCTTTTTATAACATAAGCAAAAATCTTCTATATCTATAAGCCGAGACCCGTATAAAACCATTCGCATACACAAAGTTTTAGATAAGGATATTCTGAAAGCGTATTGAACGGATTAACCCGAACCGTGTATGAGTCAAGCATGAACAAAACCAATTTTGTTATGTACTTTAAATAAACCAACATTTTCATATCTTTACAAAGTCGAATACTATCCTTGTATATAAAAGAAAATTAGCTATATCTGGATATTATAAATTCGAACCTAAATACCCTATATATAAAGGGGATATATTCAAATTATTTCAAGAAATGATATGCAAAATGACAGATCTTGTAATGCGGGAATAAACACCAAATAAACAGTTCATGCAAATACTCATATATTAGAATTCAAGGTCAACAGTATAGTACGGATCCTTAATACTAGGGTGCCTAACACCCTCCCTAGGGGATCACCAGAACCCTTACCTAGAACTTTGGATTACAAAGGCTTTTTCACTCTATATGAATAAATCCTTCGAAACTGATTTTCCTAATTTCCTAAAAATTAGGTGGTGACTCTTTTAAAACAAAGTCCGAAAGAGCACTAACAAGTTCGAAGTAGCATTTCGAGCGCTAACGCCGCCCGTGAAATGCGAACCGTAACAGATGGCGGCTCTGCTGGGGACTTAAAGGTTCCAACCTTAAGGATTCCAATATAATATGACTATATTTGCTTTAACTATTTATGTGTTTACTTTCCTGAAACTATTAACTGTCATTGCATGCATATCATAACCCCGCCATTCCTGGCACTTATTTTACACTTTGTTCCAAAGGCGACTTCGCGGAGCACGCGGTCATTCCTTTAGTATAAAAACAAAATATTTCATTTGGAACCGTTATGAGGTGGGGTTGGTTCGCGATCATCCAACAGCCCTAACGGTTCCAGCCCCGCTTGTCCGCTTTCGAGTTCCCGGTCTTTTGTAAAAAGCCCACTCTAGTGGAAACTAGGATAAAGCTAAGCCAAATCCCTACCGAACTAGAGCATTCATACTTATATGAGCCTTGGGTATCTCGGTACCTACCTAAGGATCATTAAGAGAGACTACCATGTGTTCGGACGGTCTATCACCCAAAAACACCGCATTTCATTTATGTGCTATGTGGGAAGCAGTTGGTGCCTATATGATGAACTATTGATCCTATGGGGATGGGGAAATCTTAATCGTGCTTTGTTTTGTAGATGGAATGCGGAAATCCGTTTCGACATAGTTATCGAGGCTTCATACTTATTGAGAGCTTTGGGAATGGTTAGGTGATGCTCATTAGCCGCACTCTAGGTCATCTACCCTCTTCATGACACGATGGTCGCCCCCGCAGCTAATGGCGTATTAGCCGGTATCGGGACGACAAGGAATGCTGCCCGCCTGCAATATTGAGATGACTCGAC
>NC_081344.1:58618239-58645001 GCF_029784015.1 Lycium ferocissimum
AACATAAAGGATTTCCAAAACGATAACTAAAATAAATCTTTTTTAATACAAGTTAAAAATAAAGACAAGAAAAGGAAATTACATTGTTACAAACAACTATCACGATTTAGGGCCAATATGGACTTTGAAAACCAAATAATATATTTCCTTTACAAATTGAACTCAGTTTTTTTTTTATCAGCAATAAATTTAAGAACTGGACTACTACATTCAAAGTAGTAGCAATTTAACTCGAGGCTGCGCCCAGTTTTTGGAAAAACCGACTCTTCTTTACACTTAACTGATTCTCATAAAAGGAATAACTGGTTTGGGCTAAGCCCACCCATATAAAAAAAACACAAATCTCTTCTATTGGGCTTAAATCCAAAGACCTAAAGAAAGGTCTTTTTTATAACATAAGCAAAAATCTTCTATATCTATAAGCCGAGACCCGTATAAAACCATTCGCATACACAAAGTTTTAGATAAGGATATTCTGAAAACGTATTGAACGGATTAGCCCGAACCGTGTATGAGTTAAGCATGAACAAAATCCATTTATTCTGTACTTTAAATAAACCAACATTTTCATATCTTTACAAAGTCGAATACTATCCTTGTATATAAAAGAAAATTAGCTATATCTGGATATTATAAATCCAAACCTAAATGCCCTATATATAAAGGGGATATATTCAAATTATTTCAGAAATGATATGCAAAATGACGGATCTTGTAATGCGGGAATAAACACCAAATAAAAACGATTCATGCAAATACTCATATATTAGAATTCAAGGTCAACGGATAGTACGGATCCTTAATACTAGGGTGCCTAACACCCTCCTAGGGGATCACGAACCCTTACCTAGAACTTTGGATTACAAAGGCTTTTTCACTTATATGAATAAATCATCGAAATCGATTTTCCTAATTTCCTAAAAATTAGGTGGTGACTCTTTTAAAACAAAGTCCGAAAGAGCACTAACAAGTTCGAAGTAGCATTTCGACGCTAACGCCGCCCGTGGAAATGCGAACCGTAACGGATACGGCGACTCTGTTTGAGGACTTAAAGGTTCCAACCTTAAGGATTCCAATATAATATGACTATATTTGCTTTAACTATTTATGTGTTTACTTTCCTGAAACTATTAACTGTCATTGCATGCATATCATAACCCCGCCATTCCTGGCACTTATTTTACACTTTGTTCCAAAGGCGACTTCGCGGAGCACGCGGTCATTCCTTTAGTATAAAAACAAAATATTTCATTTGGAACCGTTATGAGGTGGGGTTGGTTCGCGATCATCCAACAGCCCTAACGGTTCAGCCCCAGTTGTCCGCTCGAGTTCCCGGTCTTTTGTAAAAAGCCCACTCTAGTGGAAACTAGGATAAAGCTAAGCCAAATCCCTCGAACTAGAGCATTCATACTTATATGAGCCTTGGGTATCTGAGACCTACCTAAGGATCATTAAGAGAGACTACCATGTGTTCGGACGGTCTATCACCCAAAAAACACCGCATTTCATTTATGTGCTATGTGGAAGCATGTTGGTGCCTATATGATGAACTATTGATCCTATGGGGATGGGGGAAATCTTAACTGTGCTTTGTTTTGTAGATGGAATGCAGAATCCGTTTCGACATAGTTATCGAGGCTTCATACTTATTGAGAGCTTTGTGGGAATGGTTAGGTGATGCTCATTAGCTGCACTCTAGGTCATCTACCCTCTTTCATGACAATGAAGGGTCGCCCAGAGCTAATAGAGGTATTAGCCGGGTATTGGGACGACAAGGAAATGTTGTTCCATTTTGGTAATATTGAGATGACTCTGACCCTAGAGGAAATTAAGGATGCCATAGATAGTAATGGAACCTGTCTAAAGAGGCGACACAAGCCAGATCATAATCTGTTATTCCTACAAAGGCCCACTGTCAGCCAAATTGTAAAGTTTCTTGCCTTAACTGAGGCGCCCTGGGCACAAGGACCCACTATAGCCTTTAGGGGTTTGTACCGAAGGTTCGGGGACATCACCGGGCATAACCTATATCAGAGGGAGTTCAAGAGTAGAGAAGAATGGGAAGCTGTTAGACCTTTAGCATTTGCCACAGCCCTACTAGGCACTATGGTATTCCCGAAGGATGATTCACTGGCCATAGACACCCGAGTGATCTACTTGGCCCATGCTATCTTCTATGGCATAACCAGCGATCAGGAAGCCAAGTATTTTGACCTGGCACCCATCATCCTGGCGGACATTTTTCGGGCTTTTGACAAATGCCGGAGTCATTTATGATACTTCCACGGGTGTAACATGTTGCTACAATAGTGGATTATCAAACACGTCGCACACATGAAGGTCCCGATGCGGCAACAACAACAGGATAGGCCACCTCACAAATTACTATCCTAACCTTGGTCACATGTCCAAAGGGGCGTGAGCCCGCTTCTTCGTAGAGTTGACTGAAGATAGGATCCAGTGGATGTTCCCTGACTTTAGTTCTGAGACCATAGTAGTTAGGGGCAAAAATTGCCTATTTGTGCCATTAGTCGGGGTTTGTGAAATCCGTCCTTATTATTCGTCTCAATATTTAAGGCAATTTGGTAGAAGGAAAGTGATACCTCAAATGGGGAACCCCGAATAATTTATTATCTAGCATACCGAACAGAAAATTAAGAATGCTGGCATAATTCTCAGGGAGCGGAATGGTCGTATGAGTTAGGGTCCAGATGCTTTAGCTCCAAACAGGTTCGAAGAAGGGCAAGACTTAGGGTATTATGAGTGGTAATAGGGACAATTGGCCCGTGTATCCGTGCCAAGGTCTACACTTCATCACGATGCTTGAGAAGAGGAACGTTTGAAAGAATGTTTGGAAAGTACAGATGAGCACTTAGCCAAGATTTTAGAAGAAACAGACCTGGTGATAGTCAGAATGGAGCGGTATCAGGCACACCTTCGTATTCAGACCACCTTTTGGAGGTTCAAGAAGGCCAAGACAAGCCAAGCCTCGACATCAGCTGTCACGACCCTAATTACCGATCATGCGGGCACCTACCTTATTATCACTAGTCGGCGAACCCTTACCCGTTAACCCATTAATCATTAGCCAATTTCAATTTCTTTAATCATTTATTAACAATCAATAGATAAATGAATGAATAAATAAATAAAACAAGTCATAATTAATAGACAATATAAGTGCGAAAGTTTAACTATTACACCCCAAAATCTGAGAGTCATCGTACAAGGACTCTAACTAACAATGTCTAAAGAATGAAGTATAACTCATATATAATAACAAATAATGTCTGAAATGAATGTAGACAACTGGAAAGAGAGATCTTCCGGTGGCATGGCATGGATAGAAGCTCACCCTTAGATCTGATCGAGCAAACTAGCTTCAAGCTAGAGATGTGCTTTGGATGAAATCTACCGGAACACAATGTTTCACTCAAGGGTGCGGCAAGGTAGTATCAATACAAACACTATGTGCGGTAAGCATCATAGGCCGACTAAGATTAGTTCACGCATATAAGTATAAAATCAACAAGATAAACAGATAGGCACTCAACACTCGGAGAACCAGGTCACGGAATATCCTACAACGAGTCACGACCTCAAGATAAAGCTTCTAAACCGCAAGTACGTAAGTTTGATAATCTCGCTTTGATAATCACAAGTCCAAGTTCCTTTACTGAGTAGAGTCACTAATCAGCAATTTAACTCAGTCAATAATCATATCAATACCACAACATCCATTTTGGCAAACACAGAAAAACCATAACTAAACGAGCTATATAATAATGCAGAATAAAATGAAATGATGTGCAATGCAAAATGTGATGATATGGAATGCAATGTGCTGACCAAATACACACTGTACACACATGTTACTGATGTCATAGCTCAGTAGTGACCTATGGTGTCCATGCACCCGTTGCGGCATGCAACCTGCTCCACTCGTTCTGGAATCACTCCTCAGACCCGAGCCATAAACCTCCGCTACGGAACGAACCTCGAACGGCCATATCAATGTACCTCTCATATTCGAAATTAACCTTGGACCACGAGCCCATAATCTAGGTCACATCACTCTCAATAATTAATTCATCAAGTACCATGTATCAAATAGCATCACAAGTGCAACAAGAATATTATATTAACTTCTTCACTACTTTCACATCACAATGTATGTCTCAACGTATTCCAGTTCACTAGTATGTATGGACTATAAACAATTAGCAATATCAATGTCAAACACAAGGCATCATGCGACAAGTCTTCCAAACCATTTCCATCATGTATGAGTGTATGAATGCATAAATGAGTGTAAACGTGGTAAATCAATGGAAACCAATAAAGCAACAGTGAAGGTACAAGTCACACAACCACAATTCATATCAAGACTTGGATCAACTCAACCATGACATGAATTATACAACCCGTCTCAACCAGCATAAGAGATTATATCCCTCTTTACTTCCTCATATAGCAAGTATGCCTCACAACTAAGTCTTGTACCACCAAGAAGCTCCACTTTTCTATATATTATCATCAACAGTAAATCATACATCAAGTTTTCATCTACGTATTGTCATAAGTTTATATCACAATTCAAGCCTAAACTCGTTATCCTTCCTTTCTCCGATAATATATGTCACAATAAGAGAGAACCGAGTATAACACAACAATTAAAGCAATAAGTCTAGTCACAATGACAGGGCAACAAGCCACTATCAACAACAATCAACTTAATAGAAATCTATCCCGAATAGCCACAGTATGAATACAACTACGCCTCATATTTCAGTACATAAAGTAATAGCAACGAGCCCACAAAATCAGAAGTCATACCAACCTAGCAAGTATACAACCAAACACCATGTCCGAAGACCTAATCATGCTTTATCCCATCAATTCCACACAATACATACGTTTCGCTAATCAAAGTCTAACTAAAGTAAGCCATAACCTACCTGGAATGCCGAGCAACAGTCTCGAATCGCCAAACCTTAGCCTTGCCTTCCTCTTTGGAGAATCTAAAAATGATTAACGTCTATCAAATATGAATTCTATGTCAGAATACGAATCTAAGGGTTTCCATATTGCCATAGTTTTACCCAAAACCCAAAAATGGACCCAAAATAGCCAAACTCGAGCCACAAGGGTAAAACTATAATTTTATTTAAAATTCAGATACAATATAGTCAAAATAGTACTCTACGAGTCTAAACGAGTCCAACGATACCCATATTGCTATACTTTTAGAAAAATGATAAAAAATACCCCTACAATGTGAATCCAGGTTTATGAGGGTAAAATGGGAAATTTAGTGCATAATTATATTACCCATCATCTAGTTAACCTTCAATCTTAATTTCATGGAATTATATTCATCACAAGATATCAAAATTCATCTTTTCTATTTTTAGCCCTAAGGTTCTTAACCCATTAGTTTTTCACAATTAGCGTGTAGGATGACTATGAGATGCTGATAATCGACAATTAAATAATGAATACTAGGTTAGAATCTTACCCCAAAGTGCTTGTGAATGATTTTCCAATGTTATCTCCCAACCCCTTAACTATTGAAGGTTTCATCAATTCTTAGGTTCTAATCTTGCACCCACCATTAATGGAGCTTTAAAATAATCATGGAACTTGGAGAAGAAAGGAAAAGGAACAAATAAAGATAGGGACTTACCCTCTAAGATGCTTTCACCAAAGAATGGAATGAATTTTTCCTCTTTCTCTCTTGAAAACTGACTTTGGGGTCTTGTGGGTAATGGTTCGGAGTTGGGGTATAAAAATAGGACTTTCTAACACCGTTGGTCGCTGCGGCTATCTCAAGACCATTGCAGCGGTAACGCTATAGCGGCCTCTTGGTCGCTATAGCGGACCTGCTGGAACAGTCCGCACTAAAAAGGGCATAACTCCCTCATCCGGAGGCGAAACACGACGATTCGTTTTGCTATGGCTTCCTAATTTCGATACA
Organism: Lycium ferocissimum; assembly: GCF_029784015.1. Lineage (NCBI taxonomy): Eukaryota > Viridiplantae > Streptophyta > Magnoliopsida > Solanales > Solanaceae > Lycium > Lycium ferocissimum. The sequence goes on from NC_081344.1 coordinate 58,624,217, forward strand.
GATCTAATGGTCCAAACCTCACTCAAGACAAAGGTCGTTTGATCAATATGGAGCCATTTCTATTCACAGACCTACGGCGAAAACATCGAATTGGAGCGCGACAAATCCCAAACCCAGCTGAAACCCTTTGGAACCTCACCAAAACTTGTGGACAAGTACAAAATCATCATATTAACATGTTGGAACTTCCAAAACATTGACACGGGGTCGTCCTAACCCGACGTTAACCGTGGTCAACTCTAACTCCCTAACTTAACTAGCTTCTCCATCAATGACTCAATTTACACTCGAACCTCACGGGAACCAACCCAACGACTTCATTAAGTCTTAGATCATACTAACGGGACTCGGGGAAAGGGTCAACAAGGTTAAATGGGTCAAAACACTATAACGACCAAACATGTCATTATATCATATACCAATTTACCCATCGTTCGTCCCCGAATGAAGAAGGAGCGTACGAAGGTTGATGATAACCCAAGGACATGCATTATAACCACATGGAAAAAATCAACGGGATGAAGTGTGCACTAATCACTATCCGTCCATCTTATCAGTCAAAGCTTCTTATAGCTTAGCTAAAAGACCCAGTTTCTATATTTCTGTACTCGAACCTGCCACAGGAATTGCTACGACGCATAGGCGTCATCTAATATATCGAAGTCTGATCATACTAATCCCAATTTATACTTCTAATAATTACAACTTCTCTAGACCCTTATGATCACCAATGCAAACAACAAATCTTTCTTAGATCAGTACACTAAGATTTCATATCTTGACATGCTTTGTTTAATACTACTATGTCAACCTTTTACCTATCAACCATTCAAGCTAAGTAACAGTTTATCACGAACTTACTCGAACCTCTCTATTTCTATCACTTACTTAATACTACAAAAGGGCCAAGTGAAACCCAACAACCTTATCTATTCCACCAACTTATTTTCCCTCTTTCCTAGAGACTAATTCATTAGGATACTCTTCATAACATCTCGTCCTATCAGAACTGTTTAACATCCCTATATTTCTCACATTATAGCAAATTTACTATTTATCAGGAAGTCATAACAGTATATCAACTCTTAGACAAATCTCAGCTACTATCAATTTATTAATTATTTCTCATATCTATCTCAACAAACCGGGGCTCAGACACCTGCTTCACAAAGTTCATGCTTAACCCTTATCTGACTTAGACAACTAGTTTAACTAAGATCACTATTACTTTAATACGACGGAATTTAACTTAGAGATCGCGGAAATAAGCCTTACCTTAGCAAGATGCCGTACAACTCGGGAACACCAACCAACAAACATATAAGTAAGCTCAATAACCACATAGGTAATTACGAAAATATAATACAATAAATAATATCATCTCTCACCAGCCATAAGTAACACAATCACCACTAAAGTCTTCATTTCTATTGTCCAACCAATGTCCCCTATAGCCTATGAATACTAGAACTTACCAATTCATACATAACCCTCGAGTCGACTTCACATTGTACAACCTCAACATAACTCTCAAATTATTAGCTCTTGTTTCGAACGATCCCCCTTTTTATCCTTAATCAATCTTAGTCTAGATTAGAGATTCAAGCTTATGATTTACTACCTCATGAAATCCCATCTTACTATAGGCAAGACTCACTAATTAAACTAATATTTAAAGCCTATTATTCAATTCTGAATGCTAAGGTAGAAACTCATCTTCTCTAACTAGTCCCATACATTTGCACCATTAATTCAAGCCTAAGATGATAGATAATCATAAGATAAGGCAAGGGAACTCACCCCCAGAAGAAAAAAATTCAAGTTAAAAACATGGGTTCTTTTGTTTACCGTCGAGTCCGCCGCAGCGGTCTCGCTATAGCGGCCAAGTTCCTGCTATAGCGGACCACAAAGAATTTGACCTCCGCTATGGCAGGCCATATCCCACTATAGCGACATCGCCATAACGGGCCATTGCCCGCCACAATAGATACAATGAACAACGACTAACCGCTTGCGATGAGGGTCTCACCGCTATAGCGGTGCCGCCGTAGCGGTGCCTACCCCGCCGCAGCGGTACCATTAACGCAGTAAGTTCGCAACTTTTCCCAAATTTTCACTCTACCATCCAACATTTCATCCGAGGCCTCACAAACACAATAAAACATGCGCAAAGACATAAAAATATCATAAGAACTCACCCGTGGCCTCGGAATCTCCAACGGAGGTTTAAATTCCTGCGTCACCCAACAATAATCGCAAACCGCTCGCATAAGAGTTTAGGGGACGAGTTTCCACTATTCGTGAAAGAACAAGACAAGGAAATGCTTATACCAATTGGAATCGACTAGATACCAATTTGAACGAAGTAGCACGAAAGAATGAAAGAAGCTGAAGTTTTCCTAAATGTCCTACTGACCTCGCGAGATAGGTGCAGGCTCTTCATACCTATCAGGAAGACTCTACTAGACACGTCTTGTACAATAAAATTCACGAACCTAGGCTCTGATGCCAAGCGTCACGACCCGAATCACCGATTATGCGGGCACCTACCTTATTATCACTAGTAGGCAAACCCTTACCCGTTAACCCATTAATCATTAGCCAATTTCAACTTCTTTAATCATTTATTAACAGTCAATAGATGAGTGAATGAATGAATAAATAAAACAAGTCATAATTAATAGAAAATATAAGTGCGGAAGTTTAACTATTACACCCCTAAATCTGAAAGTCATTGTACAAGGGCTCTAACTAACAATGTCTAAAGAATGAAGTACAACTCAAATATAATAGAAAATAATGTCAGAAATGAAAGTAGAATCTGGAAAGAGAGATCTTCAGGTGGCATAGCATGGATAGAAGCTCACCCTCAAATCTGATCGAGCAAACTAGCTTCAAGATAGAGATGTAGTCTGGAACACAATCTGCACTCAAAAAGGGTGCAGCAAGGTGGTATCAGTACAAACACTATGTGCCGGTAAGCATCATAGGCCGACTAAGATTAGTTCACGCATATAAGTATAAAATCAATAAGATAAATAGATAGGCACTCAACACTCAAATCCAAGTCACAGAATATCCCACAATGGAGTCACAGCCTAAGATAAAGCTTCTAAACCACAGGTCTGTCAAGTTTTAATAATCTCACCTGATAATCACAAATCCAAGTTCCTTCCTTAGGTAGAGTCACTAATCCACAATTTAACGCAGTCAATGATCATATCAATACCATAACAGCCGCTTCAGTAAACACACTAAAACCAGAACTAAACGAGCCATATAATAACGCAGAATAAAATTCAATGATGTGCAATGCAAAATGTGATGATGTGGAATGCAATGTACTAGCCAAATACACACTGTACACACATGCTACTGATTTCATAGCTCAGCAGTCATGACCTGCAGGGGACCCATGGTGTCCATGTACTCGTGGCGTGCAACCCGCTCCACTCGTTCCGAAATCACTCCTCAGGCCCGAGCCATAAACCTCCGCTCCGAAATGAACCTGGAACGCTGACCATATCAATGTACCTCTCATTTTTTGAACTAACCTCGGACCACGAGCCCATAATCTAGGTCACATAACTCTCAATGATCAATTCATTAAGTACCATGTATCAAATAGTATCACAAGTACAACAAGAAGATTATATTAACTTCTTCACAACTTTCACATCACAATGTATGTCTCAACGTATTCCAGTTCACTAGTATGTATGGACTATGAACAATTAGCAATATCAATGTCAAACACAAGGCATCATGTACCCACAAGTCTTCCAAACCATTTCCATCATGTATGAGTGTATGAATGCATAAATGAGTGTAAACGTGGTAAATCAATGCAAACCAATAAAGCAATAGTGAAGGTACAAGTCACACAACCATAAGTCATATCAAGACTTGGATCAACTCAACCATGACATGAATCATACAACCCGTCTCAACCAGCATAAGAGATTATGTCCCTCTTTACTTCCTCATATAGCAAGTACGCCTCACAACTAAGTCTTGTATCACCAAGAAGCTCCACTTTTCTATATATTATCATCAACAGTAAATCATACATCAAGTTTTAATCTACGTATTTTCATAAGTTTATATCACAATTCAAGCTTAAACTCATTATCCTTCCTTTCTCCGATAATATATGTCACAATAAGAGAGAACTGAGTACAAAACGACAACTAAAGTAATAAGTCTAGTCACAATGATAGGGCAACAAGCCACTATCAACAACAATCAACCTAATAGAAATCCATCCCGAATTGCCATAGTATGAATACAGCTACACCTCATATTTCAGTACATAAAGTAATGGCGACAAGCCCATAAAATCAGAAGTCATACCAACCTAGCAAGTATCCAACCAAACACCATGTCCGAAGACCTAATTATGCTTTCTCCCATCAATTCCACACAATACATACGTTTCGCTAATCAAAGTCTAACTAAAGTAAGCCATAACCTACCTGGAATGCCGAGCAACAGTCTCGAATCACCAAACCCTAGCCTTGCCTTCCTCTTTGGAGAACCTCAAAATAATTAACATCCATCAAATATGAATTCTATGTCACAATACAAATCTAAGGGTACCCATATTGCCATAGTTTTACCCAAAACCCAAAAATGGACCCAAAATAGCCAAACCCGAGCCACAAGGGAAAAATTGTAATTTTATTAAAAATTCAGATACAATATAGTCAAAATAGTACTCTACGAGTATAAACGAGTCCAACAATACGCATATTTTTATACTTTTAGAAAAATGACCAAAACACCTCTACAATGTGAATCCGATTTCATGAGGATAAAACGAAAAATTTAGTGCATAATTATGTTACCCATCTAGTTAACCTTCAGTCTTAATTTCATGAAATTCTATTCATCACAAGATATCAAAATTCATCTTTTCTATTTTTAACCCTAGGATTTTTAACCCATTAGTTCTTCACAATTAGTGTGCAGGATGAGTATGAGATGATGATAATCGACAATTAAATAATGAATACTAGGTTAGAATCTTATCCCAAAGTGCTTGTGAATGATTTTCCATTGTTATCTCCTAACCCCTCAGCTATTGAAGGTTTCATCAATTCTTGAGTTCTAATCTTGCACCCACCATTAATGGAGCTTTAAAATAATCATGGAACTTGGAGAAGAAAGGAAAAGGAACAAATAAAGATGGGGACTTACCCTCTAAGATGCTTTCACCAAAGAATGGAATGAATTTTGCCTCTTTCTCTCTTGAAAACTGACTTTGGGGTCTTGTGGGTAATGGTTCGGAGTTGGGGTATAACAATAGGACTTTCTGACTCCGTTGGTCACTGTGGCGGTCTCCATACCGCGGCAGTGGTACCGCTATAGTGGCCTCTTGGTTGCTATAGCAGACCTGCTGGAATAGTCCGCACTAAAAAGGGTATAACTCCCTCATCCGGAGGCGAAACGTGACAATTCTTTTTGCTATGCCTTCATAATTTCGATACGGATCTAATGGTTAAAACCTCACTGAAAAAAGGTTGTTTGATCAATCTGGATCCATTTCTATCCACAGACCTTCGGCGAAAACATCGAATAGGAGCGCGACAAAACCCAAACCCAGCTGAAACCCTTCAGAAACTCACCAAAACTTGTGGACAAGTACAAAATCATCATATTAACATGGTGGAACTTCTAAAACATTGATACGGGGTCCTCCTAGCCCGACGTTGACCATGGTGAACTCTAACTCACTAACTTAACTAGCCTTTCCATCAATGACTCAATTTACACTTGAACCTTACGGTAACCAACCCAATGACTTCGTTAAGTCTTAGATCATACTAACGGGACTCGGGGAAAGGGTCCACAAGGTTAAATAGGTCAAAGCACTATAACGACCAAACTGGTCGTTACATCAGCCGCTGGAGAAGGGCCCTGCTGATTTATTGCTTTATTATAAGCCCCATGTCGGCTTCACCATCTTTATAATCCATTTGGGGATGATATTTTTATTATTTATTAACTAATAATGATTTTCGGGGCAATGGTTAAACTTCACAAATGGCACTTGCATGTTTTAAACGATTAAGAAAGCCTTAGCTCAAAAAGGCCTTAGGAACACGAGTAGCATAAATATTTGCAAATTACATGATTGCTTGCTATGTGCTTCACATGCTTACTTGATCTGTGTGTTATCATATATGAAAGCTTGAGTACAATTGGTCCGATGATCTAAACTGCATACCCAAAAGAAAAAATCATTAGACTTAAAACTTACCCGAATTTATCTCCACTAAAGGTTGACTTATAACGGCGAATCAAGTAAAGCAGGACATGTGGACTTTAGGAGAGACAGATGAGATCTTTGCGGGATAAGGTGCTATAAATTGAAAAGCATCTCCATGAGATAGGAAAGAAAATTGAGGAGGTAGACAGGTTGCTGGATATGGTTGGGAATTCGCCAGAAGGCATACCCCAAGAGAAATGCTATGGGAATGTCCTGGAAGAAATGAGAGAATTGGTACTGAATTATATATGCTTAGAGAGAAGGCCTATGACACCTAGAGAAGAGACTCCAGAAGGAGTGAATAAAGACCAAGGGGCTAGGTAGACCCATGGGTGATGGAATCAGACCCACAAAAAAAGCTGGAGCCTCAACGGGAAGCCTTCGAACCCATTGAGAAAGAAGAACCCATAGAAGAGGAAGAACCAGAAGAGGAAAAAGAAGAGCCTCAAGATATGAAGGAAGAAGAATTGGAGCCTGTCGATATAGAGGTCGAGGAAGAAGAGGAACCATTTGAAATGTTTCCCGAGTTTGAAGAAGAAAAGAATGATATGAACGATGAATCTGACTATTATGCCCCAACCAACGAGGGATCTAACTTCTATGCACCCTCACCCGTGCTAGTAACTGCGGCCTCTACTATGGCGTCAGAGAATTTTGGGAGAGCGGACCCTCCCGAACCTGCTTGGTGGGGGATAGCCTTCAAACCCTATTATTCCCCATTCAGGGTAGCCCCTCGACCCGTCATCTATAAGGATGTGTTAGAGAAGATGATAGCCACGGGAATGTCTTGCACCACTAGGGCCAGGTTGCCACCACCCGAGTTGGTTTATGCCTACAAAAGGTGCCCATTTCACTGCAATCAAGTGGGTCATACCTTGAACGAGTGCCTGGGATTAAGAAAGAGAATTTGCGGCTTGATCGATGATAGGATCGTCGGGACTTTGTGGGGACCACACATCCTACTAGTCCATGACCCTATTATCCCAGGAGAAAGGGTCACCTCTGAGACCCAGTTTTGGTGATATGATTTCACGATCTTTGAGGAATCGTACACCCACATCTTCTCAAATCTGGCTACCTTAAGGAAGGTCAGACCCGTGGAGCCTGTCTACAAGTCCGCGCCATTAGGGCCTAACAGGAACAAATTTTTCTTATACCATACTGGAGCTATGGGATATGACAGAGATGAATGTTACGTGTTCAAGCTCGAGCTCGAACACAAGATCAGTACGGGAGAGATTTTGGTCATCCTCCCGCCACAACACTAAGAAGAAAAGAAAGATGAGAGAGCGAGTTCGTAAGGACAGTGACTCGTGGAGTTGTATTTTTGGGTAGATAGCAGGAGTCCCCCACTTTTGCATATAAAAAGTTACCCCCTCCCCCATAAATATTATAAGAAAATGCACCGACCTGACGTCCCTATGGAGGGATACACCGGAAGCCCTATTCAGGCCTGGTCTGGGGATGTCTTTAGTTAGGGTTAGCCCAAGGATATCTAGGAAAAAGTGAATATCCTTCTTTTGTAAAACAAACTACGATAGGGCCTGAATTCCCCTGGTGGGATACATAGGCAATCTACTTAAGACTCGGCCCCTATATAATATAAATTATAATCTCCCCCCCCCCCATCCCGATTTGTGTTAATTCTTGTAACAGGTTGAAGGGCTGCCATAGTAAGTCAACCATAAAACCCATTGAACTAAGATCCACTCAAACACAAAAGGCTCATAACGTCCGAACCTTTAGAACAAAGGATCAAGAAATATTTAAGCGTTAATATATGACTTTATGTGCTACGTGCGCTTTAAATACCAATATGTGATATCTTGTTTTCAATTTAATGTTAAGAAACTAACTTTATCTACCATTGAGTTATTCTTATCTTATAGAACGAGGCTGATTAGTGTAGTACCGCAAGCTGGCATAGTTCACGAGATCTAAAGCCGCGTTAGTATCCCTCTCAGACAAAAGAAAAGGAAAAATGACTGGTACCTCAAAAGAGGTAAGGAATGAGCTCGTCCTTCGCGAGAGAGACACCCAAGACCTACAGAAAGTATTATCCCAAGAAGATGTGATCACGACATTACTGACTGCCGTCACGGCCCTCTAAGAAAAGGTGGCTGGGAATGAGGCAGCCAATGTTGACAAAGACGCCTCAATTGAAAGAAGAAGGCCTCCTCCTTCTTTCTCATCACTGAGCTCTCCAATACCCGATCACTTTCCTATATATCCACCAGGAACCATCCCATCTCCACTAATCTCCACCAAGCCAAACCATGCTGGTCCTTCTTACTGCACCCCATCAGCAACTAAACATACCCAAATCATAGGAACCGCTCACTCGAATCCTTCTTATCAGGTTCCCCAGCTGGTATTCATCAACCCGGCAAACCAAGTACGTGTTACGCCCCCCCACCAGGCCGGGCAAACCACCAGCGCCGCTTAACCATCCCACTACTTCAAGTATCCTTTTTCACTCCCAACATCCCAAATGGATCCTCCCCAAGGCATAAAGAGCTAGACCATTACGAGGAAATGGAAAAGGCTTGGAGGGCCGAACAGGATAAATGTGAGAGAGATATGGAAAAGAGGATGGAGGAGTTGTTGAAAAGATCCAACAGGTCAACAGAAAGGCTACGGGCCTAAGATACGATGACCTGTGCATGCACCCAAACTTAGATCTACCAGAAGGGTTAAAAAACCCAAAATTCAAAATATTTAATGGGACAGGGAATCCCAAGGCGCACGTCCGCTCCTACTGTGACCAATTGGTTGGAGTTAAGAAAAATGAACCTCTGATTATGCAAATATTCACTCGTAGTCTAACTGGCGAAGCCACTGAGTGGTTGGCAACCCAAGACATACATTAATGGCTCACTGGGGAGGACATGGCAAAATCCTTCATCAAGAGATTTTGCTTTAATGTCGAAACGGTACCCGACTACTACTACCTCAAAAAGGTCAAATAAAAGTAAACAAAAAACTATAAAGAGTTTGCCAGTAGGTGGAGGGCCGAAGCAGCCCGTGTGCAGCCACCGATGTGTGAGAGAAATCTAGTCTCTGTGTTCATTAGGTCCCAGGAGCCTGATTTCTACAACAAAATGTTGTCTATGGCTGGGTAGCCATTCGCTGAGTTGGTCAAAATGGGAGAGGCCATAGAAGATGGTCTCAAATCAGGGAAAATAATCAGTGTCTTCAACAAAGCATTTGGACAAGCTACTGCCGGAATCTTCCGCAAGAAGAAAGAGGACATGGCGAGTATATCCCACATTCCGAACCCAAGCCCAAAAGAATCACAATCCTCCCACATAATTCCGCCTCTCATAAATTACTCCATACCACTATAACCCGGGACAGATATTACGCACAACCAAGCTTCACCACCACTATACCAGCTTACACGGCTCCGCTTAGTGTCCGTGTGTCCGCTCCTGCTTACTAAACACCACCACAACAAATATATCAATCACCACCTCAACAAAAATACCGTCCAGCACAAAATAAACCACCATAAGCTTATTCACCTCTGAACTACCAAAATCAACCACTGCCCCAACATATAATGCTCCACATCCTACTTTCGATAGAAATCTAATGAGAGAGTTCACAACACTCCTCGAGCCTAGAGCTTGGCTCTTTGAAAGGCTACTAGCCACAGGCCTAATCTAGAAGGTCCCTCTGAAGCCAGCGTAGCCCAGTAATAAGTTCTACAGGGCCGATAAGACTTGTGCCTACCATTCATGGGGAAATGGGCATAGCACAGAAGATTGCATGAATCTCAAATATAAAATTCAGGATCTGATCGACAAAAAGGAAATCATCTTAGAAACTGCAGCTCCCAATGTGAAGACAAAACCGTTACCTAACCATAGGAACAATGGGGCCCATATGACTGAAAGGGACGAGGATTGGGAAGCTTAGCATTGGTCCCTAAAGCAGTTGAATCTCTGGAACAAACAGTGTAACGACCCGTTTGGTCGTTATAGTGTTTTGACCCGTTGACCCTTCCACAAGTCCCGTTAGTATGATCTACGACTTAATGAAGTCATTGGGTTAGTTTTCGCAAGGTTTGAGTGTAAATTGAGTCATTGAGGGAGAAACTAGTTAAGTTAGTGAGTTAGAGTTAACCACGATCAACGTTGGGTTAGGATAACCCCGTGTCAATGTTTTGGAAGTTTCAACATGTTATTATGATGATTTTTAACTTGTCCACAAGTTTTGGTGAGGTGCCAAAGAGGTTTAGATGGGTTTGGGTTTTGTCGCGCTCGTATTCGGTGTTTCCGCCGGAGGTCTATGGATAGAAATGGCTCCAAATTGATAATCTGAACTTTTTTTTGGGTGAGGTTTGAACCATTAGATCTGTATCAAAATTATAAAGCTATAGGAAAAAGAATTGTCGCGTTTCGACTCTGTATGAGAGAGATATGATCATTTTAGTACAGACTGTTCCAGCTGGCCGCTGGCAGCGACCAAAAGGCCGCTATAGCGGTACCACACAACGACCAATTGACCGCTGCAGCAGCCAACGGGGGAATAATGCCCTATTTTTATACCCCAACTTTGAACCCTTAACCCTAAGACCCCAAAGTCAATTTTCAAGAGAGAAAGAGGCAAAATTTATTCCATTATTTGGTGAAAGCATCCTGGAGGGTAAGTCCCCATCTTTATAAGTTCCTTTTCCTTTCTTCTTCAAGTTCCATGATTATTTTAAGGTCCATCAATGGTGAGTGAAAATCCTAGAACCCTAGAATTAGTAAACCCTTAAATAATTGGCGGGTTGTTGATTTTGTTGTTGATTAATCACCTAGGAGTATAGATTTTCATTTTCTAGGAAGGAAATTTATTTTCTTATGGTTGAAATTGCATGTTGAGACTTAGGATTCTAATAAAAATGGAATCTTTGTCCTAAAATCTGTTTTAAAGGGTAAAATTGATTAGAAACCCATGAATTGAAGGTTAATGATTGTAGAGATAGAAGTTATGATAAATTCACCATTAAAGGATAGTTTCATCCATCGAAAAGGGTAGTAGTAAGTGGGTCTTCTTCCCCAAATTGTTGTTCTTCTTTAAATACGTGGTTTGTTGCTTACTTAGCATCATATTGTTAGACTTTGACCGTTATGAGGCGCTTCAGAAATAGAAGACTCATGTGGAGTAGTTCGTGGCTCCTGTTCTGCATTCCAGGTGGGTTACGGCTTACTTTAGTTAGACTTTGATTAGCGAAATGTGTGTATTGTGTAGAATTGATGGGAGAAAGCGTGATTAGGTCTTCGGACATGGTGTTTCGATTGGATATTAGCTAGGTTGGTATCACTTCTGATTTTGTGGGCTCGTCGCCATTACGTTATGTACTGAAATATGAGGTGTAGTTTTATTCATACTGTGGTGATTCGGGATGAATTTCTATTAGGTTGATTTTTGTTGATGGTGGCTTGCTGCCCTGTTATTGTGATTAAACTTATTGCCTAAATTGTCGTGTTGTACTCAGTTCTCTCTTATTGTGATATATATTATCGAAGAAAGGAAGGATACTAAGTTTAGACCTGAATTGGGGTTTATATATTTATGATAGTACGTAGATGAACACTTGATGTATGATTTACTATTGATGATAATATATAGAAGAGTGCAGCTTCTTGGTGATACAAGACTTAGTTATGAGGTGTACTTGCTATATGAGGAAGTAAAGAGGGGCATAGACTCTTATGTTGGGTGAGACGGTTTGTACGATTCATTTTATGGTTGAGTTGATCCAAGTCTTGATATGACTTGTGGCTTTGTGACTTGTACCTTCACTGTTGCTTTATTGGTTTGCATTGATTTACTATGTTTACACTCATTTATGCATTCATACATTCATGCTTGATGGAAATTGTTTGGAAGACTTGTGGCATGATGCCTTGTGTTTGACACTGATATTGCTAATTGTTCATAGTCCATACATACTAATGAACTGGAATACATTGAGACATACATTGTAATGTGACATTAGTGAAGAAGTTAATATAGAGCCTATTTGGATGGGCTTAAAAAAAGCAGCTTATAAGCTGCGTTAGATAAGCTAAGCTAAACGGGACCAATTATTTTTTAGGCTTATTTTAAGCATAAAATGGCTTTAAGCTGGCCAGCCAAACACTCAAAAAAACTGAAAATAGCTTATAAGCAACTTATAAGCCAATCCAAAGGGCTCATAATAATCTTCTTGTTGAACTTGTGATACTATTTGATACATGGTACTTGATAATTTGAGCATGGAAAATAAGAGGGCAGGAAATACCGTTACGTACAGATATATGGAAAGGCACATATGTGACCTAAATTATGGCTCGTGGTCCGAGGTTCATTTAGGAAATGAGGGATACATTGATGTGGTCCGCGTCCGAGGTTCTTTCCAGAGCGGAGGTTTATGCTTGGGTCTGAGGAGTGAATCCGGAACGAGTAGTACATGGACACCATGGGTCCCCTGCAGGTCATGACTACTGAGCTATGACATCAGTTAGCATGTGTATACAGTTCGAGTGGTTGGCCAATGCATGGCATTGCATACTATCATATTTTGTATTGCACATCATTACATTGTACTCTACATTGTTATATGCTCGTTTAGTTCTGATTTTGCTATGGTTTGTTGAATAGCTTTTGGGATATAAATATAACCATTGATTGAGTTAAATTTTGGATTATTGACTCTACCTAGGGAAGGAACTTGGACTTGTGATTATCAGGTGAGGTTATTGAAACTTGACAGACTCGTGGTTTAGAAGCTTCATCTTAGGCTGTGACTCTGTTATGGGATATTTTGTGACTTGGATTTGAGTGTTAAGTGCCTATCTGTTTATCTTGTGGATTTTATACTTACATGTATGAACTAATCTTAGTCGGCTTATGATGCTTATCGGTACATAGTGTTTGTACTAATACTACCTTACTGCACCCTTTTTGAGTACAGATTGTGTTCCAGAGATTTCCTTCAGACTACATCTCTAGCTTGAAGCTAGTTTGCTCGATCAGATCTGAGGGTGAGCTTCTAACATGCCATGCCACCTGAAGATCTCTCTTTCCAGATGTCTAATCTCATTCTAGACATTATTTATATTTGAGATATACTTCATTCTTTAGACATTGTTGGTTAGAGTCCTTGTACGATGACTTTCAGATTTTTTTTGGGGGTGTAATAGTTAAGACTTCCGCACTTATATTATCTATTAATTATGACTTGTTTTATTTATTCATTCATTCACTTATCTATTGACTGTTAATAAATGATTAAAGAGGTTGAAATTGGCTAATGATTAATGGGTTAAGGGGTAAGGATTCGCCTACTAGTGATAATAAGGTAGGTGCCCGCACGATCGGTAATTAGGGTCGTGACAAACAGTAGCCTTCATCACACTCCAGGAGCGCCCCAACTTCAAAGTTTTGGTCCCGACGCCAGGAGCTCCAAAGGTTATACCAGGGTTCAGAACTTTGGTCCCAGCACCCGTAGTAGCCCAGACGGCACAACAAATTGTGCCTGCTCCCAAAGAGCCAATTATTGTGCAAGCAGCCAGGGCTTAAGGCATGACCTGCTCGGGGAGATGTTACACTCCTGAAGAACTGGCTCAGAATGCCGCAAGGAAAGAAAACACCCAAAAGACAGCAATAACCGAAGGAGAAGCTAAAGATTTCTGGCGGCGTATGCAAACAAATGATTGCTCCATTGTCGAGCATTTGAAGAAGACACCGGCATAAATATCGATGTTATCATTGCTGGCTAGCTCCTCATCACATAGGAAGGCTCTCATGAGAGTGTTGGATGATGCACACGTACCAGCTGGTACGAGCAGTGAAGACTTGGCTGGGTTGGTAGCCGACATCATCGGAGAATATAAAATCTGTTTCTCCAAAGAAGAACTACCAATGGAAGGAACCTCCCACAACAGAGCTCTCAACATCACTATGGAATGCCGTGGCAAGGCAATAGGCAAAGTACTTGTGGACAATGGATCGACCCTCACAATCTGCCCTATCACTACATTAACACAGCTTGGCTACAACGTGGGTAAAATTTTCCAGAGTGGGATGAACGTCAGGGGATTTGATGGGTCCCAAAGTGATTCCCTGGGAGAAGTAGACCTACAGATCCAAGTTGGGTCCGCCTCCTTCATGGCAGAAATTCCAAGTCATGGCAATCACTGCCAGCTACAATATACTCTTGGGAAGACCCTGGATACATTCTGCTGGTGTTGTACCATCAACCCGACACCAGGCCATAAAGTTTGAATGGCAGGGCCCTGAAATTGTGGTCACAGCCGAAAAGGATACCCAGAAATATCCTTACAACATCATACCTGTGATTGAGGGGAGCCCCCACCAATCAAACTTCCATGTGCTGGAATACGTTGGGGCCACCCATTCAGAAGGGGAGGTGGACAAGCCAATGCCAGCATTCTACAGAATGATCGCCTCCACTATGTTGAGAAATGGTTTCGAAACATGAAAAGGCCTGGGAAGAAACCTTGAAGGGATAGCAGAGCCTGTACCAATCCCAAAAGAAAATTACCACTTCGCTCTAAGGTATGATCCTAGTGAGGCTGAGCTCAGAAAGGCTATCAGGAGAGAACCCAGAATAGGGAATCTATCTCGTCCAATAAGTTTGTACCAATCATTTCCCAAAAAGATGCCGATGCAGAATGGAGAAAAAGCTGATGGGGGTCTCAAGTCGTTGTTTCAAGAAGAGTAATGCTACGGGATCATTGAGGAAAGCCAGGAGGCGCTCACCATATGCAGTTTGAGGCCAGGAGAGCACTTGAACAATTGGACATCTACTCCCCTCTTGGCTCCTCGGTAGAGAGATGGTTTTTCCTTAACATCTTTTGCTAAAAAGTGGCGACATTGGCCGAGGCTCGAATGATTGGCTTTTCTAAATTACTTCGTGATGTTTAAACATGGAAATGGTCCGACGTTGTTCCGAACCAGGACCATAGTATGTAACCAATTACTCTTGAATTAATGAAAAGTCTCAATATACATAAAATTGCTATCCTTATCAGATAATAATAACAATGAAAGTTTTCTAACTAACCACGTATAATGAACAATAATAAACCTAACTCTACTTTGCCTTGCCTTTTCAGTAGTAACCGTAATAAAACAACCGAAAATGTCATGACGTGTCGTGAAACGAACAAGGAAAATAGTCAGCATAAGTACAAGGAGTACAAACGAAGCGACAATGATACCAGATGGACTGGTAGAAGAGTTTGAAGAATTAGAAGATAAGAAGAAGCCAAATATGGACGAAACTGAAGTAATCAACCTCGGTGACGAAGAGGATGTGAAAGAGACACGAATCAGTGCTCACTTAGGAGCACCACAAAAAGAAGAGCTCGTAGCTCTGTTGAAGGAATATGTGGATGTCTTCGCCTGGTCATACGCATATATGCCAGGGTTGAGCACTGAAATTGTAGCCCATATATTTCCTATTAAGGAAGGCATTGCTCCGGTCAAGCAAAAGACCCGGACATTTAAACCAGACATGAGTATCAGGATAAAGGAAGAGATAGAAAAGCAAATCAAGTCCAGGATAGTGGAGGTAACATCCTACCCCACCTAGGTGGCCAACGTAGTGTCGGTACCCAAGAAGAACGGAAAGATCTGAATCTACGTGGACTATCGAGACCTCAATCGAGTCAGTCAAAGGATAACTTTCCCCTTCCAAACATCCACATTCTGATAGACAACTATGCCAAGCACGAGCTGTAATCATTCGTGGATTGTTTGGTCGGGTACCATCAGATATTCATAAGCTAAGAGGACGCTAAGAAAACAGCCTTCATCACCCCTTGGGGAGTCTACCATTATGGGGTAATGTCGTTCGGCCTCAAGAACGCCCGCGCTACATACGTGAGAGCTACGACTACCCTGTTCCCGATATGATGCAACGAGAGAGTGAAGTCTATATGGATGATGTCATCATAAAATCAAAAGAAAATTCAAAGCATACCACACACTTGCGCTAGTTTTTTGACAGACTTCGCAAGTTCAATCTAAAGCTAAACCCCACAAAGTGTGCGTTTGGAGTGCCAGCGGGTAAGTTACTAGGATTCATAGCAGCCGTAGGGGCATCGGGTGGACTACTACTAAGATCGAGCGATCCGGGGAGCTACCACCTCCCCAAGACCGATGAAGTCAGAGCTTCTTGGGAAGGTTAAACTATGTCGAACGGTTCATAGCCCATTCAACTGTGATTGTGGAGCCAATCCTTAAACTGCTCAAGAAAGGCGCTCCTACAAATTGGACGAAAGAATGCCAAGAGGCATTCGATAAAATCAAGAAGCACCTCTCCAATCCTCTTGTCCTACGCACCCAGGCAAGGGAGCCTTTTGCTACTATACCTGTCAGTATTAAAAAATGCTTTCGGGTGCATGCTGCGTGACATGATGAAAAGGGCAAGAAGGAACATGCCATCTACTATTTGAGCAAGAAGTTCACGTCCAGTGAGGCACGGTATACGCTTGTAGAGAAAACTTGTTGTGCTTTGACATGAATTGCCCAAAAGCTGAGGCTCTACCTATCGGTGTTCACTACTCACCTTATATCCAGAATGGATCCATTGAGATACATTTTTCGGCAACCGATGCCCGTAGAAAAATTGGCTAAAAGGTAGATGCTATTAAGCGAATTCGACATAGTATACATAGCACAAAAGGCAATCAAAGGACAAGCCCTAGCTGACTTGTTGGCAGAAAGTCTCATCGATGACAAACTCGAACCATTATGGACTTTCTTCCCATATGAGGAAGTGATGGCTATGGAAGAAGGGGTAGCAGAGCCATACTCAGGTTGGAGACTGTTTTTCGATGGAGCAGTCAATTACAAAAGATCGAGCATCGAGGCAGTGTTAATATCATAAACAGGACAATACTATCTGATGGCCACAAAGCTCAACTTCAGATGTACCAACAACATGGCAGAATACGAAGCGTGCGTCCTCGGCCTCAAGATGGCATTGGACATGAACATACAAGAGTTGTTGACAATCGGGGACTCTGATTTGCTCATAAATCAAGTGAAAGGAAATTGGGCAACCAAAAATAATAAGATACTCCCATATGTGAATCTGGTACAGAGATTGTGCGGGGGATTCAAGAGTATCGACTTCATGCATACTCCGTGGGCTCAAAATGGGTTTGCAGAAGTGTTGGCTACGAGAGCCTCCATGATCCGGCACCCCGAGAGTACTCACGTTGATCCACTAGAGATCACACTGAGGGAAGAACAAGTTCATTGCACCCACGTCGAGGCCAAGCCGGATGGCTAGCCATGGTATGCCGATATCAAGGCATACCTGGAGAAAGGAGAGTACCCCCAGAGAGTTTAGCAAATCAGAAGAAGACCATCAGGAGGTTGGCTAATGGGTTCTTCTTGAACAAAGAAGTGTTGTACAAAAGGACACCTGACCTTGGGTTACTTAGGTGCGTGGACGCTATAGAGGCTACAAAACTGCTGAAAGAGGTGCACGCAGGGGCATGCGGACCTTACATAAATGGATCCATCCTCTCTAAGAAAATCTTAAGGACAGGATACTATTAGATGACCATGGAGCATGACTCCTGTAAATTCGTACAAAAGTGCCATCAGTGTCAGATACACGAAGACCTGATTAAGGTTTCCCCAACAGAGTTACATGCGATGAGCTCACCGTGACCATTTGTGGCATGGGGAATGGACGTCATAGGACCCATCGAGCCGCCAGCGTCCAATGGTCATCACTTCATCTTAATCTCCATTGACTACTTCACCAAATAGGTGGAGGCAATTTCTCACAAATCAGTGACCAAGAAAGTCGTGGCTGACTTCGTCAAGAACAATCTGATATGTCACTTCGGTGTACCTGAATCTATCATCACAGATAATGGTGCCAATCTGAACAGCCATTTGATGAATGGCATATGTGAACAATTCAAGATAACCCACAGAAACTCTACCGCCTACCGACCACAGATGAATGGAGCAGTAGAGGCTGCCATTAAGAACATCAAGAGAATCATGAGAAAAAAGATCGACAACTATAATAATTGGCACAAGTAGTTGCCTTGTGCTTTATTGGGGTACAGAATGACAATTTGAACTTCCACCAGGGCAACCCTATACCTCCTTATCTACGGTACAGAAGCGGTCATACCCACAGAAGTGGAGATCCCTTCACTCAGGATCATCCAAGAGGTAGATCTGAATGATACAGAATGGGTCAAAATTTGCTATGAGCAACTGTCCATGATAGATGAAAAGAGAATGGTGGCAGTATGCCATAGACAGCTGTATAGACAAAGAATGTCTCGAGCCTTTCAGTAAACGGGCCAGAGCCTGACTTTTTCAAATTAGACAACTCGTTCTCAACCGATTCTTCCCCCACCAAGAAGAATACAAAGAAAAATTTGCACCAAACTGGCAAGGGTCGTACATGGTCAGGAAAGTAATCTCAAAAGGGGCCATAGTCCTAGCCAAGATGGATGGACAAGAGTGTCCTAAAGCCATCAATGCAGACACGCTCAAGAGATACTACATTTAGGATTCCATTTGCTTGTAATTGCATTATCGTTTCCTTGTAATCGTACATTTGTAATAGAATAGGAAAAAACAAGTCATCTATGTAATGAACTACGCAATGACCTGACTTCCCACAGTCGGATACGTAGGCAGTCCATATCGAACCCGGTCGCATTATTAAGTAAAAAACCAAAAGTTAATTATTTTATTCCTAACTACGTTCGACCTGAATTCATGCTGCCACAGGATACATAGGCGCTTTTAAAATCGGTCGTCATAAAAGAAAAACCCAAGAAACCCTTAGGAAACCTCATAGATAATAAAGCAGGAGAAATCAACAAGATCAAGCTATAAGGGTCGGCACAAGAATCCGCCAGCATCAGCCCTACACTGGGGCAGAATTTTTGAGAAAAACCTCAAAAAATCCTAAAAGAAATCAACAAAGAAGAGGGCAGAGCAAAGTCATACACTGGGGCAGAATTTTTTAGGGAACCTCAAAAATTCCTGTATCACAAGACAATACAAGAGTCGATCAGAGCAAGACCCGAAACTGGGGCAGAATTTTTGAGAGAGATCTAAAAAATTCTACTAGTTCAGAACTCCGCAATCACATCTCAAGGAAAAATCGAAACACCTCATTTGAACAAATCACACATCGTGACACAAAATGAAATAAAGTATTTCTAAAAAGGAAAACAATGCACATTTTACAAACTTTACTTTAAATTTTAAAATTAGTATAAGTACATCCCAAAAACATCTCTCGAAATACCAAGCCCAAGAGAGTTCAAAGGAGCATCAAGATAAGACACCGAACTGGAGGACAATAACGCTAATTGGCCTCTTAGGAAACTCACAATTTTTCTGTGGATGCAGGTCTTTAACAGGACAGGAGGCACATCATCAACCAGGCTTGCTCACAGGAGGTCACACCAGAGAATGGGCGATAAAGACACATTTGACCACGAGGGTCACAAAACAAATGGACAAAAGCATATCCGACCACGAGGGTCACGAAAAGAATGAACGACAAAGACATAGCTGACAATAGGGTCATTCAAAGAATGAATGAGCATAAATACAAATCTGACCAAAAGGGTCACACAAAGAGTGAATGACAAAGATACATCAGACCAAGAGGGTCACAATGAATGAGCACAAAGATACAGACGACCAAAAGGGTCATGACAAGGACGAAAGAGCATATCCGACCATTAAGGTTCGGCCATCATTTTGAAAATTTGCACCAAAAGAAAAGAACTTTGAGTTGGTCGGTCAAAAATCAGGGTTCGTCAATTTTCGTTGCCCACAGATGGCTTTGCCATCCCTGCACAGTGAAAGGACAGTTGTTGACACCTAATTTTGACCCCCGATAATTTTACTTAATTATTCGGAGTCCCTGGATTACAAACGGAGTAGAATATGCATTTTTACAAGTCAAATCAATTTTACAAAATTATCTCGGTGTTATTTTTCCATTACATTTAGCAAAACACTGGCAAACGAACAACCGCATGTCATTATTACTTTTTTAGCATATTTTCAAGAAAATACAAGAGTATTTATATATTTTTCTCAAAAAATTGTTAATCACAAGTTATTTGTTTTAAGCATTTACAATTAGTCATCATTTGGTGTTCTACTCTGTCAAAGTCGAGGGATTTGAATCAATTAAGTGAAACAATAAGTGCAATTTATTTTCAGTTAAATCAAGTGTCTAAATTAGGATTTATTTGTTGGAATTCATCTCGGTTTTAATTAAAACAATTTGAGGCAAATGAAGGTGTTTATATTTTATAATTATAGTATTCAAAATTTTCCAAAAATACTACGCATATACCCCATATATATACATGTATATGTAGACGATATGCATATAGGGGGTATAGGCCCATTCCTTTATTTTACGAATTTGGCCGGGTCCAGCCCAAAGGGGACTAACCTAGCCCGGTTTGGGGCAATAAAATATACTCCCTTTTTCCC
>NC_081344.1:58645101-58695676 GCF_029784015.1 Lycium ferocissimum
TATACGGCCCGTTTTGTTATACGGACTGTATAAGTGGTCATACAACTCCATTTCCCTGAAATGATTTCCGTCATTTCGTTTGATCTCAAATCCCTATGGAACCTTCTTAACACTTATTTAACACTTCATTACCAATCTAAGAAGCGTTATAACTCTTCCTTAAGACATCATTAAGTCAACATTAGCTTGGTACTTTACGGAACTCTTCCAAAACACAACATATGCTTTGCCTTCCTTAAGGAACTTTCTCCTCTTACTTCCAACGTCTTTGGAATCTTAATTAGAATAGTTAAATAACTTTTCTTACTTATAGAAACACCGTATACTCCTTACCTTCTGTTAGACTATTCACTAGGCAACGACATGAAATTTTTCAAGGTGTAACACCCTAGTCACAACAACATTGTTGACTGCATCGGTCTCGCTAGCGTCGACTTGCTCCTCGATTGCCACTATCTTTGTCTTCATGGCATCAATAGTGCTCAACGTCTTTTGTCTTACCTCAATCTCGTCTTGCATACGCCCTTCTAAGTCATTTTGGGTGCTTTCAATCTCTTCCAGAGTGTGCCCCTTAAGAATGTTAAAGGTGCCCTCCACCTTCCCTAAACGTTGGCCAAAGACGTCGATGGCGCCAATCCCCATATTAACCTTCATAACCCACTCTCTTCCGAGCGAGACATCCTCGGACAGGACCTTCACGTCATCCTCGCTCGCCTCAATGGCAGATGATTCTTGAGATGTAAGCCCTTCGTTTGGCATAACCTCTGGCGGCACTTCCTAGCTCTTGTTGGAGCCATTCCTCTTTTAGTTATGGCCCTTCTTGCTAGCAGCATCCTGGGTAACATTAGCTTGGGTTTTAGCAGCATTGATTTCTCTATCGTTTGTCATTTCCTTAGTCGCAACCTTCGCTCTGATACCACGTTGTCACGTCCGTAGTCTTCAACTAATCGCATGTGCGGCACTTGACAACTTGCTCACGTTCTTGCACAACTTGCTCACGATCTTGCAATGCCAAGTCAGATTACTACACAAGATAAGGGAATAGTAGATAAGAAAGACAAGAGGAATTTGCTAAAGAAAGCTTTTGTATTAGAGAGAACTTGATTGATTGTTGCTTAATGGTTCTACAAATGAATCCTCTTCCAATTATACTACCCACCCAGGACTAGTATGCAATTAATAATTTTTGCATAAGTCCCTATATTTACAAAGAAGCCCTTTCTCTAGAATTATCTACTAGGCTAGAAAGTTCCAATGACCTTCCATGCAAATTCATAAGATTCTAAGGCCTTTCAAGAAAGTTTTCCTAGATATTTTCATAAGAATCTAGAGACTTTACAAGGAAGCTCTTCATAGATCTAGAACCTTCCCACAAATGCTAGCCTTTTTTACACACATAAGTTCCTACATGGCAAAATTACTTCCATGTGGCGCTTAAGTGTCACGTTGTCGCGGCTGGTTGTCACAATAGGCTGTCCTTTACAGAAAAACGAAAGCTTATTAGTGTGAACGGAATCGGAATAGTTTCTTTAGTAGTTGATAAATGGAGGAGATAGTGTTTTCATGCATACCCTGCCCCTAGTTTTATTTCATTTTTCATATAAGCTAGATTATATTCTCCGTAGATATATTAAATTAAATTTCGAATCAGATGAAGCTGCACCAGGTACATACACTACTGTTTTAGGTTTGGCAATTGTGATGAAAGAGAGGATGTCATGATCTAGTTTAACAAATAATATAATTGTAGGATTTTAATTAATATACGCTAAATTCGAAATCAGATGAAGCTTCACCAGGTACATAATAACTTTACTTAATTTAAGTAAAGATTCCATTGCTGAATTTTTAATTTGAATCCCCATTAAATGTAGTTCGATAAAATTAATGTACTCACTAGGCTCGCATTGGAACTCCATGCAAGAAAAAAAAAATTGACTACTTTTACACTAAAGTCATAATCACTAAGAGTCTGTTTGGTAGCAACTGTACAATTGCTAGGTTGTTTAATTGTTAGAACAGTAATTATACTATCTAGTAATTACATAATAGAGTAATTGTAAAGATCCGTCTGTTTGTCCTAATGAAATTACAATGTAATTTGCAGTCATATATTGGTGGCAGGTGTAATACATAGTTAAGTATTTTTATTTTTTTAAATATGAAAGTTAATTATCAAAAAGTAAATAAATACTTTCAGATGAAAAGGTAAATTATATTTAATTGTGTGACTAATATATGTGTATGTAAGAAATGTTATGCATTATTAGCTCTTAATAAGATATTTAATAAAATAAAAGATAATTACAAATAAGCAAAACTAAAAAAAGTAAAAAATTAAAGAAGCGATATATAAGAAGTTGCAAATCAAAATAAGACTAGAATGAAAAATTTAATTGTAAACCAAATAAAAGAATTTGAAAAGTTATCATGTAATTATACCATGTAATTACCTACTATTCTTATTCTTTTTGAGAGTTGAAGAGTGTAATTGTCCCCCTTCAATTACACCCAATTTGATGCTGATAAAGTAATTGGGTTTGCATTGTTGGAAGCATGGTTGTTGATATTCTTGTGATTATGAATAATTGGAGAAAATCCATTTTTTAAGAAAAGAAAGGTTTTTTTTTCAGTGATATTTTTCGGTCTTTATGGTTTTCTTCTTTTCCTTTCCGTGTTTCTTATTTAAAACATGCTTTGACTAAAATATTTCTTTTTCTAGCAAAAAAAGATATATAGATTTACAAATAATTCAATATTTAATTTTAAGAATTTGATTGAAAAAATTACAACTTAGCACTACGAGCATAATATGATAATCAAATGTACAATAATAAAAATAACATGTTTTCAAGTTTGTATAACCTAAGACCTCCAAAACCGCGGCTTATCAAGGCTTCCTCAGCAGAACTTTTCATAAGTTGGGGTGTATTGAAGAAAACATTTTCAAAATTATTTTTCAATTTTCTCATGTTCGGTTGGTTAATTTTTTCTGGAAAACTTTAATTTCTTCGTAAAAAATAAGTTCCTTAAAAATAAGGAAAATGATTTTCCTAATTAAAGTACGAAAAATAAGTTACATAAGTATCACACTGATTGTCTCCTCCCCACTTTCAAACGCACCTCATCTTCACCCCGTCCACCCACCCCAACCCCCCACTCCTACACCTCACCACCGCAACCCCTCCTTCACCCTCACCCCTCATAGTATTTGTCTGGATTATATACACATGCTTTTAGGATAATATGTTTTGCTTATGTCTCGAACACAAGAAAAGAAGTACAAAATTAAATCCATATATTTTCTTAGAAAACATTTTCCTTCGTACTATACACACCCTTAGTCTCCAAATTTTCCTCTTTGATCTAAATAAGTCCTTAAATTGTACTGTAAATCTTCAACAATACTCATTCAGTAAGTCTAAAACTCCTAAGTTATTGTTCCCATTTTCTTTGAGATCATACTCTATTAGACTGTTAATATATTCCTTTACCATATTATATTAGATCTACCTCAGTATTGTAAAGACAATTTACTTTTTCGTTATTTACTATTTATGGAAGTTCTTCAATTCAGGAAAAAAGGATATTATATTAATAGTCGCGGCACACGGTGCACTTGTGTCTCTCTGCTTTCGCACGACACAAACACAAGCCTTTATACAAAATAAAATGTTTGATTTTCATATAGAAAACTCCTTCCACGGGCTCAGCTTGTGTCGTCATAGTTTATTGGGGTAGTTTGATCATTAAATTAAATAATGGGGAACCTACACTAGTTTAAAAAGAAAGTACATATATTATAAAAGGAAATTTAGAAAGATCATAATTTTTATTATTATTATTATAATAAATAGGTTTGAATTGTATTAAAGAAAAATCAAAACACCGAATAAATCACAAGGAAGGTTAGTATTATGATGATAAATTTCAGAGGTTTCAGAAATTTTCATTTAATATTTATTATTATTAGCTATTTAGTTTTCCTATTTTTCTCTTTTTATTTCTCCATCTAAATTCTACAAATATTTTAAACACTAGTACTAGTTGAAAATATCAGGTGTAGTAATAGATAAAATTTACAAATTAAGTCATAATTCTTCAAAGCTACATGTTCTTTAGAACCACCATTGATCGACAATGAGAAAAAACAAGAGTTATTTTTTGAAGACAGAAAAGACTAGAACATATACAGGTACAATCTTAATTACAATACCTATGTAACAATTCAACCTTTATGTTTAAGTATTTGCATTCCAAATGAAGTTTTTAAGCATGTATATAAGTTCGTAAAACTAATTATGACTTGCTGGAATGGTTTGAGAGGTGACCCGAAGGTTCGGGATAGTTCCGACCAAATTGAAACATCTAAAACTGACGCTGTCAAAATCTGGCATTCCACAATAGTGCGATGACGTTTAAGGGCTTACTTGATGAATTATCATGACTGTGCTTAAGGATATTTCAGGTATAAATTCAAACAATGTAGAATTTCAAATTTAGTTTTTGTCATTTTGCAAACGGAGGAGCTCGTGTGGGTTGATCCAAGGATTCGATCTAGGACATTAAGGTAATGATTCTCTAACACCGATGATAATTATACTTGATTTTGGAAATCATGGGATTTAAATGCTAAAATTGAAGATTTTAGATCTAGTTCTATAAATGATAATTAGGAATTTGACCTAGTAATCCAAATCAATATTGGAACTTGATTATAGAAGCGGAATTGAGAGCTTATGGGTAATCCGAATCTATAATTTGTTTTAGGTTTTGACTAGTTTGACCAAGGTTAACTTCCTATTGGCTTTAACTTTCACTTGTCCTACAATTACGAAAATGGTTTACTTAACCTAATTTGGATGTGTTGTTCAATATTTTGCCTTGATTGAGGCCATTGGAGATCGTCTTGGTGGAGTTGGATGTTTCAAGTAAGGTAAAAGTTGCCTGCAACTTTTAACCTCATGATTGTTTGCTTTTCTTAAATCATGATTTGAAACTTACATAAATACTTTAAATTACCTAGTATGTTGAGGGACATGATCATACTAGCTGTCACGGGGGTATTTTCTCACGCCTGAATTTCTGTCTGAGGTTTGCCCGCTGTGCAGCAGTCAAGTCCATTGCTTGATTCAGTGTTAGCCAACACTTAAACTTTTAGGGACTTAGAAGTATTTTCCAATAGTAAGTAAAGGAGACAAGAAAATACGAGAAAATTTTCCAAATTTTATATTAAAATCAAAACAACACAAAGGACCCCTCACTTGTTTTAGCCACAGGTCGGCCAAAACTCAACTTCAACTTCGACTTAGGCACAATCACAGGTCGATTGCTTCCTTTGAACACTCTCTCTAAACCCTCACATATCTTTCCAGTGTACTTAGTAGAATTACAAGTCTTCTAGCTTCTGATATTCGTCTAAGGCCAAAGCTACACATTTATAGGCACATGTGACAGTCTTTGGCTTACAACCAATGAGTTATCGACACTTGGTGGGCTCAAGAACAATCTAAACTAATGGGTAGTTAACATCCCCAACTGCATAAGGTTGACTAATTTCATGTGGCAACACGCCCCATGGACAAAGGAAACACTACAACAAGCAGTTACAAAAATGGAACTGCTCAACTGCCCCATGTGCGCGGCATGTATATGTGTTGGCCATCTTCCCTTGCGCCCAAGGTCATTTTGGCGTAAAGCCCTGGCTCCTTCACCCATTGTCGTGCCCTATTCCACGCGCGACATGCCTTGTGCACATGCCCGCCTTTGTCGCACGTCGTACACGCACCCTGCAATGCCACTGCCCGTGCCTTGGTCCAGTTTTCTCCTTTGCGTGCCAACTCTTGTTTCCCTCGTTCTATTCCTTTGTTTTCACCTTGCCTTGCCTTTGTCTTAGCCAGCCCTTGCCATCAGTCTGCCTTGCCGCGCCCACACTTGGTCCGTTCTTGGCACATGCCACAAGCTATTGTGATAATACCACTACACTGTCCCACATGCTTGATTCATCCCACATATAGGCCATGACAAGGTCATTCATGCTAAGACCTTGCTCCCCCCAACCCTGGTGTCATCTGCGGAGTCAAAGAGTCAAGCCCCAACAAACCACCTCCCCCCCCCTTAAAACTCGACGTCCTCGTCGAGGATAGTCTCATCTTATATGTTTGTTTGGATTAGGAATGTATATCATGTTCCCAATCTCTGCTTCTTTGTCCGTCACCAATGCTACGGCATTAACCCTTTCCACTTCTATATTCTTCTCTTTGTTCAACTCTGCAACAAGTAAAGCATTCATCGGAGTTTGGAATGGACAGTCCCTCTTCAAGTATGCCCCGCCGCATGTAAATCAGCCTTTGAACTTGCCACCCTTTTTCGCACCATAGGAAGACTTGCCTTGCCTTTCTTTTCCAGCATAGTCTTCATTAATGGCAGCATGGCCCTTCGTGTTTTTTGTCCATTCCTTCCTTTTGTCCTTGGACTTGGAATGCGAATTTTCCTTGAGATCATCACCCTCATTGAAGTAAGTCAACCTATCTGCCCCCACAATAGCAGAGGAGAGGGTTGAACATTCTGCCTCCTAAACTCTCTTTACGCCCACGACTTCAACCCGCTCATGAAATAGTGTAACTTGTCTTCTTCCGCCATGTTTCCTATATTGAGCATCAAGGAGGAAAACTCCTTGACGTCCTCACAGTGCCGCCTTACTTCAAACGCAGCAACCCATCTCTGACAACCCATAACGAGTTGTTTCGAAGGAATTGGGTCTCTAATTCATTCTTCAGCATATTCCAAGTATCAATTTGCGGAAGCCCTGCACTTTTAACTTTAGAAACCCTTGTCCACCACCAAACCTTAGTATTATCACCCAAATACATAGTTGTGACCGATACTTTCTCATCATCCGGTACCTTGGCTGCTTGGAAATAGTTCTCCGTACCACAAAGGAAATTTTCTAACTCCATGGTGCTCCACACACCATTGTATGCCTTTGGTTCTGACACCTTCACTCTTGTACATTCCTCACCTCGATGGACAGTACTTTTGCAATGCCCTTCGAAGGATCATAACTTCACCCCATAGTTCCTCCTTTTCCCTGCGGACCATGGCAGCCTCATGCTTTGCTATATAATATGATTCCAAATGTCCTATTCTCACAAGAACTGAAGTCATTTCACTCGTTTCATGTGCCTGTCTCGCCTATTTGATGAGCGTTTCGAAATGCTCCACCCGTTAGTGAAGTTTAACATTTTTTGTGCTACCTATAATCTGTCTAAGTCCGCTCCTGTAGCCTTACACTCTGATACCAGTTGCACAGGGGTGTTTTCCCAAGCCCGAGTTTCTGCCCGAGTTTTGCCCGCTGTGTGGCAGTCAAGTCCGTTGCTTGACTCAGCCTTAGCCAACACTTAAACTTTTGAGGGATTTAGAATTATTTCGAACAATAAGAAGGAGACAAGACAATAAGGAAAAATTTCCCAACCTTTGTATTAAAATCAAAACAACACAAAGGACCCCTCAAGCGTTTTAGCCACAGGTCAGCCAAAACTCGACTTCAACTTAGACTTAGGCACAATCACAGGTCGATTGCTACCCTTGAACAATTGCTCGAAACCCTCACATTTCTTTCCAGTGTACTTAGCATAATTACAAGTCTTCTACCTTCTGATTTTCATCTAAGGCCAAAGCTGCACATCTACAGGCACATGTAATAGCCTTTGGCTTACAACCAATGAGCTGCCGACACTTGGAGGGCTCAGGACCAATCAAAACTAATAGGCAGTTGACATCCCCAATTGCATAGGGTCGACTAATTTCGTGTGGCAGCATGCCCCAAGGATAAAGGAAACACTACAATAAGCAGTTACAAAAGTGGATCCACTCAACTGCCCCATGTGGGTGTGTTTACCATCTTCCTGCGCGCCCAAGGTCATTTTGGCGCCAAGCCCTTGTGACTTCACCCATTTTCACACGCTATTCCATGCGCAACATGCCCGCCTTTGCCACACGGCGCACATGCAACCATGCCATTGCTCATTCCTTAATCGAGTTTCCTCCTTTGCGTGCCAAATCTTGTTTTCCTCGTGCTATTCCTTTGATTTCACCTTGCCTTTCCTTGCCTTGCCTTTGTCTTAGCCAGCCCTACCATCAGTCTACCTTGCCGCGCCCATACTTGGTTTGACCTTGGCACATGCCACAAGCTATTGTGCCAATGCCTTGACACTGCCCAGTGTCCATGCCATGTCATGGCGCACCAGCCTACTTTGTCCACTTGACAATGCCACCACACTATCCCTTATGCTTGATTCGTCCCACACATAGGCCATGACAAGATCATTCATACCAACCCCTTGCCGCCCCCAAGCCATGTGTCGAGTCAATGAGTCAGGCCCCTTACACTAGGACATTATACACTTATCGTAACTTATGTGTCATATATTGAGGTAATTAACCTACGGTTGAATTCTAAACACATAAAAATAGAGCCATTACCAATTGGCAAAAAAAAAAAAAGAAAGTGATGCAAGCTGTTGGTTTTAAAGGATTACCAACCAAAAATCAATTCATAAGGGCAGGGCAAAAAAGGTTGGTCGGTATAAAAAAATTGACTCAATCTTTCGATTTCCTAAACAACGAAATTATAAAAGGTGCACCATCCATGGATCAAACTGAGGTCTTTGCTGTGGCAAAATACGGTCTAAAGCTTTCATTATTAATTTTTATACTTATCAAATGCATTTCAACGTGAAAATAACTGAAGAACTCAGTTGTTTTTTGCAAAAAAAATAAAAATAAATTACTGATCACATTGGTTGGTAATCCAATCAGTTTTTAAATGAGTTGACCAAAGATTTTTAAAAATCGTTATTCAATTTTTCTACATGATAAACTGATTACGTCTGTCGGTTTATAAAAAAAATAAAAAAAATAAAAAATAAAAAGCCCCACAAAAATGACCAACTAATGGGTCTGGTTTTATATGTCTCATGTTTTAGCTCTAAAAAAACCCAATCGAATTCGGCCGGTTTCTTACAAAAAATAGATTTTTATTAACCGACAATATTAGTTTTGCCGTCGGTATTTTGGATCGACTGAATCTGTCAGTGTGCTTCAGTAAAAAATACCTACTTTTAATGTGAAAGCACGTTCTATATCTTTTATGATAAACTGAGCATGACGTACTAGATGCACTGATTAGGAAGCATGTTATGATGTGTTCCATCTTTATACGTGTTGAGATTCATAACATGACTTCATTTATATTATTTGATATGGTTTCTCTGTTAAGTTTGTCTGATATGTACTTATTTGATGGATTGTGTATGGTGCTAGCATCATACCGGTTGTGGACAGTACTTAGTTATATACAATCTGATTGCCACCATAGTGGTGTGATACTAAAAGGCAATGTTGTCGGGCATGGACTGAGATGTTGTTACCTACCGACAGTGATTGAAACACTTTGACCAACTCAGGTAAATTTGTTCCTTATTGACAGGGTAATGAGATACATAGGTGGCACTCTAAGTTGAAAATGCTGAAAAATCTCACTCCCATGCAATTGAGAAGATGTATTATGTCAAAGGATTGAAACATAACTTACTGAGGGTGTCAAAGATGTGTGACAAAAGGAACCAGGTACTTTTCACTTCAAGTGATTGCACTGTCACAAGTTTCAAAATTAGGAACCTGATCCTTAGAGGAAAAAGACACAAGAACGTGTACAAAGCTAATATCATGTCTCCTTCAAAGAATAAAGCTATAAGTCATAGTGTATATGAAATTGATTCATTGTTGTGGTACAAAAGACTAGGACATGCAAGCTTATCCTTGATAAAAAAGTTGATAACAAAAGATCTAATTTTTGGGATGCCAAAATTCAGCTTAAATGAAGACAAGGTATGTGACGCCTATGCTAGAGAAAAGCATGTCAAATCCTCATTCAAATCAAATAAGATAGCTAATACAACTACTCCACTAGAGTTATTACACATGGATCTATGTGGACCCATTAGGGTTCAAAGTAGAGCAGGAAAGAGATATATGTCTATGATTGTTGATGATTATTGCATATATACATGGACCTTATTTATTGCTACAAAAGATGAAACATTCAACTTATGTGTATACTAAACTACAAACAAAGTAGGATGTTCAAGTAGCTAAATTTGAGAATGCTAGCTTCCTTGAATATTTTGTGAATCATGGAATCGAGCATAACTTTTCAGTACCTAGGACCCCACAGAAAAATGGTGTTTTTTGAGAGAAAACATAGGACTTTGACATAACAAGAACAATGCAGATTTCCAGGGGCCTTTCTAAAACATTCTTGGCTGAAGTTGTTAACATTTCATGCTACATTATCAATCAGTGCATGATGAGCCTTGCTGGAAAAGACTCCCTATGAGCTAATAAAGGGCAAAACATTTAATCCCCTTGTTCACAATAAATGAAAGAGACTCTAAGGAAGTTTGATGCAAAGAGTGATGAATATCACATAACATGACCTACAAAGTATACAACAAAAGGGCATTATGTGTTAGAAATTGCTCATAATATCTCTAATGAATCTAATGGCTTGAGATAAAAAGTCTTGGAGCAAGATGGTGGTGAAATTCGACTAACATAGAGTTATTGATGGATCAACTCAAGAACTTTCAAAATATCAAGTCGAGTAAGGGATCACAGTATAAGAACCTGGTTCTTTGGAAGCTGTGCATGACGTACAATTGATAGAGGAATTGAACATGTTAAAAATGACACTAAACTTGGTCCCTCTGGTTTTTTGGAAATTGTGCACGATGTACATCAGTCAGCGGGGGACTGTAGAGGTTAAAGATGACAATAAAATTGGTCCTTTGACGACTCAATGAAGAAATTGTAAATGCAGGAGTTCTTATCCAATCGAGAATGTCCTCGCCCATGTCAATTCTAGTATAATGACAAGATAAATGGCAAGAAACTTTTGTTATTTTTTCTACCTACTTGTTAATGATTGAGCCTAAGAATATAAAAGAGACACTTTTAGATGCTGATTGGATTGTTATGCAAGAAGCACTTCATCAATTCGAAAGAAATAAGGTATGGCATCTGGAACCTAGACCTAAGGAGAGAACTGTTATAGAAACCATGTAGGTTCTTAGAAACAAACTTGATGATCAAGGTACCATCACAAGGAACAAATCAAGGTTGGTGATACAAGGCTATAATCAGGAAGAAGGTATAGATTATGATGAGACTTTTGCTTTTGTGGAAAGAATAGAGGCTATACGTATGCTTATTGCTTTTGCAGCCTACATGAAATTCAAATTATATCAAATGGATGTCAAGAATGCATTTTTGAATGGATATCTAAAGGAAGAAGTTTATGTTCAACAACCGCTAAGATTTGAGAGTCACGAGTTTTCCAATCATGTATACAAACCGAACAAGGTTTGTCTGGGTTGAAGCAAGCTCCAAGAGCTTGGTATGGGCGATTGTTAAAATTCCTTCTTGAGAACGGGTTCACAAGAGACAAGCTCGACAACACATTATTCTTGATGAAGCAAAAGGAAGTCTATTGATTGGACAAGTCTATGATGATGATATCATCTCTGGTGCTACAAATGAAACTCTATGTAATGAATTTACTAAATTAATGGAAAGTGAATTTGAGATGAGCATGATGGAATAACTAAATTTCTTCCATGGGTTACAGTTAAACCAAACAAAGAATGGTACTATAATTAATCTACAAAAAAACATCAAGAAGCTGCTAAATAGATCGAGATGAATAATGCAAATATAATTGGTACCCTCATATCAACTACTACTTGTATGGACAAGGAAGAACCTGGTTCATTGGTTAAAAAATGTATAGGAGAATGGTTGGTCCTTTGCTATACTTGACATCAAGCAGACCTGCTATTATTTTAGTGTTAGACTTAGTGTCAGATTTCAATGGTGTCCAAAGGTGCCCCATATGAAAGTAGTGAAGAAGATACCAAGGCATCTCAAAGGTACTTAGGACCTTATCCATTGGTACCTATCAGGAGGTACTTTTAATTTGGTGTGGTATGAAGATGCTGACTATACAAGAAATTTTGTGGATAGGATCATGCTTTATCTCTTGGGCAACAAAGAACAAAATTTTGTGGCATCATATACTACAGACGCTGAGTATGTAGTTGTTGCTTCATGTTGGGCACAACTACTATGGACCAAACAACGACTAGAAGACTATGATATGATTATTGAACGAGTTTCAATATTTTATGGTAATACTAGTGCTGTGAATATGGAAAAGAACCGGATCCTTAGCAGGTCTCTTGAAAGAACTGGTTATGCTGGCAACTTTATTGTAGAAGTATTATGTAAACATTGAAAAACCCGGATCCTTAGAATACGATTGGAGACGACTGTTGACTAGAAGCTATAAAGCACATTCCAAGTGCAAGAAGAATTCCTCGAGAAATTGAATTTATGGGATAAACACGTGGATCAAAGAATGCAGTTTCTACATGAAAATATTGCTACACATGCATATGTGGAAAGATATTTAGAAATAGGAGTAAACCATGTGAAGGGAGAAACAAATAAGGAAATGAAGTCCAAGTAGGATTGAATTCCTTAACCAAATTTCTTTGGAATTTGGAGATCGAAGTAAAGAGAAATCCGACCATCTCTACTCTTATATAAAGCACCACATTGATGCTATTGTCTCTCATGTTATTCAAACATATTGAGGATTATTCTTGGCAAATAGCAGTCAATGTAAGGAGTTCTTTGTGTGAGTCACACCATTCAACGAAGATAATTTTTTCAAGAGGAAGCTACTGCTTGTGTTCTTAGGTTGTTAAGCTTCAATCTTTTGTTCTTGAGTTATAACCTACTTGCTTTATTAGAGTATTGTAACAGGTGTTTCATTGTTAAAGTTTGTCTTACCTTTTTAGACCAGGAGATCAGTATTGAA
Organism: Lycium ferocissimum; assembly: GCF_029784015.1. Taxonomy (NCBI): domain Eukaryota; kingdom Viridiplantae; phylum Streptophyta; class Magnoliopsida; order Solanales; family Solanaceae; genus Lycium; species Lycium ferocissimum. Next base: position 58,658,045 of record NC_081344.1, read on the forward strand.
AGGGTAAGCTATAACTAGGTGAATTGTAGGGTGAAAGGTACTAAATTTATAGTCCCTTTGATTATTAGTTTGTAACATAAAGATGCTTGAGTTAGTGAAGTTTCAGGGCAAATTCTCTTGAGGTAGGTTGTGATTTTTCACTCCCTTAAGCAATGAGTTTTTCACGATAAAATTCCTTTTGATTTACGTTCCACAGTTTTACTTTTTGTTAGGCAATTGAAGAATCCGATTCTTCAATATATTAGGTGGTAGCTAAAATAACACCAATCAAACAAAGATAAACAAATTGAAATAGAGGTAATATATAGTTAAAGCCTGCAGTTGGGTCCACTTGATGAATATGCTCTTTAGTTTAACCTACTCTATAGTTTCACTTTACTCGAATCCTTCTTCTACACGCGTCTAAATTAGTTAGCAATGGTATAACAGTCTGATAAGAGTATGATCTCAAAGACAACGGGAAACAAAAATAGGAAGAGTTAGTTATCGAGTAATTTGGTGAAAAGCAAATCCACCTATCGCCTTCCGTATATGTTATGTTAAATTTAATGTCACATGTCGCTTTTAAAGGGAAAGCTAGTGATTGTGACCTTAGTCTGTGTGAAGTTTAAACTTCTCTTAATGGACATGGAAAGTGAGGGTTCTGAGTAAATTAAATTATATACAATTACAATAAAAGTTTAAAATCCAGTAACCGAATTTTTATTTATAAACAGTACACGAGTAAAGTTAGATAATGATGTCCTCCCTTTCGTAACTAATGCCAAACTAATAACAATAATGTTTACGTGGTTCTACTTCATTTGTATGTGACAATCCAATTTCCTTAATTATATGTCATGTCGATTTCAAAAGACAGCCTTAGTAATTGTGCTCCTATAATAAAAATAGACTATGAAAATAATTCAGCAAGAATCATTTCGTAAATATAAGTAAAAATTGTAACATGACGTCCTTCCTTTCATCACCGTGGCAAAACCAAAAAAAGGTAGTAGCTAGTATGGAAGTACCTTGTGCAGCTTCATCTGATGCTTGAGTTTAATAATTCATAAGGAGAATCTAATATGTCATCACTTCACTAAAAGAAAATTGATATAAAAATAGGTCAAGGTGCACATGAAAACACCATCTATTCCACGAATTTGTCAACTGCTTTAGCGTTTTAGTATTACTTCTAACTTCAGCACTAACTATTTCGATTCCTTTCACCCCTAAAAAAATAATTCTCTCCAGCATCTATAAATTCTCCGTAGACCCCTCACCATCAAAACCATCTTGCTGGAAGAGTAAAAGAGAGGTAACATTTTAAATAGACAAAAGAGAAATGGAGAGTGGTGCTAATGCATTAACAATGCCAATGGAAAATGTTAACGATATTGGGCTTATTAATTTCATGGACGAGGCTAATTTTGAACAATTTATTGAGCTCATTAGGGGTGAAACAGCTGACCCTATTGTGAAATTTTGTCCAAACTATGAATGTGAACACCTTACAGGTTGTTTTGCTTCATCCGACGTCCAATTTGAGCCAACACCAATGGATATATTTGATTGGAATGCTACAAATATGTCCGATCCGATTTCATTGTATACTTCCCTTCCTGGAGAAATTAAGATCCACCGGGAAGAGGACGAGGATGAGGATGAGGATGAGGAAGACAATGATTGTGGTGAATCTTCTGCCACAACGAATACTACCACCACCACGAGGGTGACACCACCAACACCTACAAAGAAGAGCGGGAGGACTGACCGGTCAAGAACTTTGATTTCCGAGCGAAAAAGGAGAGGAAGAATGAAGGAGAAACTTTACGCTTTGCGATCCTTAGTTCCTAATATCACTAAGGTAAGAAATTGAAACTCTATATGTTTGAATGATTTAACTTTTATATACTGACAATATGAAGATTTTCCTGAGATGATGATCGATGACTTTTGGTAGAATTAATGATAGATGACTTTGACCGGTCATTTTGAAATTTCATGGAGAGAGAAAGAGAAAAATAGTTCCATTCTTTTTTCAAACATGTACAGTGCTATTTACCTCCATGTTTTAATTTATGTGCACCTTTTATTTTTTGAGATTCAAACTCTTTAATTTTGACCGTATATTTAGACATAGAATCTTTTAATTTTGAAATAAAATTTGTATATTTGGAAACTACATAAAAAGTTAATTACAATAATTAATAATTCAAAATATTTAAAAGGTACATGAAGAAAAAATTGCATTCAAAGAATAATTCGTTGACTCTCAAAATTTAAACGTCGTCACATAAATTGAGACGGAGGAGTACTTTATTTCCTAGCTTATCAACTCATATTTGAGATACATTTTATTTATAATTAGCTTCACATGAGCAAATAGTGTAAAAGAATCTCTAAGCATATATATTTTTTTTTTTCAAGAAAGGTAAATGTCAATGATGAGAGCTTATTTGAGCTTTTATTCGACACGTCACGGCTTTATCTTTTTTTTTTAATTTTTAAATTTGGAAAGCTTGTCTCTGATTCATCCTTCCATTTTTGGGTTAAACTCCAAGTTTTGAATGAAGAATGTTTGTCTATGCAGATGGATAAAGCCTCCATAATTGGCGATGCAATATTATATGTACAAGGACTCCAATCGCAATCAGAGTTACTAAAGGCAGAAATATCAGGTCTTGAATCATCAGTAAGTGGAATGAATAACAATCAAGGTGGACAATTTCTAAATACCAAGAAAATGAATTTCACGAGTCAATTTGCAGCAATCAAGAGGATCTCTAAGGTTTGTTTAATTTATTAAAACCAAATGCTTCTTAACTTTTTTTAATACCAAAGCACAATGCTTACTAATTGATCCTAGATTGGAAAACATGGAGGTCGAGGAGATCTTACTAGTACTATTACTATTATGCTAGCATTTTCCGTATGTTTCGATTTTATTACTACTGTTGTTTCCTTCACTTTGGTTATCTTTATACTATCAGGGGTCGTTTGGTGCATGGTATAAGTTGGGATATCCAACACTAATTTTTTGTACCATGTTTGGTAGAAGGTATAAAATGCATCCCAACTTAAAAGATGGGATATCCCTTCTTATCCCACTTATCCTGGGAGTCTTTTAGATGGTATAAAATAATCCCAAGAGATGGGATAAATTAGTCCCGGGATTATAATCCCGGGATAATTTTGGCTACCTACCAAACGACTCGTCAATATTTTTCGTTCATCTATGCTTTGTCATAGCTTTTTATTCTTGCATAACATTTTTTGAAAATGATTTTCTTGAGTCGGGGTCTGTCGGAAACAACCTCTCTAGCCCACAAAGGTAGGCTAAAGGTTTCACCACTAACCAATTATTATTTTCCCATTTAAAGATGTAAAGTCGTTTTAATTGAATCAGTGAGAAAAGAAAAAATAGTATTGTTTTCACACAACAAAATTAGGAAGTTTTTCAACGTTTTAATGGGAACTTGTATCCCACCATGCATTTTTTCAGTAAGCTGGTTAAGTGAGACTGAGGTGAAAAAATCATGTTTGATAACACAAATTTCTCACTGATTGTCAGTGAAAAAAGCTTCTGTTTTTAGTACCCCTCAAACCCCATTTGTGGGTAAATATTGGGTATGTTGTTCTTATTGTAGTACTGCTTACTAATTAACATGATAAAACTAATGCAGATGGACGTTTTTCAAGTAGAAGAAAAGGGTTTTTACGTGAAGTTAGTATGCAACAAGGGACGTTACGTTGCAGCTTCTCTATTCAAAGCTCTTGAGTCTCTTTCTGGATTCAATGTTCAAAGCTCCAACTTGGCTACTTCTGCTGATGATTATAGTTTGACATTCACTCTTAATGTAAGTTTCCATAAACAGAAATTTCCAACAAGTTAATACTACTTCTGTCCCAATTTATGTGGCACGCTCGAATTTCGAGAATCAAACTTATAAATTTTGACCATAAATTCAAAAATGGAACCTTTAAGTTTTTTTTTTATAGATATTTACATAATTGAAAACTATTTAAAGGGTATTATAAGTCATAATAGTTGATACTTTAAAATATTTAAAAGGCATGTGAAAAGATAACAATAAAAACAAATCGTTTGACTCTTGAAATCAAGAAGGTATCACCCAAATTGGGACGAAGTAGCTAAATATCAATTTCTCTTCTCATATATTCTCTAGCTTATTGGAAATATAGTAACTTGTCTTTTTGTTTGTTTGTGTAAATGGATAAACAGGTTAGAGAATGTGAAGTGGATATGAACTTGGCCAATCTGAAGCTATGGATAGCTAGTGCTTTTCTTAATCAAGGGTTTGACTTCGAGACATTACCATTGGCCTAACGTCTCATTATTGTAATTTTGTAAAAATTCCAACCTTTCAAAGAATGAGAATGTCACTAATCATCGATCATCATTTGTAACTTCGACATTGTAACATTAAAAATTGATTAGTAAAGTGTTTAGAGTATAGTATAGAGATCAATGATCAAGACATGTTGTAGCCATCATATAAAACTTGCAATGAGACTGTAACTTTCTTCCAGTACCTAATCTAAGTAAGTTTATGTCGCACTTCTTATATTATATATGTTTGCTGTTACTTGTTTTGGGTTAGCTCATAAGTATTAATTGTTACAAATATTTTGAAGTATTGAAGCTGAGTTTATAAATAAGCAGTTACATGTTTGGATAGCAGTGTTGAAACTAATAATAAATAATTTGTGTGTTTGATAGATAAGCACTTTTTTGTGTTAAAATGACAGTAAACATTAAAAAGTTATTGCATTTAAATCCATTGATTAACTTAGACTACATTAAATTCAAGATATGATTGTCCAAATAAATATTATGAGCTAATATATTAGGATTAATTATTGGAATGTTTACGCTACATAGCCGCCCACAAAAATAATAGCCAGCAACTTGTATATTAATGTATATATACACACAATATACTTATTTTATACATAACTAATGCATATTTTTTTGTACATATGACTAGTGGTTGTAGTTATTTTTGGAGCAGCCAAATGTGTAACTTTTCCATAATTATTTGAGTCCCATAAATTTAAGGTTTAATTTTATTGAGAAAATTACCTTTGTAGGTCACGGTTCTAGATTTAAGCACATTATTAGCACAACTTTTAAAATTCTTCAAAGAGAGCAACTTTTATTGACATATTCATTGAAAAAAATGGGTTAATAATCCCACTGAAATGGGGATTCAATTTTGTTCTCTTTCTTATCATTTCTCTATCTTCTTTAACCGATAAATCCACAATTTCCTCACTTCTTTCTCTTCTTCAACCAATACACTACCATTGGTCTCTCGCTCCAAAGACATATAGAAAAGGAAGAAAGACATATATTTTCAATTCTCATGCCAAGAAATTATAAAGAAGATGTGTAATCATAAGAAGATTATGTCTAATTTCGGTCCCAATTAGACCTTAGTTCTTGTGTTGGTTTACGGTTAGCACTTGAATATGTTTTAAATTTATATTTTTTCTAATTTGGTTTACTGTAATATTTGATTTGTGATTTTGTAATTTTTCAAAATTAAAGTTGTTTTAACAAAAGTTGACTTTTAATTGGTCTTTCTTGAACGTATCAGGAGATTTAAGGAATTTTGATTTTTTTTCATATGAACAGCCATTGGAGTTGCAAATAACATACTTGATTTATATAATATTATTAGTCATACATGATTTATACTGTATACTCATCATTTATTCACAACTTTATATGTTAGTAGCCTATGAATTTTGTGATATACACATATAATATATATTATTGATATACTAGTAATATTATGAGTATAATATTGTATTCTAATAATTATAACAATAATATGATAAGTATAATAATATGAGTATAATAATGTAGATTACTAATTATACCAGTAATATTATAATTATAACATGTATACTGTTAATTATACCAATAATATTATGAATATAATAATATAATAATGCAGATTACTAATTATACCGGTAATATTATAATTATAACATGCATATCGTTAATTATACCAATAATATTATGAGTATAATAACATATATTACTAATTATACCAATAATATTATGAGTATAATTACAATAATGTATATTACTAACTGTACCAATAATATTATATTCCTAATAACGCATATTACTAATTATACCGGTAATATTATGATTATAATAATGTATATTGCTAATTATACCACTAATATTGTGAGTATAATAATAGTAATAATAATAAAAATAAAGATGAAAAACATATATATAATTAGAGAGAGAAGGTTGAAAGAAGGTAAAATTACCATTGTCAATAAAATAATCATTTGTGTTACAAAATTCTTTAGAAGGGAGAGAAATATAAATTCCACTATGCATAAAATGGACAAAGTTGTTGGGATCTGTAAGCACTTTAACTTCTCGCCTGGTTGGGTGACTAGGATATCGGAGTACTTGCAATTTGTTTACAATAGAACTCTTAATTAATATGTCCTAGAATGTTAATTATATTTACCTGCTAAGAGTATGTAAATATTTATCATATTATTGTCTACTTGTTATAAAATAATAAAGCGAGAAGTAAAATATTGTAGAGAAGAGAGGAGAATTCTTATTTCTCTTGTTAGAGATCCATTTACAATGAAGGAAAACCTCTATATTTATAGGGAAAATTTGACTTGATCCCAAAGTCACTAACCCTACTTTTTCTCCAAAAAATAAACATCGACAATATATAGATAACTATTCATAACACTCCCCCTTGGATGTTTATTTGATAAATGATATGCCTCGTTAAAATCTTACTAGAAAAAACCCAGTGGAAAAAATTCTAGTGAAAGAAAAAGAGTACACATTTCTAATAATACGCCTTTTTCTTGCCTCATTAAAAACCTTACAAGGAAAAACCCGATGGGAGAAAAACCTTGAAAGGGAAAAAGAGTACAATGCATATTAACACCCCCTAATGAGAACTTCAATCCAAAAACTTGAATCTTCACATTCCAATCTTGTGCACCCTATTCTCGAAAGTTGCAGTTGGATAGAGACTCGGTGAATAAATCAGTCATATTATCGCTCGAACAAATCTCTTGCACGTTTATATCACCATTCTTCTGGAGCTCGTGTGTGAAGAATAACTTTGGTGAAATATGCTTTGTCCTTTTATGAATCCACTCTTTAGCTGGGTTAGGTATCTTTGCTACATCTTCAGTCTTTGGATAAAGTTGCATCGGCATATAATATTGTTGAAATCACTCCAAGTGCATTCCTGACTTTCTTTATAAATAGATGTTATCTTTATATGATTTGATTGTCATGTAGAATAACATCGTATGACTGTAATCCCTCATAGTCATAGAAAAATAAATAAATGCATCAATTGCATAAAGATATGGCACTTGAGGGCCAAAGAGTCTTGCAAGTTTCTTATTTCAACTTCTTTCAGCAGATAATCTATTGCTTTGGAAACTCTTTAAGAGTTCGAATAATATTTAAGTAATCAATTTACACTTATAAAGACATAAGAACAGTAGAGTCATGTGTACCCCTAGTCAATGAATACTCATTATGATAAAATCGCATTCACCTTGCTTGATTTAATCCATATAAGAATTATGAACATATTTTTAGAACCTGTATATGCTTCAGGCATTTAAAATTCTTCAAGAATTTTCATATAAATTTTGTCAAGTGACAATATCCATTAATATTTAAATGCATGACATTTTTTGGTTGTCTGGACTGCAGGTCCAATAAGCTTGAAGCTTTACCAAAATGTGTCATTTCAATCGGTAATAATTTCTATGTTAGCATGCTCTATAGATATAGAATTCAGATCCTCACAATTATCTTTTAGACTATTGCGCTATATTGTACTAAAGATATCATCGACGAGATCTCATCACTTCCATTATTTTTAGGTACCTAAACCTCTTATGAGGTTTCATGAAGTCTTATGTCGTAGGCTCTTCAAGAGCACGTTGCCTCCTTCTAATGATCATTGGTCATTTGCTCTTCTTTCTTTTCAATGATTATTGCGTTTGGACCGATTGGTCTATCACGCTTCATGCATCTTTGTTGTCACGACCCAATTTCACTAAATAGTGCGGGCACCTACCTTTCCCACCTTGGTAGGTGAACCCTCAACTCCGCATACATAGTTGATAGGAAATAGCGGAAGAAGTAAAATAGCGAAAGCCTTACAAATATAATATAGGAAAGCGGAAACAATAGAAATACACCCCAGTATCTGATCTGGTTATACAAGAGCATCTAACTAAATACTACAAGTCTGAATAATAAGTATACATCAATAGTCTCAAAAATATGTCTTAGAACGGAAATAAAGGCATAGTAGATAGAGGAGTCTTCGGGCAGCGAACATCCACATGCTCACCCTGTAAGATTTGAATCAGCATATCCTTAAAACAGTCAACCACGAGGAGTAGAAGTCGATCTCTCCTGATACTCTGCATTCATAAAAGAGTGTAGCAAGTGTAGGTCAGTACAAACAACAAGTACTAGTAGGTATCATAGGCCGACTAAGTTTAGCTAACACATATAAAGGCAATAAAGTAAGATAACAGGTAAATCAACAAGGTATAATTCAAACACAAGCCATAATCTAAGTACACATCATTGCCTATGTGTTACACCTCGGACATTTCGTGTTGATGTCTTTGTGAATAGACTAACACAAGCTTAGGGAGAAGATGAAGCCCATATGACCTTAAGGAAAGTACTTGATATCTTTAGAGTGCGTACTATAAGATTTTGAAGTCATAGGAATCGGTGAAACTAAGTTCGTTGAAGGAAGTGAAGTATAAGTTGTGTTTGGGGAAGATATAACAATTATCGATTTAATGAATATTTAGTAATATCTTGAGGAGAAGTTATAGAGCTCCTTAGATGGTTGATGAGGTTTTAAACAAGTGCCAACAAGGTTCCACAAGGATTAAAAGTCGAACGAATCAACGAGTGAGTTTATCCAAAGTTCTTTCCTACATGATCTAAGGTGAGTTTTACATCTTTTAAATGTTATTAAAAGTATTTGAGTGGTTGAATGACTTGGATGAGAGAAGAAAGTAGAATATGAGCTCAAATATGGAAATCATGGTATTCTTGAGTGGTGAATTGATTTGAGTCATAATTCTTAGTATTCCATGAGTGTAATCTTGTTGTAAATGATGCTAATGACGTTGAGAAAGTGTTATGTGAGAATGAATATGATATTATGTTGTAGCTATGGTTATGAATGACCTTGAAAAGGGGTTTTGAGGATTGAACAATGTTTAACTTGAAGAAGTCTATTGATTATGATATTATGGGTGTTGCTATTGATGTTTGAGAGTTGTTTATTTTATGGAGAAGGTTGTCGAAACAAAGAAAATGCTGCACAATTTTCGTTAGCTCTTAGTCGTTTTAGATTAGACTTAAGTATGTTTTTAATGGCCTAACCATGGTGTGAATTCTCTTGAATGTAGAGTTGTGAGCTCGGAAGGAGAACATTTAGTCGTTAAGAAGACGTAAAGGTATGTAAGGCTAGTCCCTTTCTTTCAAAAGGTATGACTCCTATATTACGATTTTCCATACATGCTTCCATGACTTTCTTACATCCCAAAAGTTGAAAGTTCACGATGCTTAAGAGCTTCTTATGAGCTAGAGATAAGATATGTTCTATGATGATGATAATGATGATGATTCTATTTCTAGAGATTCTGAAGCTTTTGATTGATGCTATTATGAGCTTGATAACCTTATTTTGTGATTTCATTGATATTATTCCTTGTTGTAGTCTCACCTCATGATATTAGTTCCTCCAAGGTGAGACATAGCGACGAAGATTGTTCCATAATATAATCAGAGGTTACCGACCTTACGTCACTCTGATAGAGTTGTAGCTTTTACTTGGGCTCTCATGCATGCTTTATGTTATGTATATATAAGATATAAGATTATACCGGGCCTAGTTGGCCGGGCAGACACCACTGCGCTGGGTGTAGTGGGCGACTTATGATGATGATTACATCGGGCCTAGTTGGCCGGGCAGTCACCACTAGTGGGCGGCGTGAGACGATTACCCCAGACGCGGGCTAATGATGATATATGACTCGGACAGATTACTTATGTATATGTACATATGAAATGATGTTGTTTTAATATAAAAGTATCATGCATGACTCCGCCTTAAGAGGCAAGCAGTTACAGGTTATCCTTCATCTTATGCTCTCTTATTTCTTTATTATGTTGTTGTACATGCCTTACATATTCAGTTCATTGTTCGTACTGACGTCCTTTCTTTTATGGATGCTGCGTTCATGCCCGCAGGTAGACAGGGAGATGGTCCGAACACTTAGGTGTTTTCTCAGAAGATATACAGGATCACTCTACTACTTCAGAGTTGTAGATTATTGGTATATTATTTTGTGTACATATTTGGGCATGGCGGGGTCCTGTCCTGTCTTTACGATTTCAGTACTCCAGTTAGAAGCTTGTAGACATGTGTGTGGGTAGTAAATGTCTCTCGGTCTTTTTAGCGTACATCATTTTGTAGCCTTTGTGGGCTTATGTATATGTATGTGTGTTTGTGTATATATGTGTGTTTGTGTGTGTGTGTGTTTTGGGAAGTAAATGAAGATCATTTCGTAAATTGCTTTGTGTTGGGGATGGTGTATGGTCAGGTTGAGTCGATGATAAGTTTGTCAGGTGGTGCTCGATAGGCTAGCTCCAGGTACCCGTCATGGCCCTCTAGTTAGGTCGTGACACTATGTTTAGCATCTAATCCCAAATGTGCCAAGTCTCAAATACATAGTCCGGATCCGTATATCACAAATACATCACAAGAATATCACAATAAAAGCCATAGTGCAATGTAATGCAATAATGTATGAGATATGAATGCAATGCATATGCTGTGTACACATGTACTCCGATGATGGAACATCACATCTCGGTAGCACAACCCAGGGGGACCCACGAAGTCCATGTACCGAAACCTCACAATTCCGATAAAGACCTCGATAATCACTACCGTGCATACGCACCCGATACGCATGTACTCCGATGATGGAACATCACATCTAGGAAGCACAACCCATGAGGGGCCCACGAAGTCCATGTAGCCCCCGCGAAGTCCATGTACCTCACGGTTCCGGTAACAATCTCGGCAACCGCTACCTCACAATTTCGACAGCAACCTCGGTAATAGCTACCCACATCCTCGATTCTGGGACAACCATCGGACATCGGTCCTCACGTCACTCTCATCAAACTAAGCGCAGCTCATAATAGTGTTTCCTCAAGTATCATTAATGTATCAACAATATATCATGAAAGATGAGAATGCGTTCAATGTATGAGTTCAGTGTCAATAATCAAATCAATCTCAAACAGTACCACACATGGGCACACCAAAAATACTAATAAAAAGGTTGTATAATAAGCCACAATAGGATCACAACTCTCCACAGTACCTCACAGGGCACATAAGTAATATCAATGATAAGGCTGCACAATAAGCCACAATAGAATCACAATCCTCGTATCAAACGACAACACGTGAGATACTACAAAGTCATAATTAGGATATATCAATAGTCTCAATATCTACTATCTCGATGTGGCATCAAGACAATAACAATAGAATAAGACAAGTCACAACACAACAGGGTGGCTAACCCCAATCACACAACAGGGCCCAACCTAAGACAATATCCAACCCAACTTCATACCCGAAGGTTTAGATGCTTTCTCCGACAATATCGTCTAAATATATGCTTCGCTAGACGAAGTCTCACCATAGGGTAAACTGTAACCCACCTAGAAGGCCAAACAACAAAGTCTCCAATAATCAAACCTTGGTCTTCCCTTTCCTTTGATCCTCGAGATAATGAAAGTCTAAACATATCTAAATCACGTAGTTAGAATCAAGAAGAACATCAATCAAACCCTACTTCTATTCATGACCCAAATTCCCAACTTATAGAGTAGGGTTTATGAACTAGAAAGGTGAAATTAGGAATCTAAAGATCTCAACAAAAAATTAAAGCTCCAGGTGATCAATTCCCATCAATTTCAAGAAAGAAGAACCAACAATTTCCTCAAATTCGGATTCTAGGCAAACCCCCCAAATTTGGGTATAAACCCTAATCTTAAATTCACAGATTAAGCCTTGGAAATGGAAAACTCAAGTTACAATAGCTAACACCCATCAATATCAGGCCAACCCATGCTAAATCCACCAAATCACAAGGTTTTATCATCATAAGATCATTAGAGAAGAAAACTCACAAAACCCCTTTTTGTTCTTACTATTTAAGAGAAATCTAGGTATGGACTATTGATTAGGAAAAGCTAATGAATGATTTAGAGACAAGATTGATACCTTAGAGAAGAAATCAGTGGTAACCCTCCAAAATCACCTCCTTAAGCCTCAGAACGAAATATGGGAAAATGACTTAGTGTCTAAGGGTTTAACACATTAAAAGGCCTCTGACTCAACAACTACCGCTTCGGTGGCGACGGCGGTCCCTCTTTGACGGTAACTTAGACCGTCACAGCGGTCCCTCAACAAATCACATTGCCGCTACAACAGCCCTTCTGCCACAACAGCGGCACCGCTATAGTGGTTCTGGTGCCGCCATAGCGGGCACCAAACACCATGTCACATACTCAAATGTCATAACTTGCACCCAACATCTGATTATCGCTCAGTAAGACCTGATCACATGCCATATGCGCTACCCACCATAAAAATGCGCTATGAATGCGCTCGTGGTCTCGGAATCTCCATCGGGGGCACCATTGACCGAATCAACCCCCGAAATATCTAAACTAGTAATCCAAACCAAGTCCCAAAACACACCCGAGTGCATTGGGAACCGAACTAAATATGCACACAAGTTCTAACAAACCATCCGGGCCTCTTGGAATTGACGAATTTTTGAAAAGGTCCATTTACTCAAAAGTCAACTTTGAGTCAACTATTTTTTGCTTTTAAGCCAAATTTCCCAAAACTTACCCAAATCAACTCCGATGAACTCGGGAAGCATGCTAATGGTCTCCATGGGTCATATATGTGCTAATAAAGCTTGAAAAAGGATCAAAAGGCACAGTAACGGCCACACGGGTCGTTACATCAGATACAAATTAAATAATCGCTCGTCTTGGAATGACAAGGAAGAGAAAGGGGAAAAAATACCTGAGCCCGCAACTCAACTGGGATATCTCAACACGTAACGGGCTTCTGTTACTAGAAATGATTCTCATCGAACAAAACTGAATCCCAACGAATGATTTAGGTACCATCAGAATGGCACTTCTTCAACATAGAAACATGGAAAATCGGATGAACACCCTACAGGCCTAGTGAAAACTAACTCGTAAAACATAGGATCAACACAACGGATCAATATCCACCCGGCCACTACACCTCGAGCTTACTTGCCCTCCTTCCCAAATCGCTTGACACCCTTGTTGGGTATAACATTCAAAAAGAACCTGATCACTCACTTTACCAGTCACAACCCTTTAAACTTAGCTCAAGCTCCAATTCTCATATCTCCGTGTTCGAATTTCTGTCGCAACTGATCCTCAAATAAACGAAGTGCTTTTGCTCGAATTCTCTGATTTGATAAAACCGCAACTCTGAACGCGATCAATAGGGCCAAAAACTTTTCCCAAACCGACGCAATCCTTCGAAACATGGGGACAAACCATAGCAGATTCTGAACCGGGAATTGTTCTGATTCCGCTAACCTTTCTTTAACGCCATTTTTCGTATCGCGATTCCTTAGAAACACATGAGCACACATACCAAAATTCTAAAACCATAACTTACTCTCGCCATAAGAGTCCTTGATTCATCCGAGATCCCTACGCAATTCCATCAAAACTAATCTTACTGACAGCCAACTTGGCTAGTTCTAAGTCTTATTAAACCTTCAAATCACAATACCGGAGCTATACTACTGAATATCTCATCAAGCAGAGTCCGTCAGAACCCAACTGATCACTATAAGGACCTCTCGCACAACAGTTCCTCCTACAATCTATACTAATCTCATTGTATACCATTATTATATCCAAGTAACTGTTCTCAGAAAGTATCATCAACCCTGACAAAGCTTAGTAAATCTGTCACACCTCAAATCTGAGCTGAAATGCTTCGAATCCTTAGATATCTTCCTGGAAATATAATCATAGACCTTTAAGCTTAACTCAAATAACGCTGATCCTAAATGAATGCGCAACTCTCGAATATCACTAATAGTCATTAGAACTGACTACGGATTTCGAAACCAATCACAGTCATACCACGCATAACAAATCCTGTCTGTCACCCTCGACTCCACAAGTTGAGTCCTATCTAAGTTATCAACTTAGTACCGAAGAGCTATACTTTACAATTCCAATATTCATGCGTCTCAACCTTTACCAGACACACAAATCCGATACAACCCCGTACTTTTCGACACAAAAACTGAAGCCTCATATAATAATTATTTAAACATCGAACCTCTCATTGCATCATCTCGATATGCCATAATTTTTTTGAAAGTATCCGATCTTATAACTGCCGCTCTAAATCTCACACAATTGTTCCCAAGTCCTTAATGTTATATCCCGTATTTTGTACATTGGGATAATCCGAGTTAACCATGATAAGTTAGGGACAAGACTATTCCGGGATACGAGGTAGAGACTTTTGACCTTCGATTTTATTTTAAGGTATAAGTTGCTTATGAATTTATTGGCATGAAATATTAAGGAAAATTTGGGGCTAAAAGTGAATTATGAAAAGTTGAGAATTCATGAAATTAAAGGCCATGTTGGCCGTGTGGCATTGGTGTGGCTCCCACACATGGTTTGGCCAAATTTAATTGATCCAACCCATGTGTGGGCCATGGTACACTTGTATAATTCATATAAGTGTACAAAAGATGACTAATTAGTCACATTCTTCATCTTCAACACTTAAGAAAAATTGAGAAGCTTGGAGAACAAAGAGAAGCCATATTCGGCCATAAGCAAGAAAAATTGAGGTCCAAAAATAGTGATTAAAAAAAATAGTTTCTTCTAGCAATTCAACCAATTGGAAGGTCCTCTTTAACGTGAGATAGTTGTTGGAGTCAACAAACCATTCGTTTTATCATTTGCAAACCCTAGCCAAGTTGTGAAGTTAAGTGGAAAAGGTAAGGTTTAATCTTCTTTTTCATATGTTATGGATGGTTTGTACATGTTGTAGTGTGTAGAAATGGATGAAAATCATGAATTTTGTGTGGCGTGGTGTTGGCCGAATATGGCCTATCTTTTATGGCAAGGAATGAATTAATTCTATGTGGTATTTTGGTTGTTGTTGTTATGGGTTCTATGTTGATAATGAAAGTTTAATGATTCAAGTTGAAATTGTAAGTGTCGTGGGCTGATTTTGAAGTTAACGTGATTTTAATGTAGATTTTATATTTATGAGAATGACATTGTTAACGTGTGGATTGTTGGTGTAATTCATGAATTTGGGAGAGAGGAATATGTTGTTGTTGTTGTTGTTTTCGGGTTTGGGGAGTTTTCGGGTGAAGTGGTGTTTTGGTTGGGTTATTTTGAATATTGTGCGGGTTGTTTGAAGTGTTCTTGAATCGTGTTTGAATGATCTCGAATTAGTACTTGAACATGTGAGCATTGATGTTGGCTTGAATGTATGTAGTTGAATTGAATATAATGGAATGTTGTTGAATTCTGTAGAAAAGAGTTACTAACGTTAGAATGCGTTTCGAATTGATTGTTGATGTTGTTGGTATGATTGTTGGTATTGTTGTTGATGATTTGGCCGAGTTGAATTCTCGGGGTTGTTGAATTTACAGGGGAAATGCTGCCCAAATTTTACGTAGAGAATTAAGTGCTAGCTTGGGATTGAATTCCTAAAATACCTATAGCTAATGTTTGGTATTTAATGACGTGGTTGTAGATCTTGGGGAGCCCGAGACTTGAGTTTGGATTAGCTTAGGAAGCGAACGAGGTATGTAAAGCCTAACCTTTCTTTCTTTTGGCATGTCTTAGTTGTAGGTAAGCTATGATACGAGCCTCGGGGTAACTCTATTCTTACGATCTGAGCATGTCTACGATTCTTATTCACCTCTTAATGTTGGCCTTCTTAATGTAGTAGAATTATGGTCCTTATGTCTTTGGTATGTTTGGATTTCAAATGTTGCATAAAGATTTTTGTTCTTAAAGGATTCTATGTCTAATAATGGCCGTAACTTTCGTAGACAGAACCGGATCGCCTCGATATGTTCGTAGAAGGTCCTGTAGCGTATAATGATTCTAACTTTCATAAGCGGGGCCGGATTGGGTTGATACTTGTCCGTGGGTCCCGCGACTTTCCTTTGTATAGTCCTGACGACTTTTGAAAGAACTTAGTATGGCTATCATCCCGACCCCGAGTATGGTTAGTCTACTTATTTATCGAGTCTGTAATGATGATTTTTATGCATATGGTTACTCACGACTCTGCTCGTGCATCCTGTTGTATCGTTCGCCGAGTCCCGGGCCGGTTATGTAGTTGTGCGCACTATGATATATTCCGGAGTATGATGTGTTATGGTTCGCCGAGCTCATGATGTGTTATGGTTCGTCGAGCTCCTTGCTAGAGGGCCGGGTTCCGTTTATATTTTGGTGTTATGATGTGTTATGGCGTTATGATGTGTTATGGGATATGCCGGGTTACGGAGATGAAAATCTTACGGTGTTATCTTTGTGTTATGGCGCGGGATGACGGTGGCGACCATGTTCCCGAGCCCCATGCATGATTGATGTTTCGAAACTAAATATTTTGGTATTTTGCATATTGTACTTATTCTTTGTACTTCGGTTGATTATGATCCATTCTTCGTATTTCATGCTTTGCATACTCGTACATATTCCGTACTAACCCCTTTCTTCGGGGCCGCGTTCATGCCCGCATGTCGAGACGCCCATTTTGGTGATCCGCCCGACAGGACACCTATCCTGCTATTTTGGAGTGCTCCTTCGTTCCGGAGCCCATATTTTGGTACAGACTCTTCCGTTGCATATGTGTATGTTCATTCAGGGGTACGGCGGGGCCCTGTCCCGTCATATGATTCTGTTGCTATTCCTAGAGGTCTGTAGACATATATGTGGGTTGTGTATATTACTGTTCAGATGTGTTCGTATGTTTTATGTTTTGGGCGGTCCCACGTTCAGCCGGCCTTGTCGGCTCGCGTTTGTATATATTTTAGGACTTATGCTTTATGATAGCCTTGTTGGCTTCTCGTGATATATATGCTTGTCCATGCGACAATTTGGAGACTACGTATGATCTTTGTATATGTGTAAGTATTTGTATGCCGATTCTGATTAATGAGTGTGTACGAGTGCCCAGCTCGGGCACTAGTCACGGCCTACGGGGTTGGGTCGTGACACTTAATATCCAAAAGCGCTTACCCAAACTGTCCAGTTAATATTACTTGCAATCATCTTTGTATTACCACAAGTAAGGTCTCGCCCCAAAATATAACTCTAGCCTCACGTGAGAGGAATTCCACAATCATTTCTCTTAAAGCATGCTAACTCATCCACTGTAGAATGTTACGAACTTCTCCAACAGTGTACCACCAAGCCACTTCTTACAAATCCCAAGATGTCGGTTCACTAAAATATGCTTATCGCTAGCTGTCGATTACGAATCTCACGAAATTTTCCTCATATCACTTAGTCCATTTCTGTAGACTTACTTCTTTAAGCTCACGCATAATCACACCTCCTCTGAATATGCAAGACAATGATTCCACCATCTATAGACCTCAAGTAATCCTAAGAAGTACCTCATTCTTGCCGACCCTCGATCAACTATACCTTTTCTTGACTCTTCAATTCCTCAATTTCTATCAGTTCACTTATAACGTTGTTGCTCCCAAATGTACACGCAAGTATACGTGGTCGTACAAGTAATATAGAACCTTTAAGTCTAGATATCGATCCCACAAAGACTTAGATTCTATTGTTAAACTAATTCAAATTCGAATAAAACTATTCAAGAAAGTGAAAATCAAAGTGTTTATTGTAACTAAACTAAAACTGAAAAGTAAACAATTTATGATGGGTCTTTTTGTGACTGAGAATATTTCGACAAAGATTGTAAGGTTTATCAGATAAGAGAAAGTTCAAGGGTCATATCTTTCGACAATCCAATTGATCTTCGGACAATTCTACCTATCTTATTTTCCTGGGTTACTAGTTGATGGGTTAATTATAACTTTATGATATTCTCTTGAACTACTCACAAGCCTGTAGATGTTACTATAACGCCTATATCTCTTTGGTCATTAGAGGTAACAAGAACGCATTTAATTCTCCATATTCAAATAAGTAGGGATAAAGGGTATATCTCTATCCTCAGTAGTGAAATGATAATATCGAACAAACTCTATTTATTCTTATTACGTATGAATTCCCTTTAAGTCCAATTCGCGCACCACAGATAGTGTCTAACTATTGACCAGATAATCAAATAATTAAGATTAAGAATAAATAAGCAACCCAAAATATGGAAAATCAAAAGATAATAATTGTCATCAAACAAAATATCACGTCTTTCGCTACAACCCCAGAATTAAGAAGTTTAGCTACTCATGATTCTCAATTAACAACAAGAATTCATGAAGAAACTAGGGTTAAAAAGATGGAAAATAAAATAAACCTAGAGAGAGAAAGTAGAATGGCGGCGTACAAGTCTTAGAATACCCCAGTATACTGTTTACAGCCAATAAAACGTCTATATATAGCCTAGGGTTAAAACAAAAAATAAGTAAACCCAATCCCTATCAAAACGGGAAAGCTGCGCGTAACCACGCTATCCTTCCGCGATGCGGATGGATTAAACGAAGTGTTCGCTTTTCTTCCGCTATGCTGGAAGAAAAACGTGGTGAATTTTGGTCGGGAGCTTGTTTTGTCCGCTTTCTCCCAACGATGCCGATGAAAAGCCTGATTGTGCAATTTGATCAGAGATAGAATTCCTTCGCTTTTGTTCCGTGATGCG
This sequence comes from Lycium ferocissimum, assembly GCF_029784015.1. NCBI lineage: Eukaryota > Viridiplantae > Streptophyta > Magnoliopsida > Solanales > Solanaceae > Lycium > Lycium ferocissimum. The sequence continues at coordinate 58,677,085 of NC_081344.1, forward strand.
GATGGATAGTGGGTTCTTCAGTTCATCACTTCTTCTCTACTGTTTCTGCTTCTCACGTCGCTACGATCAGATGCCAAAGCTTTCAAAAAGTCCACCAAATTGCTCATTTCTCCTCCAAATGTTTTTGTTGTACCTATTCACAAAATATAACAACATAAGCCCGGATACAACGATTTAGTATTTTGTTGCTGATGGAATTGATGTGGAAGTATTAATGGACAATGAACAACAAGCGACTATTAAAGCTTATTTCGGGGGAGAGTGGTAGGACCCAATATCTGCACAATGGTTTACTCAAAGTATGATTCTACTGCAAGATTAGAGTTGTGGGACAGTATTTATTCCTTGGCAAGCTCTATGAATTTACCATGGATGGTTGGTGGGGATTTTGATGTTATTTTGAATGAAGAAGAAAAAATAGGTGATTTACCTATTTATCCATCAGAATATGAAGACTTTGCATTTTGTGTCTATTCTTGTGAACTAGCTGAAGTAGAATTTAGAGGGAGTCCTTTTACTTGGTGGAATGGAAGAGCTGGGCAAGATTGCATATTCAAAAGATTGGACAGAATTCTAGTTAATCAGCAATATCAGGACTGGTTTACTAACTTGCGCATGGAACATCTGTCAAGAACAGGTTCAGACCTGCTCCACTCTTTCTTTCAGCAGGAGAGCAGGTTCAGCAGTTTCAGAAGCATTTTAGATTTTTGAAATTCTGGTTGTATCATGAATCACTCATGGATGCAGTGGATCAGCACTAGAGAACTAAGTTTATAGGAGATCCATTCATCACATTTAAGCCAAAATGAAGAGCTTAAAGGCTGCTTTGTCTAGTTGGAGTAAAGAAACATTTGGAGACTTGTTCAAACAACTGACAATCAGAGAAGATATTGTGAAGATCAAGGAGCAACAGTTTGAGGAATATCCATCAGAAGAGAATAGAATGGTGTTGCAGAGGGCACAAGCTGAATTCAAAAGGTATCTGCATTTTAAGGAAGTTTTTTGGAGACAAAAGGTAGGCATCCAATGGCATTCAGAGGGAGATAAGAATACAAGATACTTTCATAGTCATGTAAAAGGAAGAAGAAAGAGGTTGTTGCTTATAAGAATACAAAATGCAGATGATGCGTGGGTGGACAACTTGGATGATATTGCTACTGAAGCTATTTCATTCTATCAAAATCAATTTTCTCAGGAAAGTGGTGAAGTTGACTCAAATTTCCTGGATCATATTTCTGAGAGAATTTCAGAGGATCAAAATAATTTCTTGTGTGCTAAACCAACTCTTAAAGAGGTGAAAAATGTTGTTTTTGCATTATCAGGTGATAGTGCTTGTGGACCTGATTGTTTTTCTGGAGTTTTTTTTTTTTTATCAAAGGTGTTGGAATATAGCTGGTGTTGATGTGTATAATGTGATCAGTAGCTTTTATGAGGGACAAACCTTACCAAAGTCAGTAACTCATACAAACCTTGTCCTCTTGCCTAAGAAAGAAATAATCAGCACTTTTTCAGACCTGAGGCCAATCAGCTTCAGCAATTTCATAAACGAGGTTATTTCCAGCTATTACATGATAAGCTAGAGGTGATCCTGCCATCTCTAATATCTCCAAATCGATCTCTGGATTTGTGAAGGGTAGAAATATTATTGAAAATGTGTTGCTTACTCAAGAATTAGTGGCTGATATCAGAAAGAGAGGGAAACCTGCAAAAGTCACCATTAAGCTGGATATGGCAAAGGCTTATGATAGACATTCTTGGAGGTTTCTTATTCAAGTTCTTAGAAAGATGGGATTTGCAGATGTGTATGTAGACATGGTATGGAGATTGATTGCTAATAACTGGTATTCCATTCTCATTAATGGACAATCTTTTATTTTTTTCCATTCCACAAGAGGGGTCAAACAGGGAGATCCTCTATCTCCTGCTCTTTTTATTCTAGCTTCTGAGATTTTGTCTATGGCTCTTAATTCATTATTTGAAAAAGACAGTTTTAGAGGATATGGTATGCCAAAATGGAGTGCAAAGTTGAATCATCTGTCATATGCAGATGATGCTATCACATTTGCTTCTGCAGATAAAGCATCCTTGGAGACGATTATGTCCATTTTGCATGATTATGAGAGAGAATATGGACAAAAAGATAATGCAGACAAGAGCTTTTTCTATATCCATAAGAAGGTGGCTAATGTGCTAAATCAGGAGGTACAGCAAATAACAGGCTTCAACAAAGGTGAATTCCCATTTATTTATTTGGGATGTCCTATATTTCATGATAGAAGGCAGAAGGTGTATAAAGATATGATAAAGAAGGCTTGGAGAGGTAAACTACTGTCATTTGGAGGGAAATCTGTATTGATCTCAAGTGTTTTACAAAGCATTCCCATTTAGCTAATGTCTACTATGGTGCCCCTAAAATGTGTCACTAAGGATTTGCACAAGTTATTTAATAGATTATTTTGGCAAACTAAGGAAGAATGAAGAAGTAAGCACTGGTCAACATAGGAAAATATAAGTCATATTAAGAATGAAGGAGGTTTAGGCTTCAGATCTTTACATGATATATCCAAAGCATTGTTTGCTAAACTTTGGTGGAAATTTAGGACAAGCATTACAATGTGGTCCAATTTCATATGAAACAAATATTGTAAAGATTTAGGCCAACTGTGGTTCAGTGGAAAGGGGGATCTCAGACTTGGAAAATGATGCTGCAATCTAGAGATGAAATGGAACATGATATTTGGTGGGAAACCAAGAATGGATCTTTTTCAATCTGGTTTGATAATTGGTCTAAACTAGGTGCTTTGCATGATCTGATACCTAGTCATTATCAGAATGAAGTTTTAGGAGATGAGCTTGAAGAGTTGATGAGTGAAAGTCAGTGGAACTATGCAAAGCTACAAGAGGTGTTACCAGCAGATATTGTTGATCATGTTAGAATGGAACTGGGACATTTTGTGAGAACAAATGAGATAGATAAGCCACGGTGGATGTTCACAAGCTCTGGTAAGTTTATAGTTAAAAGTGCATGGGAGAAGTTGAGAAAAAGAAATCAGATATCAACTGTTTGTGACAAATTCTGGATCAAAGGCTTGCCATACAAAATCTCCTTTTTCTTATGGAGAGTATGGTATTAGAAGTTACCTATAGATGAAGTGTTGATGAGAATGAGGATCAGTATTGTCTCCAGACGTTGGTGTTGTCAGAATCAGCAGGAAACCATGGATCATATTTTCATTACAGGTCCTTTTGCAACTACAATATGGCATTATTTTTCAGTTGCAGCAGGTATCTTGGGCCCCTTCCTACAGGTTAAGCAGACAGTCTTGTGCTGGTGGAATTGTCAAACTGTTGCAAGATTGAAGCCTTTATATCAAGCAATTCCTGCTTTGGTTTTATTGCAAATTTGGAAGAGCAGGAATAATAGAAGGCATTGAGGGGCTGTTTCTCAGAACAAGGTCATACATGAGATCAACAGGAATATATATACGCACAACGGAAGAGATATCCTTATCGCAAAATATGCCAAAGTCAAGCCCAGGATTGTTGAATTGCTAGAGAACTACAAGCTTCCATTAATATATAAACAGGTGAAGTGGACTTTTTCAAATAAAGGATGCTTTAAATGCAACACTGATGGTGCTTCTAAAGGGAATCCAGGACCAAGATAAGCAGCCTTTTTTATTAGAGATAGTTCAGGAGAGTTTATATTTGCTATGGCGAGGAAATTAAGCGAGACCTCAATCTAGTTCTTGTTGTGGCCATTGACGAGGGAATCAAGTACTGTGTTTTACATGAGTTATTTCCTGTTATAGTGGAAACAAATTCCCTTACAATGCAAAAGATCTTTGGATGGTATTTGGGAGGTGCCATGGAACATTTCTTTGATGGTGAGGAGTATATAAAGATGGAGGAAGGATAAGGATGTTTTAGTGGTGCATGTGTTCAGAGAAGGAAACAACGTGGCAGACTATTTTACTAACCTGGTTTTTGATTTTGCAGGTACAATTCAATACAATCAGTTTCAAGATATTCCAACTTATGGAAGAAGGTTGATCAACATGGATAAAAGCCAACTTCCAAACTTCAGAGTTAGATCAACAACAAAGTATGCTTTCTACATCAACCAAGACAACAATAGCTCAGAGCATCAATGAAGGCAGGGAAGGGGATGCAACTGGAAATAACTTTGTTTTTTGGTGTGTGGTATCAACCTTGGTTCTTTCTACCACCAAACACTGATATTTCTAGTTGAGATTTCATCAATGTGGAATCAGATGCAGCAAGTAATAAGCAGGATTCGTCAGCAGCTTCTGTGACTAAGCCCAGTATCTATTCTAGCTAAGATCATACATTTATAAGATTGGAATTGAACTCTACTTCTTCCAGACTGACCTGAAGTTAAATTCAAGAGATTTGATCCATTCCACTTGTAAGACTTGAGAGTGTGAAAGATGGATACAAATCAAAGTCCCTGGTTTGCTTGTATGATGAAGGTTCAAGTAGTATTAATATGGTGATCATAGCTAGTTTTCAGCTTTCTAGATAGTTTCTTTTCTTTGCATTTTTCTTGTAAATATTTTGCTTTTCTTCTGTAAATAGTTTGATGCAATAAATTCCCACCATTTTTTTGGTGGTTTTTGTTAAAAAAAAAATTAGAGGGAAAGCGACATGAAACTTTAGATATTTGTACCAAATATCACCACCCCCACTTAGACCTTGCTCGCCCTCGAGCGGCTACTTACCTATACCAATGTGCCACAATTTCACTACCTTGCCATTCAAATAGGTCTGCTCAAGCTTCGGCTAATAAGGTTATTTCAAAAATCCAAACCTGAAGCAAATTCTCACGAAAGCCATGCCAAAGATCAAGATTCTCAGTTGTAAAAGATCAAGATTCTTAGTTGTAAAACATCAAGAAGCAACTTCCTCAAAAATACATTATTTTCTAAACTTTAGGACACAAGGACACCACTTAAAACAAAGCAATCATGCTGCTTAACCAAGAATGCGACACTTCGCCAATCCGTTGTCAATTACGTGCCCTCACAAGAAGAGAGTTGTCCATATATCTCTCAAGAATCATAAATTTTCATTTCAACGGTCATGAATTTAAGCAAAGTTGCTCACTCTCACAAAGAATATTACATGCTAAATACGACATACCATAAGCTTGCCCGTAGTGTAACTGCTTTACTAATATAAGCACATCAAACCTAGGATCAAGTAGGACTTAAAAGGGTTGTAATGCAGGCTGCGGGACTGGTAGGAATTATTTGGATGATAGTGACTAACCTCCCTAAGCACTTTAATATATACAACATTTCCATTTTACACACTTTCGTTGTCAACCCATTTCAAAACCAACCACCCAATCCTCCCTAGTTATTCATCACAATTAAGCACCATTTTTTTTCCCACCAATTTGCAAGTTAGCGAGGAACTTTTAATCTAAAAACTAACCAATGATTCTTTTTCTTTCTTTTCAGTTCAGTTTTCCAGTTTTTATTTTATTTTATTTTATTTTATTTTATCCCCAACTAACAAGCGAACTTTACTTCGTTTTAGGTGCACCAAAAGACTTAACTCGATTTTTAACCAACAAACGCCACCCTTTTTATCAACTCCCAACTCCAATTATATGATTTGTTTTTCTTCATTAAAGGGCTCAAGGATTATATTGGATAAAAAATAAGCAAACTTAGAATGAAGGGGCATGGCTTATCGGTTATTATCAAAGAAAAAGGCTAAAGGCTCAACGGGGCTAACTAGGGTCATATGTACATGCACGGGTTGGATAGAACAAGTTAAAATTTAGGCTAAAAAAGAAATGCCTCTATCACTTCCTAAGTTACAACATACACGGGGCAAGTTCTAGCTATCAATACAAAGCATGGATCGCATAAAACACCTCACACACACATGGCACATAATTAAAGGGAGAAAAGGTCCGTATCGGCCCTCGGACTAAGCAACAACATATCAAGAATGCCAAGTGGGTCATATATGAGTCAAACATTCTTCAGGTTGAGTGTTTCGGGAAAGGTTATGTATCTACACGACATGCTTTCAAAAGAAATCACAAGAAATGCTCATATGCCAATATTTCACCTAACCCGAGCACCTAGCATTTGAATGGCCTTTCCTATGGACGAAATTACCCTCAAGAAGGTTGTCATCCACACGTCATCGGGAAACGCCTCTTCTACGACTAAGAAATAAAAACAAAAAGAAAACAAAAATCCTAACGGCTGACTCATGCCACTACTGAGGGCCTAATCTAAAAAAAAATATCTTTTTTTCTTCAAGTAAGTAATCCTAATTAAAAAGAAAGAATAAACTAAAGTTAGATCCTAAAAAAAAAAATCCTAAGGCATAAGCGTCCTCTATCTCGAGATGTACTCCCACCCCATACGTACTTTCATACACTGCCCTCAATGCATATGAAAAGATAAAAACAAAAGTAAGGCGAGAGATACTCCCTGGGGCCCACTAGGGCCTAGTCCTCCTCCTCAATGTAATCCTCATCATCAGTCTCGCCGTCGTCTAGCTCGGCGTCCTCTTCTCCTTCATTGTCATTGCCTTGCACTAGCGACTCTGCCTCCTCCCCCTCTTCTAGTGCGGCTATTATACGATCAGCTGAACTTTTATCTTCATCATCAGGTAACTGAGATTCCTCACCCACAAGTGCACGAGTGTGGTGTGTGTGGGGTTTGAATAAATACCCTCGAAAGATTAATGTTGAAATGCTCACCCGCCACCATCATTCCCGTGTACAGCTGAGACAACACTGTGGATTGGGCGAACTTCTCCTCCGCTGGAGTCAAATGATGATCGGGAGCTTACTGGGGCCATGACGTTTGAGATGTCGAGCATGTTAGTGGGTGCCTCGAGCACTCTATCATGAGAGTCCGCCAACCTGCTGTCAAGCCTCATCAAATAGGCAGTGAGGGTGTTATCGAAGCTCATCCTTTTAGAGTTTCCCTCTCGTACTCTGATAATATCCTTCATCATCCAATAACTGATGTTCATTGGATGCCCTGTCATCAAGAAATAGACTATTCATACCCTCTTCTTTTGTACCTTTGAGAAATGATCAAGTGGCATGATTCTGGCATTCAAAAGGCGCAACCAAACTCAGGCTTCTCTACAAAAATTACTCATGCTCATGCTCCTATGTGCCCTGCGAGGACCCGCATACCTAGCCCATTGAGCTCTAGAGTTAGCTCACAGAGGGTCTCTTGTATAGCCTTATAATCTGGCCATTTGATGAAATCTAGCAATGGCTCAGTCGACACATCCGAGGCCCCAATTTCCCTGCATAGAGTAGCGGCCGTTAATGGGACCCAATTGTTTCGAAGATTCACCGAGGTTTTATTCAATTGAAAATTTATGCAAGCATACAACTCTAGGATCAAATCAATATTCACCGGTCCCGGTTGCTCAAACTCGAAGCTCCATCCCATAGCCATTATGCGGCTATATATGCTCGAAAAATTTATTTTCAGAGGGGCTTGACTGATAGCTCGCTCATGACGGTTGAGGTGTCAAATCCCGCGTACCACTCCTCCCTGTCACCGCAAAGATCAAGATGAGGCCTCCTTGATAAAGCCCGAGGAATGGCAACTGGAGGATGCTTGCCCTTTCTAGATTTTAGTCCCTTCTTTGCTTTGGATGGGTTTTGAGCTCTTCCTCTTTTTGTGCCTTGGGAGCAAGAGGCGATGGACTTGCCCTTGGACTTGGTGTTAACCATCTTGCCTGCAAAACAACACATTACCAAACTAGAAGTACAATTCAATAACTAAAGGGGGTCGTGGAACAACCCCACACTTAATTATATTACATGTACTTAAGTCTAGAATGCGTGGCCCCTTTCAATTGTCGAACCTCAATCTTGAGTATTTTTTTCCTTTGTGCACAATTAGGGTGAACCAACCCCACACTTACTTCAAACTATGTTACAAAAATCAAAATAAAAGAAGTTAACTGCTCCTATATGACAAAGCAAACAAACAAAAATTAAGCAAATTCATGTTGTAGGACGTGGGGTGGAAAATCACAAGTTCCTAATTCTCCATCAAAAATTCAAATTTTATGGTGAGAAGAGATGCACAAGGGTCCCTACGTTCGTTTAATTTTCCATTGCTACTCAAGACTTCATAATTTTTACAAAAACTTGGTTAAGGACTTTTATCGAACACCTTGTGAGCATAGAATCTTCCCTTAGTTTTTGACAACTATGGTGGGTTGGGAAACCCTTCCTTGTGCAATGAGAGTCATGTTCTAGCCATAACCAACTCATACAATCACAGCAATACCAAACTCCACCCAAAATTCGCCCATACCAATAACCCCAACTTTACAACTTCTTACAAACTCAAGAACAAGGGGAGAAGAGGAAGGGTGAAAGATGAAATCACTTACCTTGTGAAGTTAATTGATGATGGATTGGAGTAACTTGAGTTTGTTTTAGTTAGAGAGGGAATAGGGATGGGGATTTTCATTTGCAAGGGGCTGTTTGTGAGAAGAAAGTGTTTGTGAGGGAATAGGGGTGGGAAAACATGGTTTATGCTTTAAATTTGAAAAAGAAAAAGCCCGGGTCAACCCGCGCGATTGGTCCGCATCGCAGAGCCAACGCGCAAATCACTGGGCAAACTTTTTTTTTCCCCAATCAGATGATCCCTCCGCATCGCGAAAGGAAAGCCTAATGTATACATCTCTGAACTTTTCCATCCCCGTGATGGGTCCGCATCGCGGGCCTATTACGCAAATCGCTGGGTTTTTTTTCGTTCCTTCCAATTCCTGCAACATGAACAAACGTGACATATATCATACAAAAATTGGGTTGCCTCCCAACAAGCGCCTTAGTTAAGGTCGTAGCACGACACTTTTTGTAATTTTTTTTTCATTTTTTCATGTTTTTGTTTTTTTTCTTTATGTTACTTTTACAAACACGGGTTGCCTCCCGCGAAGTGCCTGATTTAACATCCCGGCACGGCACAGGCTTTCGTCAAGCCTCTTCTAATTCCACCGCGGTCCTTTCGCACTCAATGACCTCTCCAAAGTAGTGCTTTACCCGCTGTCCGTTCATCAAGAATGACTCATCCGAATTCAGCGGCTTTAACTCAACTGCTCCATGTGCTGTGACACGAATGACCTCAAAAGGTCCAAACCACTTGCTCTTCAATTTTTCGCCAAAAATCTTCAACCGCGAATTATACAACAACACTAACTGCTCGGGCTCGAATTCACGAGGTTGGATGTGCTTGTCATAAAGTCTCTTTGTCCGCTCCTTGTACATCTTAGCATTCTCATATGCATGATATCGAAAATCCTCCAACTCGTGCAATTGCAACAACCTCTTTTCACCAGCCTGTTCCAAATACAGATTTAGCTTCTTTATTGCCCAATGTGCTCTATGCTCAAGCTCAATCGGTAGATGACATGCCTTACCGAAGATGAGTTTATAGGGAGATGTGCCGATGGGAGTTTTATAGGCTGTTCTGTATGCCCACAGAGCATCATCAAGTTTCAGCGACCAATCTTTCCTACTCACACTCACGGTCTTCTCCAGAATTCTCTTAATCTCTCGATTTGATACTTCCACTTGACCGCTCGTCTGAGGATGATATGCAGTTGCCACCTTGTGTTTTACCCCATACTTGAGCAACAATTAATCAAAAAGTTGATTACAAAAATGTATACCTTGATAGCTGATGATGGCTCGAGGGGTCCCAAACCTTGTAAAAATGTTCTTCTTTAGAAATCTTGCCACCATACTAGCATCATTGGTGGGAAGTGCAATGGCTTCCACCCACTTCGAGACATAGTCTACAGCAACCAATATGTACTTATTCGCCTTGGACAGTATGAAGGGACCCATGAAGTCGATACCCCACACATCAAATAGTTCAATCTCTAAGATGCCCTTCAAAGGAATTTCATGACACTTGGAGATATTTTCGGTTCTTTGGCAGCTATCGCAAGCTCGCATAAATTTATGAGCATCTTTGAACAAAGTAGGCCAATAGAACCTGGACTGAAGTACCTTCGTAGCTGTTCTGTTTCCCGCGTGATGACTACTATAGGGTGACACGTGACACTTCTCAAAAATCGTGGGGACCTCTTCCTCTGGAATACACCTTCTAATCAACTGATCTATGCCAACCTTGTAGAGATAGGGCTCATTCCATACATAGAAACGGCTATCATGCAAAATTCGCTTCTTCTTCTGGTGATTAGCACTAGGGGGTAAATCTCACTTACTATAAAGTTCACCATGTCTGCATACCATGGCCCCTCAGCTGATTGAAGAGCAAAAATTTGTTTATCAGGAAAAGTCTCCTTAATCACCAGTGCTTCATCTACATGTTCCCTATCTTCCAATCTTGATAAGTGATCTGCTACTTGATTTTCTGTGCCTTTCCGGTCAAGAATCTCAATGTCAAACTCTTGCAGCAACAACACCCAACAAATAATCCTCGACTTTGTATCCTTCTTCACAAACAAGTATCAAACTGCAGTGTGATCAGTATAGACAATTACCTTCGTGCCCATAAGATCTGACCAGAATTTGTCAAAGGCGTAAACAACTGCCAATAGCTCCTTCTCTGTGACTGTATAGTTCATTTGGGCTGCATCAAGTTTCTTGCTGGCATAATAAATAGGATAAAAAAATATTGTCCCTTTTTTGACCAAGGACAGCTCCCACAGCAAAGTCACTTGAATCACACATCAAAATAAACGGCAGAGACCAATCGGTTGCGATGATACTAAGAGCAGACACTAACCTCTTTTTCAACTCATTAAAAGCCATCAGAAAGGCTTCATTAGACACATACTTCACACCTTTCTCTAACAGCTTGCACATTGGATAAGCAACTTTAGAGAAGTCTTTAATGAACCGTCAATAGAAGCCTGCATGCCCAAGAAAACTGCGCACTCCCCGAACTGAAACGGGTGGTGGTAATTTTTCAATTGCTTCAATTTTTGCCTTGTCAACTTCTATTCCCTTGCTTGATACCTTGTGCCCAAGAACAATGCCTTCGCGAACCATGAAATGGCATTTTTTCCAGTTAAGTACCAAATTCGTTTCTTCACCACGAGCTAACACGGCATCAAGATGGTTCAAGCAGTCATCAAAAAAATCCCCAAAAATAGAGAAGTCATTCATAAATACCTCCACATAGTTTTCCACCATATCAATGAAAATAGCCATCATGCATACCTAGAGCATTACCTGGTAAAGCGTCCCCGGAATGCGAAGCGTGCCATATGGATATGTGAATGTGGTCTTCTCTTGATCCTCAGGTGTAATCATGATTTGGTTGTAGCCCGAATAGCCATCCAGAAAGCAATAATAATCGTGCCCAACCAATCAATCGAGCATCTGATCCATGAAGGGCAAAGGAAAGTGGTCTTTTCTGGTGGCGTTGTTCAACTTGCGATAGTCAATACATATCCTCCCGATAACAGTTCGTTGAGGCACCAATTTATTCTTCTCGTTCTCTACCACAGTCATGCCCCCTTTCTTCGGGACACATTGTGCAGGACTTATCAATTTCTTTGTCAGAGATGGGATAAATAATGTAGCTATCAAGCCACTTGATTACCTCTTTCTTCACCGCCTCGTTCATGATAGGGTTCAGTTGTCTCTGGCACTCAACACTAGGCTTGCTGCCTTTCTCCACTAATATTTTATGCATGCAAATCGAACTACTAATACCTCGTATATCAGTTATTGACCACCCAAGGGCTCGAATTCGATCTCTTAGCACTCCTAATCCACGTTCAACTTCCACATCAGTCAAATAAGCAGAGAGGATTACAGGCAATGTGTCTCCACTACCCAGGAAAGTGTAGCGAAGATGAGGAGGTAATGGCTTCAACTCAAGAACTGGAGCCTCTTCAATAGATGGTTTCGGCTTCTTCCATGACTCTGGTTTTTCTAGCTCCTCAAATGGTATGTTTGCTCGTAAATAAGCACCTGAAGTGTCAAGGATGCTAATACACTCCTCGACTTCTGCATCAGTCATTAACTCTTCCCCACACCAAAGCTATTTTCAAAGGATCTCGCGAAGCTAGAAAGTGATCTAACTCTGCATTAGTGAGCTCGAGCTCCACCACGGTAATCATCTTCAACTCCCCTAATAGGGTGGAAGATTGGTAGCTTTACACGCATCAAAGTCGCCTCTTGTCCATCAGCGCTGTCATGGACATCTTCCCATCCCTAACTCAGATCACAGCGTTAACAGTAGCCAAGAATCCTCTCCCTATGATGAGAGGAACACTCTTATTTACCTCATAATCAAGTACAATAAAATCAACCGGCAGAATAAATGGGCCCACCTTTATAAGCACATCCTCAATAATACCATCAAGATAAGCAAAAAATCGATCAGCCAACTGCAACGTAATAGTCGTTGGCCTAGGCTCACCCAATCCTTACGTTCGGAACACAAAAGTGGGCATCAAATTAATACTAGCACCTAAGTCACATAATGCTAGCCCAACTTCAATGTTGCCAATAGTAATCGAAATCGTGAAGCTGCCCAGATCTTTCAACTTTGGAGGAATTTTACTCCTCACTCTGGAACTGCACTCTTCAGTAAGTGCAACGGTCTCAAACTCTGTCCAACGCCTTTTGTTCGCAATCATATCTTTGATATACTTCACATATTTTAGAATATTTTAGAACTTCTTGCAAAAGCTCCACCAAAGGGATGTTGATGTGTACCTGTTTTAAGAGTTCAAGAAATTTCTTGCAAGCCGAATCTGCTTTCTATTTTTGAAGTCGCTGTGGAAAGGGAGGGGCGGTTCTCTACGGGTTGCTCTACGACTGTCTACTTTGGCTCAGCTCACTTAGCAGGGATAAGTCCTGCTTCTACTATGTTCTTTTTTTTCGGGGGCACTTCTTCAAGTTCTCAGCCATTCCTCAAGGTGATTGCTTTGCACTCCTTTGGATTCTTCTCAGTATCACTAGGAAGAGAACCCGATGGTCTGACATTCTGCATAATAGCCATCTTCCCCATTTGATGCTCAAGCTCATAAATAGATTTCTGTATCTCACTCTGAATCTTCTGATTTTGCTGCTGCGTTACTTGTGTTTGAGCTATAAGCTGCTTCATCATCTCTTCCAAATTGCTAGCTGGCTGAGCCTGGGGTTGCTGATAACTTGTAGAAGTCCTGCTTCCCGAATGGAGTGTTGTAATTGTTTCCATAATAGTTCCCCCGATTTTCAATACCACGGATTCGCTACCCCATGTAACGGACTACGGATTCAATGGGAAATTGCTATAATCATGAGGGTCATCACAACTTACACATGATGCCTGTTGAATATGTTAAACTGGTTGGATCTGCTGAGCTTGAGGAAATTCCCTCAACATCACATTAGTAAGAGTACTTATAGGAGACCGAATAGCTGCAACATCATCAACTTGAAGAACCCCAACAACTTTCTGTGGTAACCCCTAGCTAGTTTCGTGATACTCATGATGCCCTTCGGACATCATCTTAAGGAGAGCTTCCTCTCCTCTTATGTTTTGTTTAAGATCTGCCCTTGAGCTGAAGCATTCAACAAGGCCCTTGATTCATGGTTAAGTCCTTCTACAAAATAGTTTCCGATGATCTCCTTTAGCTGCATGTGATGTGGGAAATCTCGCAAATAGCCCTTATACCCTTCCCAAGTGTGTGGCAGAGATTCAAAGTTTCTCTGAGTAAAGTTGGCAATTCTTCCTCGCAGCTCCTTTGTTTACTTGGGTGAGAAAAACCTGCCGATGAACTTATTCGATAATACCTCCCAAGAAGTGATAGAACCTGTAGGCAGATTCGTTAGCCATTCCCTCGCTTCACCAATCAATAAGAATAGAAATAAGGACAACTTTACATAATCATCGAGAACATCTCTATATAGGAAATTCTCGCTCAACTCCACGAATTGCAGCAAGTGCTTGTGCGGGTCTTCAGTAGACTTACTTATATACTGGCACGTATGTTGCACCAGCCGCACTTTTTCTTCTTTCAGCTCAAAATTTCCAATAATGTCGGGCCAAACAATAGCCTTAGCAATAGTTTCCAGACTAGGTCTAGCATAACTGGACAAAAAAATCGGTGGTTCTTGTGCCCTCGCAGCTACTCTTGCACCATGTTCATTCCCGTTTCTACTCTATCCATTTCTGCCTCTTCAAGAGCAAGTCTTGCTGCTTCCTCAGCCATTTTTCTCTATCTGTGTAAAGTTCTTTCGATTTCGATTCCTGAACTTTTAGTGCTTAGCATAAACCAGAGAGACCTGAAGTGACACAAGTAGACCAACGAAAAGTAAAGACTTGAATAGAAAAAAACAAACTCAAATCAGAAAAACAGTAAATTTTTCTAAGTCCCCGGCAACGGCACCAAAAACTTGTTGCTCCCAAACGCAAACGCAAGTATACGTGGTTGTACAAGTAATATAGAGCTTTTAAGTCCAGACATCGATCCTACAGAGACTTAAATTCTACTATTAAACTAATTCAAATTCGAATAGAACTATTCAAGAAAGTGAAAATCAAAGTGTTTGTTGTAACTAAACTAAATCTGAAAAGTAAACAATTTATGATGGGTGTTTTTGTGACTGAGAATATTTTGACAAAGATTGTAAGGTTTATCAGATGAGAGAAAGTTCCAGGGTCATGACTTTTGACAATCCAGTTGATCTTCAGACAATTCTACCTATCTTATTTCCTGGGTTACTAGTTGACGGGTTAATTATAACTTTATGATATTCTCTCGAACTACTCACAAGCCTGTAGATGTTACTATAACACCTATATCTCTATGGCCATCAGAGGTAACAAGAACGCATTTAATTCTCCATATTCAACTAAGTAGGGCTAAAGGGTATATCTCTATTCTCAGTAGCAAAACGATAATATCGAACAAACTCTATTTATTCTTATTACGTACGTGAGTTCCCTTTCTCAAGTCCAATTCACGCACCACAAATAGTGTCTAACTATTGGTCAGATAAGAAAACAATTAATATCAAGAATAAATAAGCAACCCAAAATATGGAAAATCAATAGATAATAATTGTCGTTAAACCAACTATCATGTCTTTTGCCACAACCCCAAATTAAGAAGTTTAGCTACTCATGATTCTCAACAAAAAACAAGAATTCATGAAGAAATTAGGGTTGAAAAGACGGAAAATAAAATAAACCTAGAGAGAAAAAGTAGAACGGTGGTTTACAAGTCTTAGAATATCCCAGCAGACCGTTTATAGCCAATAAAACATCTATATATAGCCTAGGGTTAAAACAAAAAATACGTAAACCTAATCCTAATCGAAACGGGAAAGCTGCGCTTAACCACACTATCCTTCTGCGATGCGGATGGATCGCGCGAGCTTGATTTTGCTTTTCTTTCGCTATGCAGAAGAAAAGCCTGATGGTGAATTTTGGTTAGGAGCTTGTTTTGTCCGCTTTTTCCCCGCGATGCGAATGAAAATCCTGATTGTGCATAAAGGCTACTACGAACTTGTTGGTGCTCTTTCAGACTTTGTTTTTAAAAGAATCGCCACCTAATTTTTAGGAAATTAGGAAAACCAGTGGTGAAGGGTGTTACACCTTGGAAAATTTCGCGTTATCAAGACTGTGAACGGCTTAGTATGAGCTCAGGGGAGAGCAGAGTTACACAAGGATTATGGATTAAGATTATGTTATCTAAGCAAAAGAACATATATATGACATTTGGAGAGTGTATGGAGTAAATTGGTTAACATGATCACTCGATGATAGCCTTCGAAACCATGAGTTAAGGTGGGGCCCACATATCAGGATTTTATAAAGGATATATTATAAGTGATACAAGTAGTACATCAGAAGTTGAGCAAGTCCTAAGAAGGACCCATAAGCCAAATATGGACATAAGCCCTCCAAAAGGACGATTTAAGGAAACGTTTTCGGATGAGTTGACTTGGAGGAGCATAAAAGGCATTATAAGTTTGGAATTTGGACAAACACCAAGAATAAAAGTTGTAGATAATTGAAAGATATTTCCAACCATAGGTCTTGGGCCCTCACACGATGTCGGAATCAAGAGTTATGGCCATTTTAAGAGTAAGACCCCAAGCTGCCAAAGGGTTCCGCGGGCCTCACATGAATAAGTCGGTGGAACCGACCTAGGGGGGCTATAAATACCCCATCAGCCCATTTTTTTCAGCATATTAACATTCCAAAGAGTCCTATAAGCCTCTCAAAACATCTCCCAAATATTACGGTCCGATAAATCAAGAATTTGACAAGATTACGCCAAACTAGTCCGTGAAAGGTGATTGTTCTTGCTTCTACTTAAGCTTGGTGTTGGAAAAGGTTGATGTGGCTGAGTTTTTTTCAAGCATAAGGTATGTTATTTATCCCATCTTTTATGTTGAGTTTATTTGACGGTCTAGCAGGCCTTAAAAATAAAACTAGTCATGGAGAAAAGGTCATAGAATGTTGTATTGTAGTTGTTGTGTTTATGGGCTGTTTTGGACGTGTTGTGGCCATGTGGATGTACTGATTTATGCATATAAAAATGGTATCTAACATGGTTGGCGTATTGATGTGATTATACTCCCTGATTGGGATGGAAGAAAGTGCATATTGTTGTTGTATGTTGAAAAACGTCGTGTGGGACGTTTATGGAATATGTTGGTATGAATAATAGTGTTGTTGATGTTGGTATTATTGTTGTTGTTGATTGGTTCTTTGAATTGCAATTTTGGGCTAGGCATATAAACGGGAGATGCTGCCCGATTTTCGGCAGAATATAGAGTAGTTTGATTAGAAATTTCGAACAAGTGTGCAATAGAGAGTCTAACGTTAGTGTGAATCCTTTTAAGTGTAGGCTTATAAGCTTGGACGAATAAGCGTAGCTAATAAGAGGTGGAACAGGTATGTAAAGCTTACCCTTTCTTTCTTTTGGCATGTCTTAGTTGTAAGTAAGCTATGATACGAGCCTCGGGGTAACTCTCTATTCATAAGATCCGAGCATGTCCATGATTCTTATTCACTTCTTGATGATAGCATTCTTAATATAGTCGAACTATGGTCTTTGTGTCTTTTATGTGATTGGATAGTAAACATCGTGCATAAAAAGTTTTGTTCCTAAAGGGTTTTGTGTTGAATAATGTCTCTAACTTACATAGATGGGCTCGGATCGCTTCGATACGTTCGTAGAAGATTCCATAACGAGTAATGTCTCTAACTTTCATAGGCGGGCTCGGATTGGTTTGATACTTGTCCGTGGTCCCCGAGACTTTCCTTCGTATAGTTCTAACAACTTTTTGAAAGAACTTAGCATGACTATTGTCTTGGTTTTTAAATGATGGTTCGTTTTGATTATTCTATTGAGTCTTTGAAAATGGTTTACACGTATGGTTACTCGCGACTCTCTCGTACGTTACATTGTTACATCTTTCGAGTCCGGGCCGGTTATGTCATCGCGCGCACTATGCTATATTCGGAGTATAATGTGTTATGGTCGCGAGTCCCTCGCTAGAGGGGCGGGGTACACCGTATATATATTCGGGTGTTATGATGTGTTATGGCGTTATGATGTGTTATAGTGATATCTGCCGGGTTACGGAGATATGAAATCTTCGGAGTATGATGTGTTATGGCGCGATGACGGGAGGCGACCATATTCCCGAGCCCCACATGATTTGTGTTTTAATAAGTAAACATTTTGGTATTACGGATATTGCATTTACTTTCCGTATTTCTTGTTAGGTTATAATCTGTAATCGTACTTTACTTTATACTTTATATACTCAAGACATATTTCGTCGACCCCTTTCTTCGGGGGCTGCGTTTCATGCCCGCAGGTACAGATACTCATTTTGGTGATCCGCCAGCTTAGGATTTCCATTCAGCTATCTTGGAGCGCTCCCTTGTTCCGGAGCCTACATTTTGGTACAGACGCCTTCGTTATATATGTATATGTATATGTCTATTCAGGGGTACGGCGGGGCCCTGTCCCGTCATATGATTCTGTTATTACTCTTAGAGGTCTGTAGACACATATGTGTGGGTTGTGGGTAGTTACTGTTCGATTGTATGTTTGTGTGATTTGTGATTTGGACGTCCCACTGTATTATGATAGCCCTTGTAAACATGTGCGATATCATCCGCTGAAGGTTGCGCGCGACCTATATATATATATATATATATATATATATATATATATATATATATATATATATATATATGTGTGTGTGTGTGTGTGTGTGTGTGTGTGTGACGGCTTTGGGGCGACGTTCCTTTACGTATGTATGAGTTCTTTCTTATGCTAGGCTATGGTGCGATGGTAGTTAACGGTGCGTACGAGTGCCCCGGCTCGGGCACTAGTCACGGCTACGGGGTTGGGTCATGACAAAAGTGATATCGAGCCGGTTCGTCCTCGGAGTGTCTACGGACCGTGTGGCGAGTCTTGTTTATGGTGTTTGACCCGGCCGCCGAAACGGTAGCAGGTGGGCCCGAGGCATTTAGGAATCGGTGACCCTAACTTGTCTTAGATCGTGCGATAGAGACAAGCTTGGAAATGAGATTCCCCCATACTAATTTTTTATTTAAGA
>NC_081344.1:58695776-58711144 GCF_029784015.1 Lycium ferocissimum
GTAAATGGTGACAAGGATGTAAGGACTAATGACGTTGCCCACGACCATTGAACCGCGGTCTACAAGAGCATATTCAAGACCATTTATCCGGTTAAAGGCTATGCGGAATTATATAGAGAGACTTCACAAAGCTCTCACATCTATGATCTCGGACGAGGAGAAGCTCGGTTTACGGTAACTTCACGGAGATCACTCCCCGAAGGATGAGGTCACAAGTGAATCTCGATACGCATGTCACCCTCGGCGACGGACGGACCGGCGTACTATTCAGACGCTAAGGGGTATGTTGCGGGCCTGCGTTATTGATTTCAGAGGCACCTGGGATGATCATCTACCACTTATGGAGTTTGCCTACAATAATAGCTATCATTCTAGCATCCAGATAGCACCGTATGAGACTCGGTGTAACATAAAGTGCAGGTCACCGATTGTTTGGTTCGATGTTGGCGAAACTAAGTTAATTGGCCCGGAATATGATTCGGCAAGCCGTTAGTAAAGTGAAACTCATTCAGGAACGATTATTAGCAGCTCAGAGTCGATAGAGATCATATGCAGATAATCGACGTCGACACTTAGGGTTCCAGGTCGGCGATTGGGTATCCTTGAAAGTGTCACCCTTGAAGGGTGTTATGAGGTTCGGCAAGGAGGAAGCTCGGTCCAAGGTATGTTGGACTTATCGGATTGCTCGTAAGTAGGCCGGTTACTGTAAATTAGACCTACCGTTCGATTTGGAAGCAAGCAAGTATCCGATCTTCCACGTGTCAATGCCCGTAAATATGTAGGTGATCCTTCAGTATTTCCATAGATGATATCCGGAGTAAGAGAGAGTTATCCTACGAGGAGCAGCCCATAGCCATACTGGATCGTCAGGTGAGAAGGTTGCGTACTAAAGATGTGACTTCCGTTAAAGTATTATGGCGAAATAATAACAGGGAGGAGATGACCTGGGAAGCTGAAGAAGAGATGAAGAATAAGTATCCCTACTTATTTCCTATGCTTACAGGTAATCTAAATTCCTAGAGTGGTTATGTTGGTTGATAAATAAACTGTATGTGGTACCTATAAAAGGAACTCCCCTGAAGTGCCTATAAGACCCTGTAAGACTAGTTTAACATTCGAGGACGAATGTTTTTAAGGGGGAAAGGATGTTACACCTTCGAAAATTTCGCGTTATCAAGACTGTGGACGGCTTAGTATGAGCTCGGGGAGAGCGAGGAGTTACACAAGGATTATGGATGAATATTATGTTATACGAGCATAAGAACATATATATGACATTTGGAGAGTGTATGGAGTAAATCGGTTAACATGATCACTCGATGATAGCCCTCGAAACCATGAGTTAAGGTGGGGCCCATGTTATATCCCGTATTTCGCACGTCGGAATACTTTTTTTTAAGTTGGTTGCGAAGAATTATGGACAAGGTTACCTCTCGACTTTGTTTTACGACAAGTGGTTTATGATTTAGTTGGAAGGAAACATTATGGAAAAATTTCAAATTTCATGAAATTAGAGTGATGTGGGCCATGGCCACATGGAAGTTAAAAATATGGGAATTAGATGATTAGGATAATTATTTTCATCATTTTCATCTTTAAGAAAATTCTAGAGAAGTGGAAAAAAAAAGAAAAGAAAAGAAAAAGAAGAGAAAGACATGGAGCATGTGCTTGGCATGTGCCATATTTTTATTTATATATATGTATAAGTGATGACCATGCAAGTCATCTTTTTCATTCCACCTCCTAGAAATTTCAAGAAAGATGAAGAGAGAAAGAAGGAGAAAAAAAGAAAAATGTTTACCAAGAAAGGGCTGGCGAACCAGCCCCTAAAGTTGATCATGGAGAACCTTTTCTTCTAGCTTTCTTACTCATTGGAAGGCCCTCTACGACGTGGAATAGTTGTTGGAACAAATTAATCGTTCGTTGTGGCTTTGAAGGGTTCTAGCCGTGGGAAACATGGATGGAAAAAGGTGAGTTTTGAGCTTCTTTACTTGTTTGGTAGGTGTTTATACATGTTGTGATATGTAGAATGAACAAAGTTCATGAAGTTATGGGGTGGTGATGTGTGGCCGTGTATATGTAGTATAATATGGAAGTGATGAATTAATTTATTTAGCATGTTTGAATTGTTGAATTGTGAACGCTTTGAGCATGTCGTAATATGTTGAAATGGATGAAATTCATGAAGTTGAGTGTGTGGAGTTGTGGCCGAAAGTGGGCTGCCTTGTGTAGCAATGAATGAACTAATTTTATGTAGCATTTTTGGTTGATGTCGCCATGGATTCTATGTTGATAATGAAGGTCTAAATGATTTAAGTGAAGTTATATTCATTGTAGCATGTTGCCGAAGTTAATGTGAATTGTATATAGTTTCATGGATTTATGGAAAATAATGTTGTCAAGGTGCGAATTGTTGAAATAATTGATGAATTTGAAAGAAAGAAATGTGTCGACAAAGTTTCCTTGAAAATTGGAAGGTTTCGGGTCCCCTTGTGCATTGGATGGGCTGATTTGAATACATTGTGAATTATTCGAAGTGTTTTTGAATTTTGCTAAGTGATCTTGGGTTAGTTATGAATATGCGAGCATTAATGTCGACTTGTATGTGCGAAGTAAATTGAATGTAAATGAACGTCGTCGAATTATATGGAAAAGAGTTATTAATGTTAGAATGTGTTTGGAAATTGCTTATGGATATTGCTGATGTGCTTGTTGGTTTGTTGTTGATATTTGGGCCGAGCCATATCCTCGGGATGGTGTGTTTACGGGGGGAAATCTTGCCGAAATTTCGGTAGACAAGTATTGAGGCAAGATTGGAATTTTAAGTCCCATGAATAGTTGGTAAATGCGACCAAATTGCGATTTTGGCAAACTTGGAACTTGGATTTGGAGTAGCGTAAACGGCGGAAAAGGTATGTAAGGCTTCACTTTCTTTCTTTGGCATGTCTTAGACGTAGTAGGCTTGAATATGTGCCTCGGGGACAATTCCTTTCTTAGAAATTCGAGATTGAAATTAACTACTATTCATTCAGTAGAATTGAATTAGAAATTGTGTGAAATGATGGAAGAACTCCCTAAACCTTTAGAACTTGCATGAGTAGGACCCGACTACCTCATTATGTTCTACAATGTACGTGGTGGTATGACAATGTTCCTAATATAATTATTTCCTCGGTTTTCCAAGAAATGGCTTCGGCAACGCGTTTGTGGTTCACTGATGATTTTAAAGAACTAGTTTGTACAAAGAAATACAAAATTGACTTTTCTAAAACCACTCCGATGGGGTGTGAGATTTTAATATTTAAACTTTCTAAAACCACTCCGATGGGGGTGTGAGATTTTAATATTTATACTTTCTAAAACCACTCCGAAGGGGGTGCGGTGGCCTCAGCTTATGTCTGAGTGAGCTACTTTTTCCAAAACCACTCCGAAAGGGGTGCGAGATCTTACTATTTCATTTCACTTACTACTTTTATCATTACTAAAATGCCGAAGGGAACCGTTTATTATTATTATGCGGAACGGCAATGCCGAAGGGGCCACCATTGATATTGAGCGGAAGCGGCTGCCGAAGGGCCATTATTGATATTGAGCCGGAAGCGGTTGCCGAAGGGCCATTATTGATATCGAGCCGGAAGCGGGCTGCCGGGGAAGGGCTATCATTATTTTGCCGGAAGCGGCGCATGTGATGTATTGCATTACTTCTTTAGAAGAGGTGTTCTGATTATATTACTTACTGCGGATTCGTTGCTTGGATTGCGATTATTTACTTAAAGCTTGTTGAGACTCTGTGTATTTATTTATGTTTTCTCTTAGCGAAAGTGCACGGGTAATGAGCGTGATTGTGATTTCTTCCTAAATTGAGCTATGGCTATTATTTGTTATCGCTTTTACATACTCGTACATATTCCGTCGACCCTCCTTCTTCGGGGGGCTGCGTTTCATGCCACGCGGGTACGCCGGACGAGTAAAAGACTTTGCTAGCAATTCCCGTGGGATTGGCGAACTCCATCTCGGTTCGGAGTGTTGCCGAGTCGAATGCGATGCCGTAGCATTTGTACACTACAGAGACTTTGCGAGCCAGTGTCCTGTGGATAGTGCGTCGGGAAGTGCGAATAATTTGTAAATGTTAAAAGAATATGTATTTCCAGTTAATGATTGTTGTTTGAAAAGTTCCATGTTTTAAGAAGTTTTCGAAATGGCAGGTTTTATTACGCGAATGTCTAAGGGTTCGCTCGACTCTGAGGAGGGTCGGGTGCCCATCACACCCTAGTAAGGTCGGGGTGTGACAGCCCACATGTTGGGATTTTGTAAAGGATATATCATAAGTGATACAAGTAGTACATCAAAAGTTGAGCAAGTCCTAAGAAGGACCCATAAGCCAAATACGGACATAAGCCCTCCAAAAGGACGATTTAAGGAAACGTTTTCGGATGAGTTGACTTGGAGGGGCAGAAACGGCATTATAAGTTTAGAATTTGGAAAAACGCCAAGAATACAAGTTGTGGATAATTGAAAGAGCTTTCCAAACATAGGTCATGGTCCCTCACACGATGTCGGAATCAAGAGTTATGGCCATTTTAAGAGCAAGACCCTAAGCTGCCAAAGGGTTCTGCGGGCCCCACATGAATAAGTCGGTGGAACAGACCTAGGAGGGCTATAAATACCCCATCAGCCCATTTTTTTCAGCATATTAACATTCCAAAGAGTCCTATAAGCCTCTCAAAACATCTCCCAAATATTACGGTCCGATAAATAAAGAATTTGACAAGATTACGCCAAACTAGTCCGTGAAAGGTGATTGTTCTTGCTTCTACTTAAGCTTGGTGTTGGAAAAGGTTGATGTGGCTGAGTTTTTTTTCAAGCATAAGGTATGTTATTTATCCATCTTTTATGTTGAGTTTATTTGAAGGTCTAGCAAGCCTTCAAAATGAAACTAGTCATGGAGAAAAGGTCATAGAATGTTGTATTGTAGTTGTTGTGTTTATGGGCTGTTTTGGACGTGTTGTAGCCATGTGGATGGACTGATTTACGCATATAAAAATGGTATCTAACATTGTTGGCGTATTGATGAGATTATACTCCTTGATTGGGATGGAAGAAAGTGCATATTGTCGTTGTATGTTGAAAAACGTCGTGTGGGACGTTTATGGAATATCTTGGTATGAATAATAGTGTTGTTGATGTTGGTATTATTGTTGTTATTGATTGGTTCTTTGAATTGTAATTTTGGGCTAGGCATATAAACGGGGAGATGCTGCCGATTTTCGGCAGAATATAGAGTAGTTTGATTTGAAATTTGAAACAAGTGTGCAATAAAGAGTCTAACGTTAGTGTGAATCCTTTTAAGTGTAGGCTTACGAGCTTGGACGAATAAACGTAGCTAATAAGAGGTGGAACAGGTATGTAAAGCTTATCCTTTCTTTCTTTTGGCATGTCTTAGTTGTAAGTAAGCTATGATACGAGCCTCGGGGTAACTCATTCATAAGATCCGAGCATGTCCATGATTCTTATTCACTTCTTGATGATAGAATTCTTAATATAGTCGAACTATGGTCTTTGTGTCTTTTATGTGATTGGATAGTAATTTTGCATAAAAGTTTTGTTCCTAAGGGTTTTGTGTTGAATAATGTCTCTAACTTTCATAGATGGGCTCGGATCGCTTCGATACGTTCGTCGAAGATTCCATAACGAGTAATGTCTCTAACTTTCATAGGCGGGCTCGAATTTGTTTTTGATACTTGTCCGTGGTCCCCGAGACTTTCCTTCGTATAGTTCTAACGACTTTTTGAAAGAACTTAGCATGACTATTGTCTTGGTTTTAAATGATGGCTCATTTTGATTATTCTATTGAGTCTTTGAAAATGTTTTAAACTGCATATGGTTACTCACGACTCTGTTCGTGCATTCTGTTGTTACATCTTTCGCCGAGTCCCGGGTCGGTTATGTCATCGTGCGCACTATGCTATATTCGGAGTATGATGTGTTATGGTTCGCTGAGTCCCTCGCTAGAGGCGGGTACCATATATATATACGAGTGTTATGATGTGTTATGGCGTTATGATGTGTTATAGAGATATCTTTGGTTACGGAGATATGAAATCTTACGGAGTATAATGTGTTATGGCGCCAATGACGGAGGCGACCATATTCCCGATTACTTTTGCATGATGTTGTGTTTTAATAAGTAAGCGTTTTGGTATGCGGATATTGCATTTACTTTACGTACTTCTTGTTCCGGTTATAATCTGTTTGTACTTCATGCTTTATATACTCGATACATATTTCGTACTAACCTTTCTTCGGGGGTAACGTTTAAATGCCCGCAGTACGGATACTCGTTTTGGTGATCCGCCAGCTTAGGATTTCCATTCACCTATCTTGGAGCGCTCCCTTGTTCCGGATCCTACATTTTGGTACAGACGCCTTCGTTATATATGTATATGTATATGTCTATTCAGGGGTACGGCGGGGCCCTGTCCCGTCATATGATTCTGTTATTACTCTTAGAGGTACGTAGACACGTATGTGTGGGTTGTGGGTAATTCTTTTCGGTTGTATCTTTGTGATTTGTGATTTGGACGTCCCACTTGTATTATGATAGACTTGCTTGGCTTTATGTGCGATATCATATGTCGAAGGTTGTGACGTATATATATATATATATATATATATATATATATATATATATATATATATATATATATATGTGACGGCTTTGGGCGACGTTCCACTTTTACTGTATGTAATAGTTCTTGTTATGCTAGTTATGGTCTGATGGTAGTTAACAGGTGCGTACGAGTGCCCAGCTCGGGCACTAGTCACGGCCTACGGGGTTGGGTCGTGACAAAGGGTTTATTCAAATACAGTGAAAAATCCTTCGTAATCCAGAGTTCTAGGTAAGGGTTCTGATGATCCCCTAGGGAAGGTGTTAGACTCCCCAGTATTAAGGATTCGTACTATACGGTTGACCTTAGAATTCCAATGTATGAGTATTTGCATGAACTGTCTATTTAGTGTTTATTCTCGCAAAAAATCTTGTCATTTGCATATCATTTTGAGAAAATAATTTGAATATGTTCCCTTTATATATAGGGTACATAGATTCGGATTTATATTATCCGGATAAAATAATTTTCCCCTTTGTATATAGCGTGATGTATTTCGTTTGGAAAATGAGTAGAAAGCTATCATCTTTATACTTGTTATTTGAAAATATGAACTTGTTATGTTTTGAGCGTACAATTTTGTCCATGCTTAACGCATACTTAGTTTGGATCAATCTGCTTAATACGTTTAGAACGCTTTATCCAAGAACTCATATATACGAACGTTTTTGTTTTAGGAAATACGTCTCTGTTATAAGTCATGAACTTGGTTTCGGATTGGGCTTTATAGCCAAAATTATAATTCTTCATTTTTTCGAAGAGGTCTGTCCGTATTATGAGCTTGGCCCAAAATGAACTTTGTACATAAAAAATTGAGATGTCTCTACCATTACCCTTTTTATCCAGAATGAGTGGGTTACGGCCTTTTCTTTAAAGCAAAAATCCTTTTGGCTTTTGTTGAACATGTCAAATAGTTTAGCTTTTGTCCATATTTTCTAAAACGGTTTTTAGGCTTTTGGCCCAATATTACCATATTCATTTGATCAAAACACATTTATCCTTGGCCTTATTTTCAAAACAAAAACCTACTTTGATTTTTTATCAAGAATGTGCTTTAAATTTAAGAACTCATTCCTTAAAATTGTAATACTCGTGATTTTGAAAATGTCCTCTTACACCGTGTCAAAAAATACCTGGCTTAATTTTGAATAAAACGTGGTTTTATTTTTAGAAAGAATATATACTTTGGTTTTAAATTCAGTCCGTTTTTTCTTTAACAGTGTTGCAACATTTGTGGTTTTGAAATATTCTTTTTGTTCTTGTTTAAAATGAAACCGTGTCAAATACTTTAGCTAATCCTCTATTTAAGTTTGTCAAAATCGTTACGCTAAATCCGGGTTTATGGACTTGAAGTAGCAAAAGTATGGCCAAACACACACTCATGAAAGAAGCCCAAAGAAAACTGAAATGAATCAAAGAGGCAAAGACCAAAACACACAGTCATGGGGGGTAACCCAACTGCAGCCCACCAGTGTAACATAAATGGAACAAAGAACAAAGCAACATGATCATGGAAAGACAACATAGGCTGTAGTAAACAGATATGGGATGGCCAAGGATATGAAGTCAAAACACATAACCATGGTAAGACACGCATAAACTGTGACACACAGAGGAGGCAAGCCAATACTAAAATACACCACCATGAAATGAACTAAAGTAGTTGACATCTTGCCAATAAGAATGCATACAGAGCAAATCAAGGTGTGTGGACATGGCAGGGAGAGAAGCAAGACTAAGGCCCTCCTACATCTGAGTTTTTATGTACAAACTTGGTGTCACCTAGAGGCAGCTAATGCACTTTTAGGAACAAGTAAACAAGACAAGGTCAAGGCAAATTGACAACCCAGTTTTACATTTCTACCAATCCCTTCCCCTTATTTCTAACTTAATCACAGATTCTCACTTACATCCTCATTTGGTCAAGTCACAATCAATCCTGTCAGTACACCTAACTCTAATATGGGGGCCTTATCAAATCTAGGAGTAGAATCCCTATGATTCCAAGGTCCTTGGCAATGAACACCCAACCCCACAAGCCATAGAAGTGTCATGGGGCCTCTTATCTGAAGGAAAAATGTCATGAGCCAGGCTGGGCCCGGTCTTTCTTTTCTCCTTCCCCCAAGGTCCCTTTAAAAGGCTTTTCTTAGGTCATGTGGCCTTGTTTCACTTCCAACCCCCTTGTGATCACATGGAGGTTTGCATTTTCAAGTTATTCACATCCCAGAATTCAATCCAAAAGGGGTTTTAAAACATACATGTTCAACTAAGCAGACACAATCATCTTAGACTAGGACTATGACCATTTCTTAAACTCCCAAAGCATAACTAAACTAATTCAAGTCATAGCATGGATCAGGTTCAACCACTACAAGTTATTCAGGTTCCCTTGGCTTCCCAGTCTTACCCCAGGTAGGTTTACACTTCTCATGGGCCAAGCCATGCCATAAGCCTCATTCAAACCAACCCCAAGGATACACACAACCAAATTAGCAAACAAATGGTAGTTCAATACACAGACAGAGCATTCTCATAGAGGCCTGATGCCAAACAAGCCAGTAATGACACTAACCAGGTAAGCAAACTATCAGAATCCCAAATCAGAGGTACAAAAGGGCCTAGGGAAGACACAGCAGGCAATTTGAGACCTTGGACACTACATTAACTTATTTCAGATAAAGAAAAACCTTGGGAAGGCCTGTGACTTAGAGCACACATTTAAACTTAGTGGTTTAGACTCACCTCCCTATTTACAAGTCCAGGCATATGACAAATATGTTTGCCAAGTAGGACTAATGTCAGTTCACACATAGATGTACACTTAAGACCTTTAATAAAGGAAAGGGATTTCAGGGAGCATGTTGTGTAAGCTGTTAGTCAAGGCAATCTTTAAGCAATTTTAGTGTCTAGTAATGGCTCTTTGACTACTTAATCTAAGCAAACCTTTTCAGGGAGATAAGGAGAAAGAAAGGTAGATTTATAGCAGGGTCAGGTCCTAATAATTAAAGACTCAATAATCATCACAAAGAAACAGATTCCAAGTGCAAATCATGGGTGAACAAGTTAAGGGAATTTAGAAAGCACATGATCACAAATAGAAGCAAATGGCAAGCAACAAGGTTGGCACTCAGTTTTCAATGACATGGGCTTGGGCCATCTCTAACACACTTACCCATCCTACTTCCTCACAAACACCTAATTCAGACAACAAAAGATAGGCAGACAAATTCCTCAAATTTAAAAACCCTTTTAGGAGACATAGTGAAAAAACAAACAGGACTCAGACTGTACAAGCAACTAACATCATATCATTTAACTCTAGTTGTGCTCTTTCCCCCCTAGGTATGGTTAAGTCTTCCTAATCCACCTGAGATCCTTAAGTATCCCAAGGCTATGAGGAGAAAGTCACAAGAATGAGATAACAGTCTCGGGGTCCTGAAAGGGAAACAGGACAGGATGGGGTCATCACCTCCCCATCTCCTTTTCCTGAGTCTCCTTTCAGTAAAAAAGGATCTTGGGTTCCACTGGTCACTACCTCCAGTTTATGCCCAGGCTCACCTTTTACTCCACTAAGACCCTTCCCCCATCCCCTGGCCTCATCCTGATACCCCCAATGACAACACTAAGGACCATAGGAAGGTTTAGAACAACCTAACACTATCACAAAACTACCACAGTTGACTCATTAAACTTTATCCAAACTTTAAAGATTTTGTGGCCAAGTTACAAGGATGATCACTGAGATAGACCCAACATAAGTATTTAAATGGCAATGACACATACTAATATTCAAAGGCAATCTAAAGCCAAAGTCTAACTATGGAATGACGTTATCCTTTTAATACAACACAACATCTCAGAGCATATATGTCCTTCTTTTAGGACCTAATCACATATGATTAGCAAGACAGACTCAAATACAAAATCCTTTTAACTTCACAGACCCTAAACATCACCATCAGTCCTCTTCTTGACCCTACACTAGTTGTTTATTCAAATAAATTCAAACCACAATATCCCAAAAGGCAGTACCAACCAGCTTCACCAAAGACAACCTAGACTGACTCCTACCCAAGTTTTCCCACTATTCCCCTTTTCTTCTTTTATCTTCTTAACTGTCAAATGTTGTGTGATTCAGTCTTGGAAAGATGATTTTTCTACACATAGCACACACATGGTTACTTCTACACATGGCAAAATAAAACAAACTTACACACACACACATATTTTACATTAACATGCCAATTTTTAAAGTTATCTCTTGATGCCATTTTTCAAGATTTGGCATATCATTACTAAGTTAAAGCAACGGTAACTATTATCACCACTTAACATGCATATTTTGCTAATTGGTTAACCATTTTGGACAAGATAAAGATTGTCTTAAGGCTGCCCTGAGTCCATTTTACTTAACCAGTGTCAAAAACCTTTCAAACCATCCCAAGTACATTCTTATTCCACAAATTTCACTCAGAGGTCAATTCAAACAGGTCTTACTAATTGTTACAATCAAGAGCAATCAGATAAGTAATGGATTAATGAACATCTTGATCAAGTTCAATGAGCACCCCCCTCCCCACACACACACACACACACACACACACACAAAACACAAACCGTTGCTTAAGACATCCACTAAGCACATTACTAGTATGGAATAAAATATCAATCTTTAACCTTTTAAACCAGCCTTTTAGCCAAGTATGCTATTAAATAAGATAATTAAGAATTGAACCAAACATATTATCTAATAAACTTTTAATCCTGATTCTAACCTTTAAGCTAAGCATACTACTAATAGAACAAACAAGAATTAAGCGAAACACACTACCTAATAAACATGTAACCTTTAGACCATCCTTTAAGCCGAGTATACTATTAAATGAAATAAATAGAATTAAACCAAGCATAATACCTAGTAGACCCTTAATCATAATTCAAGCACATAAATCATAGTCCACACATCAAACAAGTATACCAGTACTGAGCTACATTCTAAACTATACATAGAACACTTAATCACATCAAACTATCATTAATATAGATAGGAATTTAAATGAAAGCAATAAACTAATAAGTGGTTACCTTTTTTAGGTGCAACCGGGGGCAAGAATAGACTTGGATGCCTTCTTGTGCTTCCAAAATCAAACTCAGCCACCAAATACTAGGCAACAGCAAAGAAACAAAATTTTAGAACTAGGAAAGAGTCAAACTTTTCAGTTTAAGCTTAACAACACTGATGAAACTCAAATCTTGAGCAAAAAAGCTCAAAGTTCAAGTTTTAAAGGTGTTCGACTTCTCCTATTTTTCAGTGAACCCCAGAACTTATCTCAAAGCCAACAACAACGATGTGGGACTGGTGGATTTTCCACAAATCTTCACTTGAAACCAACATACACGGTCCATATTTAAAGAAAAAACAAAATCAACGGTTCCTTTCACTCTTATACCACTGTAATCGATGAAAAATATAAAGAAATGGCAAGTTTTTACCTTAAGGGGTCGTTTGGCCGGATTCCATGAAGAAAATGATGAAGCCATTAATGCTTCATCCTCTTCTCTGATTATCTCATGTTATACGCTTCAAATGGTGATGGGACACGATGAGGACAAGTGGGGGTGGGGTGCAACGGTGGAGGCGGCGCTAGGGTTTTGCCCTAAGCCGCCTCGCCTTTCTCTCTATTGCACATAAGACCCTATGGTCTGAAAAAAAAATAAAAAAAAGGAGGGGAATATACGTATTCCCCCTTTAAAATGGACCGGACCGGTCGGTCCATTATGGGATCGGGCCTTAAAAAAATCCTCTTTCTTTAAAAAAAATGCATGGGCCTTTTACATATATACATATATATGCACAATGTATATTTGCATATACATAGTGTATATATATGTATGGAGGGTCGAGGATAAATATCTAGACTAAAAAAATGTCAATTATTAACCAATTAGGACTTAATTAATTTAAAACACGACTTGTTAAAACCATTTTGCAGATATGGCCTCAATGATTAATCAAATTAATTACCAAGATAATTTATTAATTAAACAACTATGCAAACACACAGAATCAGAGTTTGAGGGATAAAATCATCAATTCTTTTTATTACTCAAATTACCTAGAATAATAAAGAGAATAAATTATTCAATAGTCTGATTTTTCTTCATTTAATTAATTAAGTAAATAATTATTAGAAGTTGTTTTGCTTTTGATTAATTCCAAT
This sequence comes from Lycium ferocissimum, assembly GCF_029784015.1. Lineage (NCBI taxonomy): Eukaryota > Viridiplantae > Streptophyta > Magnoliopsida > Solanales > Solanaceae > Lycium > Lycium ferocissimum. The sequence continues at coordinate 58,708,666 of NC_081344.1, forward strand.
AAAATATTCCATAAATTTCATAAAATATCAATTAATTTTCACACAATTCATAATATCCTGAAAATCTCTTCATCAATTTAAAGGGGTGAAATATTATCTCAAATAATTTTTATAAAAATTATTTAGACCCTCTAAGATGCACAGCTTATTTTATTTGTCATCCATGGACTGAGTAATTAAAATAAATTATGAGAGATCAAAAATTAGGTGTCAACAACTGCCCTTCGGTGTTCGGGGATGGCGGGACCATCCCTGAGCAACGAAATTTGACTAATCCTAATTTATGACGAACCTAACTCATCTTACCCTTTAATTTAATGCAATTCACATATGCGGCCGGACCCTGGCTCCTGGGTTTCCTATATATCTCGGGCTATACGAGAATTCAGGCCACCTATAGTTTGACTCGATTAAGGACCTTTTAAGTGATTTAGCGGGAAAGTCCTGAGATTACCGGTGTTGTGACTAGGGTTTCCCTAGACGGTGGTTAGAGTGTGGCCGACTCTCTGGTTTTTGAGCCTGCCAACATGTCTCTGGTCTCTGGGTATCAGGCCACATCTAGTTCGACTCGCTAGAGAAGAGTATATCCCTTATGCAGGAATACTGTCGAATTTCCCTGGTGTGTATCCGACCGGTGGCAGTTTTTAGTAAAATAGACAGATTGTGGCTAAGTCTTACATTGGATGGCTTCCGAGTCCTATCCAGAGAGCTTGACTCTCATGGGTACCCTATCTTGATCGGCTGCGTAAGAAAAAGTTTCACGTTTGCTCTGTAATTCGTCTAGATCTGGTTCAGCAAGTTGGCTCCCTTTTGGAGGCTGTGCACCTGCTTCTGAAATTCAAAAATATTGCAGATATCTTCATGGTATTTGTATGAATGGCCCTCTCGACAGTTTGCATGAAGGAATGGCCCTCTTGGTAATTTGTATGAATAGCCCTCTCAGCAGCAGGAAAATAAACTTACAATGGCCCTCTTGGTAGTTTGTATGAATGTCCCTCTTGGAAACATGTAATGGCCCTCTTGGCAGTTTGTATGAACAAATGGCTTTTGCGCTTATATGAACGGTCCCATCTACGACAGAAAGTAAATGTGCAATGGTTCTCTTGGCGCTTGTAAACGGCCTCTCGCGCACAGAAAGTAAACGTGCAATGGCCCTCTTGGCAATTTGTATGAATGAATGACCCTCTTGACAGTTTGTATAAATGGCCCTCTGTTACGGCAGGAAAGTAAACGTGCAATGGCCCTATTGGAAGTTTATATAAATGGCCCTTTTGGCAGCAGGAAAGTAAACGTGCAATGACCCTCTTGGCAGTTTATATCGATGGCCCTCTTGGAAACAGGAAAGTAAACGTGCAATGGTCCTTTTGGCAGTTTGTATGCATAAATGGCCCTATTGGCAGTTTGTATGAATTTCCCTCTCAGCGGCAGGAAGGTAAACGTGCAATAGCCCTCTTGGCAGTTTATATGAATGGCCCTCTCGGTAGCAAGAAAAATAAATGTGCCATGGCCCTCTCGATAGGAGAAAAAATAAACGTGCAATGGCCTTCTCGGTGGAAAAAAAATATGATGGGGATGACAGATATGGTCCTTTTGGCTGGATAATATTTCTTTCGTCCGTATTGTGGGTTGTGACCCTCGTGGTTGAATATGCCCTTTGTCTTTGTCATGACCCATTTGGTCGAATATGTCTTTTCGCTCATTCATTGTGACCCTTTTGGCCTGATATGTCTTGGTTGCTCATTCTTTGTACGACCCTTGTGGTCAGATATGTCTTTGTCATTCATTCTTTTCATGACTTTTGTGGTCGAGTATGTTTTCACCTCTGTTGAGAGTGAACCGATTGACGACGGGTCTGCTATAATGTTACAAACCTCCATCCACAGAAAAATTGTGAGTTTTCTAAGAGGCTAATTAGTGTCGTTGTCCTCCCGTCTGGCGGCTCTTCTTGATGCTCTTTCGTACCCTCTTGGGCTTAGTATTTTGAGAGATGGTTTTAGAGCGTACTTGTGCTAATGGGTATATTTTGAAAATCTAAAGTAAAATTTATAAAGCGTGTGCCGTTTTTTATATATATATATATATATATATATATATATATATATATATATATATATATATATATAAATCTTTCGTCATGACAAATGTCTTTGAATGGGGTCTTCCGACTCTCCCGGGAGGTATGATTCTCTGAACTGATAGGATTTTTGAGATCTGAAAATGCAACCCCACTTTTCCAGATCGGTTCTGAGCGACCTTCGCTTTGTCTAGTTATGCAGGAATTTTTTATGTTCCCTCAAAAATTCTGCCCCAGTGTATGGCCTTTGTTTTTGCCATTTTCTTTGTCAATTGTTTTTAGTAGGAATTTTTAGACTCTCTCAAAAATTTTGCCCCAGTGTAGGGTTGACGCTGGCTAATTCTTATTCCGGCCTTGTAGCTTGACTTCATCGATTCCTCCTGCGTTATTTTCTCTAACATTTCA
>NC_081344.1:58711244-58753289 GCF_029784015.1 Lycium ferocissimum
AATAGGAATATATTCAATATTTACTTTGATTCCAAGCCAACTTCAATGCAAAACGAAACTATCAGCGCGACTACACGTTGTCCAGACCTCGATTAATACTCCGTAACTTGAAATCTCTCAAAATCCTTACTTTTATGTTATATGCATGCTCTCATATGGTTGCTGATATCTCTGAAACATTTGGGGGATATATTATGACAAAAAAGAGGGGTTTTAACCCTTATATAGTGTGCCAAAGTCGGTGGCACTGTAGCAGCGCGCCCTACTCTGCCCGGTTAACTTGTAACGTCCATAATTCTCTACTCCGACGTCGTATTGATGAGTGGTTTGTTGTGTTGGAAACTAGACTCGAGGAATTTCATTTTAGGCTTTTGAAACACCTTAAAACTCCCCATATACCTGGAGATATACCCCTCCAAAGTTGACCCAAAATTATGTCCTTAATTCTGCCAACTTGTTCCAAATTTTCGACAAACTTATTTTTTTTTATTTGCTTGTCCCAGAATCTTCCAAAACTCCCCCTACATGCTATGTATCATTTATTATACTTGATAATGGTCTTGTTCTTGTGTTTCAAGGTTATCCTTCCCGGTTATGACTTATGAGATCGTAATTCATCCTTTACTTCATTGTTACGTACTTCCCATGGCTTGTACCTTCCAAAACTTCATGGGACGTCTCCGATACTCCATCACTACGGTGAAGTACATGGCATGCTCATGTTCTGAAAGTGTGGGGTGTAACAGAGGCGGCGCTAGGGTCTGAAAAAAATGAAATATGGGAGGGGAATATACGTATTCCCCTCTTTAAACGCTTGATGGACCGGGTCTGGTCCATTATGGACTGGGCCTGGTCCTCTTTCTTTTAAAAAAATGCATGGGTCGAGGATAAATGGCCCAGACTAAAAAAATGCCAACTATTAACCAATTAGGACTTAATTAATTTAAAACACGACTTGTTAAAACCATTTTACAGATATGGCCCCAATAATTAATCAAATTAATTACCAAGACAATTTATTAATTAAACAACTATGCAAACACATAGAATCAGAGTTTGAGGGGTAAAAATGGTCAATTCTTTTTGTTACTCAAAATTACCTTGGACAATAAAGAGAATAAATTATTCATTAGTCTGATTTTTCTTGATTTAATTAATTAAGTAAATAATTATTCGAAATTGTTTTGCTTTTGATTAATTCCAATAAAATATTCCATAAATGTCATAAAATATCAATTAATTTTCACACAATTCATAATATCCTGAAAATCTCTTCATCAATTCAAAGGGGTGAAATATTAAAAATTATTTAGACACTCTAAGATGCGCAGCTTATTTTATTTGTTATCCAAGGACTCTGAGTAATTAAATAAATTACGGGAGGTCAAAAATTAGGTGTCAACAGCAAGTAACATCATGTTTTGGGTCACCTTCCTGACAAGTACTTTGTCTTTAAGAAGAAAGTTATGGAATTGGCTAGTGAAAAGAAGATAGTGCTTGAAGATGAGAAGACAAGTGAAAATCAAGTCCGTATCACATTTGACTCACTCAACCTAATTGTGATTTTCAACATTATTGAAGGAGATAAAGAGGAAAACGTCCCAAACAAAGCTACACAAACAATGAATAAATTCGATGACTTTGATTCTACTGCTCCAAATGGATCATTAGCTTTTCCAAAGGAAAATGACACAACGGTGAAGGAAGAATCCTTAGAAGGAGTTCAAGCTCAAAATGATATAGCGGAATATGAACGTTAGGTTCTAGTGATGCAGACGCTACAAAGCAAGTCTGAGAAAAGAATCAAACAAGAAGTTAACTAGAAGAAAAATGATGAGAAAGCCGAAATTGAAAAAAAAAAAAAAAAAAAAAAGCAATTAAGCATCCACGTGAGGAGAAAGTGAAGGTGGTTTTACCACCAAAAGCGACATCATTAGGTGACCTTGGAGGAATTCTAAACTGTGCTAAAAAAACTAAACATATATCACAAGAAGGTACAAATAATTTCTGAAAGCTAGCTGAATATAAAACATGCTAAAAAGTTAAACAATATCATATCATATCGTTGAATCTGTTAGAAGTATAAAAAATATGAAAAACATATACTAGGACCCTCATGATCAAATCTAAATACTCCAAAACTAGTCAATCTAGATATTCTAGCCATATCACGTGAACTAAATTATTTAAATGCATACAAGCAACAATATAGCATGCTTTTAAGAAAAAGCAAGCAAATTAAGAATAAAGTCTCAGTTGCCTTCTAAGTAGACAAACCTCTCTTGAATCATGAATTTCGGTAAAACGACCTCGAACAGCTTCAATCGATACAAAGTCATGAATATAACATATCCAAATTAGTTAGGAAAACATGTCGCACATTAGGATGCTTTGGCTTAAAGTCAACTCTTGGTCAACTCAAACCTGCCCTCGGAAATGATTGCATGAACGCATTACCTTAAGCTATGGAGTCCAACCCAATAATAAAAAAATTAATTTGATAATGTTTTTCAAGTCAAATCAATGATTTTTCAATTCTAGGTTTAGGTCTAAAATTCTCAAATTTAGCCGCTTCAATCTCACAATTTAATTGTTCAAATTATGTATAAATCAAGTATACTATTGGATTTAGCTTAAGAAATTATAACTTGAATTTTAGCTCAAATTTCGACCTTTTCAGATCTCATGCACGAGCTCCAAAACCCCAAAACTCAAGAAATGACTGCTGTAATTTGAACTCAATAATTTATACGCTTCAGTTCCTTCATTGCGTACATAATTCCATCTCCCACATTCTCGAAGCAAATGCTCCCAGGCCTAAGCAATCGTGTCAGTACCTCTGCAGTCGCGAAGAAGAATCGGTCGGGGGTTGACCTTGCTTAACCCTTTGCTGTCACGCTTTTATTTCCCACAGTCGCAATGCACAACCAACTAGTGCACTGCTTTCGCGACTAGTGCCTTTGCAATCGCGAAGGAGGGACCAGCCTCAACAAGAATAATAACTTCATGTATCAGCTAGTGGTTCTGAAACACCTACCGAGCCCCTCGAGTTCCAACCTAAGCATGCCAACAAATCCGAAAATATTATACATATGAAGCCTCAAATCATGAAACAATACATAAATTCTCAAAAAGAGGGTTGGACTGTTACAACACCATCCCTCAGCCATGACAACACCATCACACTGCCAACGACATCCACCACAGCTCGACTACATTTTCGCCACCCATAGCCATCTTCAGATTACTTTACCTCCACCAAAATTATCAATTACCTTTACTCCATTGATCTCAACTCTTGTTCACCTTCCACCAGCAAAATAGACTCCTCACTCGTTCTCCCCCCTTTTATTCAATATTTTCCGCCTTTCACCACCACCTCGTCACCACTAAACAATTGTAACTACTCCTCAAGATTCGTTCATAAAATACCTAGCTCTCCCTTAATGATGGATTGAATTGATTTCTCCATCTCCATTTTCTTAATACAACAGCAATAAGTCTTAACAGATCCTCATCTAGTCATTCTTAACAAAATAAAATTCAAGTCGAGGCTATGAGATTCTTTATCCAACTATTTAGTGTTATGTTCAAATTCGGGATCGTTATTGGGGTTATCTATTTGGAGTGTGGAACGGCTAGAGGTTATGGTGGTTGTGCACCGAAGGATGTACAAAAATGGGTTTTAGGGACAAAGCATATCTAATACCTTACTGTATATCAATGTATATCATGCATGAATATCTTCTTATCTCCAATATATTATGTATATTTGTGTTTATCCATGAAAATCTCTGTGTGATATATAATAATATACAATATATACAAATGTTATATACATGTAGAAGTAATGTTTTCAACGTCAATTTTAGCTCTTAATTTTGACTAGAAACCAATACAAATCACCTTCGATATTGCTCAAATTTCGTAAATAGCAGTATCTAGATGTTTCAAACGAAGTCTAATCACAATAAAAAAAGTTTTTAGATGGAAAAGTAGAAGTAATCTTGGACATAAAGAAAAGTATTTCTGGCGACCTACCATCTTTTTTGGCTACAGAGAGGACTATCTTAAGAGTTTTATTGGGTTATTTGAGGAATTGCTGGAGAAGAGAACGGAGGCGGGTTAGTAAAATATTGAAGAAAGAGGTAAAATTAGGAGTTACCCGCTACCAATATTTTATAGGCTACATGTAGCAATATCTTTTTTTTTTTTTTTTTTAAATTTTATTTACATGTAGCAATATCAATTGTTGGCTAAATGATTGCCAAAATTGCTCTCTAAAGTTGTATGTAAGTGTCAATCTCCATACATATGAAAGCGCGTCAAGCGGAAGGCAATGACCAGTGCACCCATTGCTGCCTTTAATCTAGACATGTCCCTAATTAATAAAAATACTAGATTTTTTATTTAAAAGCTAAGCTCCTAATTGGTTACTACGAAGTGAGTACTGCCTAAAAAGCGTGAGAAAGATGAGTAGTTATAAGCTAAAGCATCAAACTCAAACATATATGCAAATCTAGTCTCTATTTTAGGGGTAAAATAAATAAAAGGCCTTTAAAGAATGTATTTTAATTGCCTCAAGGTTCTCTTTTTCATAGTGATTTTGCAGTACACGTGATGAAGCAACCTTTATGACGTACAGGCAGCTCAGTACCCTTTAATTTGAGTAAAAACTAACTTCCTGGGCATATTGGAATAATTGGTCCATGCCAGTTCAATAAAATAGGGTATTCTAGAGTTCTCAGCTTTTGGGACTTTCAGAAATGTGCATGAGCGAAGGATCAGATTCTTGTATTATTTCCACATGGGTCCTACCAAAAGCATAGCTATTTAAATCGATAAGGTGGCTTAGAGTCTGTTTGGAAAGTTACAGTGTAATTAACGGTTCAATATAATGTTGTTGGACGTCCCCAAGGGAAAAATATGATGTTTTTCAAATTTTCAGATATTTGAAAAGAAAAACTTTTTTTTTTTTTTCCAAAAACCAATTTGACCAAACACTATTAAGTGAAAACTGAGTTTGCGAAGTCGATCATATCAATTTTGGACCAGTAGTAGAAGGCATGCTCTATAAGCCAAAAGACTTGGAGATTTCAATATTCAGTGGTTTGAAATTTCTTTTAGTAATTAGTAAAACCAATAAGAGAGTGGCACACGTGGATTGACAAAAACTTATTGGCTAGCACTGAAATTCAAAGCATAACTGTCACAAATTGGAAGATTGAAGTTGAAACTCCTCTTAGTAAATGCAACATCAGATATGAAATAAATTGAGATAAATGATAGTACAAATTTATATAAATGACGTTAATTTATTGCTTCGGGACAAGTACCAAATGCGAGTAAATATATTTCTTGTCCCACGGTTAACTATTTACCATCCTTAATTAGGAAAAATTTGGTATGCGCCAGTTGAAACAGTCAAGAATTTTGCATTGTGAGCTTGGTAAAATGTACTTTATTGCACAAAATAGTAGAAGAATCAGATGTTTTTCTCTTGCTGTTATATGGATCTAATAGGACAAGATTAAAACTCACCACAAATTTCCTATCAGCAAATACTCATTTACCCCATGCTGCTTCCAATACTTCTTCAAAACTATTTCTTAATTGAGATCATAGTAATTGGAAGAGATTTTCGACCATATCATATTTTGAGCTCCAGAAGCAAGCCTGGAAATTAGCATCTATTACTTAATTAGGAACTTGACCTTCAATTTGATCACATTTTCTTTCTCATTTCTGTAAGAGTGGGCTTTTTCTTTCCCAATGAAGGCTTTATAATTCGCTCACTTGCTCAACCTGATATGCAAGAAGTAATGGTTATGAAACTGTTTACTCGCTACTAAAACAACAGGAATTAGCGGCAGACAAATTCTATAGCTAAACGGCAAAATTATGGCTAATCCTATTTAGCGATGGATCATCAAAAAAATCTGGTAGCTAACTACGAGCAATTTAGTGAGGATTAGCAACGAAGTTCGTAGCTAATTCCAGTTTTCCTTCAACTGAGATGCTTGGGCCTTCAGGAAGACGGGATCTCAACGACTCATTTTTTGGCACCATTATTCAGGGAAGCATTGGTGGAATGTTGAATGGACTTTGAGCATCTGGAGCTTGGCCCCTCTTGATTTCTAACCGAATCTCCAGCAAGCTGCTTATTTGTCCTACATCGCAGAATTTCTTTTAAAATAGAACAAGTAAAACCGAGAGAAGCTGTAATACACAAAATATAATGGACTTACAAGTTGTAATGCACAAAACATAGTCGAGTTACAAGTTGTATTACACAAAGCATAGTCGACTTACAAGTTCAACAACATCGAGCACAATGGGCAAGACTAATCGTTAAACCAAAGTTCTGTAAACACTTTTTTCTTTCACAAGTGGCATACTATTTCACAAACTAGGTGATCGTTAATTTTTCTACAAAACAAAAGTTCTTTAAAGGATTTTCAGAATACTGATTTATTTTGTACGTGCTATGATATCCTCCAGCAATGAAAAATATGTGCAAGGGTTAATTAAGAAAGAATTGACATACAAGACAACAGGATAATACGCCATGATGACAGTTAGCACATGAGCCCAGGAAGATCATTACAAGACGTTTTAACAAGACAGAGACTGTTCATGCCTTAACAATCTTGATATATCATATATATGATGAAGGTTGACATTCAAGACAATAAAGATCGTTAAAAAGACAAGTTAACTAGGCAGATGTCATTCAAAACTATACAGCACATAATCTACTAGTAGCACAATAGGGAGCTGATGTTTGGAACATTAGAGCCATAAATTTCTTGTCTAGGGGACTTTAGTTGAGACATAATCCTGATTTACAAGACGTAATAATTTGTGTAATTGAAGTTAGAAATTTTAAAATTCCGCACGGATAAAACTCCTACTTCCCTCCATCCCAATTTACATGAAAGTGTTTGACACGGCGCGGAGTTTAAGAAAGACTTTTGAAACTTGTGGTCTAAAGTATTTCAAAAGTAAGCCATAGAAATTTCCGCGGCTATAAACATTTTGTTAAGGGTAAAATAGGAAGTTTGATGTCAAATTGTTACTAAATATGGAAAAATGTCATTCTTTTTAAAACTGACTAAAAAAGAAAGATTGTCACATAATTAGGACTGAGGGAGTATTAAGTAGCCCGAGTAGAAGATGACTTTCAAAGTAGCACGTGCAAGCAGAGTACCAACCTCTTAGCAGTACACTCTGTCCAGCTTGCACAGAAATATTCCTCCTCTTCCAGCCTCAGATTCCTTGTCAGGCAATCAAGCTTTCCTAAACTTAAACTTGGCTTGTACTTATGTTCTATAAGGCTAAATCTATGATCCTTTACTGAAATTGATGATCCACAAGAAATTAGTTGCATTAGCATATTATGCGGCTTTAGCTTTGCTGATGGAATGCTACACTCCCCGTTTTCATGTCTAGTCCTAAAGCTGCTGAGCTTGCTAACATCTGATCTGATGAGAGATATCAAGCTATCTGTTCTACCACTAGATGATGGTGGATGTGCAGCTGACTCCACGCGTATTTCATTATTTTCAACCCCTGATGAAGGACAATAATTTGTTGAAACACCTCTTTTAAAAGTATCATGAGGCGTATTAGTACTGCTTGTATTTTCCCAAGTCTTAGTGGAGGCATCAGCCAGGCCATCAGTCTTATTGATCATGCTTTCTCTACATGAAGAACATTTACCAGAAAAGGACACTGGGGAAATATCCGAAGAACTTGGATTTTCACCATCACAAGAATTATTTGCACATCTTTCATTCGTGCTAGATGGAGGAGAGGGATCATCTTGGCTTCTAGAAGCTGGAGATTCCGGTAATTCTTTTGGATTTGACAATCTATCATTTTTCGCGGGACTGGAGCGACCTGCAAAAGAAAAAGGGGATCTTTCATAAATAGCGAGATTATTATCCTTTTTTGCAAAATATAGCGACATTATTTTTTTCCAAAACATAACAGTATTTTTCTTTCAAAACGTAGTATATACACTATATCCACGATCATATAATACCAATGTACATACATTGATACATTGTAAATACAATATATATACACTGATAGCATATACACAGTATGCGTGCTCATACAAGAATCGTGCCTACAATTTAAGAATACGTGTATTCTGCTATAAGATGTAAAATATGGAGTAACTAGGTTTTGTAATTATTTAAAAGTACCGTTATAAAGTGTAATTATGGAGCATAATCAGTTACATCAGTCAATTTTTCCAAAGAAAAAATTGAGGCCCAGCTATACTTGCGGTTTCATGATAGCAGAAATCTTATGTCCCTGTTTACAAAAGAATTTCGAGCACAAAAAGACTTCCAGAAAAGAAAATAGGTCAAAAAAAGTGTTTACAATAGGTAATAAATACCTGAATTGGATTCTTCACAAATCTCTGAGCCTTTTAGAACATATTCATTACCATGAACAGGAAGAATTAGGTCATCTTCACAAAGATCATGCCACACAAATCTATTCTTGTAGCTTCTGTGTTAATAACACACCAGAAATGTGAAATTCACATACTAAAAGCAAAAACTAAAAGCAAAATTCTACAATTAAATTGAACTTGTTGAGTCTTACCTCTTGCAGGACCAAGAGTACGACGAAGCCATTCCCTTGCCTCTCAGAACGTTAAATCTCTTGATTAAATCTTCAAGATTGCAAGAAGACATATAAATTACAGAAGTAATCAGATTTTGTGACTTACTTTCCATAAACATTTTCATCATACTCCCTCCGTCTCAAATTACCTGTCGTGATTTCTAAAATATAGTTGCCTCAAATTATTTGTCATATTAGAAGTTTAAAACAAAATTAATAATTTTTTACCCTTAGTAATAATTATTGTTGAAGACTACAAATACCTCAGGAGAGAGGACATATAAATAGAGTAAATATTTAATGAAGAGAGATTATATCTTATTTCCTGATTAATATTTTTTTAAGGAGTATATAAAAGAAAAACACGACAGATAATTGAGTATATGTCTGAACGAATAATCCGAGCGGCATTACCTCTCAAGTATAGGCCATCCGAGGAAGATATGGGTACTTCCATGAAATGAGGATGCTCAAGTTGTCTATTTCTGCAAAGATAGTATACCACTGGCACTTTTCCATCATTTGGTTGTTGCTGTTGATGATATTTTGGTGATTTCTCGGTCCACACTTTGGCTCTCTCTGGACTCAACTGTCTATACTTCTTCATACGCTCTTCCATTTCAAATAGCAATAAAGTTTGCGGCTTTTAGTCAATAAATGAGTAAATTGAGCATAGCAAGATCAATATTTTGATATCTTGAGATGTACCCACTATTCAAAAAAAGTGGAAAGCCAACTTTGCAACTGTATTATGAAAGATAAAATGCAACCAACATGCCCTCGTTGAGATATACGTAAAGAGGAGAATAATGGAAGAAGCTTTTCTACTCCCGGTATCTTATATTAGTTGTCCAATTTCGTTTTTCGAGAGTTAATTTGACTAATTTTCGGAGCTAAATAGATTAGATTAATTCAATTTTTTTAAAATTTTAATTTAGATATTTAAAAACTACAAGTTGCAATTCTTCTCATATTAGTATGGTGAAAAAAACATATCTCCAAATGTTGGTCAAGATTTATATAGTTTGACTTTTATAATGGAAAAGTGGACAAGTAATATGGGAGGGAGGGAGTATCTTTCTTTCTTTTTACACTTGGCTTGATCTTTGAGCTGCAAAGATGTGCTGCTTCTGCCAATCGTCGTGGGAGTCTGTGCTCCTTTTTCCAACTTTTGCTATGGCTTTTTCTCTCATTGTTATGCTATGTTAGCTGGAGTGATACTTTCCTCCGATTCCATAGGAATACTTAATTGATTTAAGTTTTGGTGCCGTCCAGTATAATCTTATGGGGAAGGGGTCAAAAATGCCTAACCTATTAGAAATGACCGAAAAATGTCCTCCTTCCACTTATTAGATCAAATTTGTCATTAACATAATTTTTAGGCTTAAATCGCCCTTCCATTAACGACACAATAATTTGGCTTTTAATTAATTAAACACGTAACCTTTATTTATTGATCAACATAAAACTCCGACCATACATGACACAACCCAACACAAAATCCATTTTAAATTAACGCAACTAAATGATAAAATCATTCTTAATCCCTGGTTCATGTAAATTACATATAATTAGCACAGGCCACAGCACAAAGAACTGTAGGACATGGCCTACACGTCCTGAGATACTCATATTATGCTTCAAACCGTTTCCAGTACAAGAACAAATATTTTAACACTTTATTTGAGCAAATAGCAAGATGCTGATTTCAGGGAGACTCAAATTATTGAAATTAATTAAAAATGGGAGGTGAAGAAACAATGTGTTAATTTAAAACGTTTTTTTGTTGGAGTTGGGTCATGAATGGGTCGGATCTTTTTGAGTTGGGTCAGAATTTTATGTAGACCAATAAATAAAGGTCATGTGGTTAATTAAAAATTAATTAAATTCCAAACAATTGTGTCGTTAATGAAAGGGAAATTTTAAGCTTAAATCTAACGTTATGGGCGAATTTGATCCAATAGGTGGAAGATGGCATTTTTGAGTCATTAATACATTAAGGCATTTTTAACCAATATGTAGAACTTGGAAGAAAAGACAAACGTGATCTAACAGGTGGAAAGAGGGCATTTTTGAACAATTTCTAATATTTTAAGGACATTTTTTACCCTTTAATTAACGTAATTGTATTTCTCTTTTGCCTCTTAAATAGCGGAAAAGGGTCAAAATTGTCCCTTTAGTATTCAACGAGGAGCACATTTACCATTCGCTAATGTTTGGCAGTTTTATAACCTGTTTGGCCAAGCTTCTAAAATCAGCTTATTTTGAAAAGTACTTTTTTGAAAAGTGTTTTTTTAAAAAGTATTTTCTGTGAGAAGTAGTTTGTGTTTAGCCAATTAATTTAAAAAGCACTTTTGAGCAGCAATTAGCGTTTGACCAAACTTTTAAAAAGTGTTTTTAAGTGTATTTTTCTCAAAAGTATTTTTCAAAAAAGTATTTATGGGGAAAAGCTGTTTTTTTTAGCATCTGAAAACTGTTTCTGCTACTCCCTAAAGCTTGGCCAAACACCTCACTTTCTTTAAAAATACGCACTTTTTGAAAAAAAATAAGCACTTTCACTACACCAAAAGAGCCTTTTAGTGGCAATATATTTTCCTTTTAGCTGCGATAGTTATTGCCATAAAAATATTTACGAGCAATTGATTAAATGTCATTAGATCCAAGGTCTCTAAAGCCTTTAGCGGCATTTATTGTCAGGGCTAAACTTTGGTATTACCAGTAATAATTGATTCTAGAATACAATTATTACCGTTAACTAATTGCCGCTAAAAGCATATTTTGTTGTAGTGTTTGGAGAAAAATAAGTTTGGCCAAACGGGATATTAAGCCCTCACCGTGATAAAAAGCGTGCATGCATGTATGCCCTTAATGGACATTTTTTTCCCTTTATTTTACCAGCCGTATTTCCTTTTTACTCGACCCATCCTCCCTTTTTTACCCATAAACGAAACCAAACCCCTGCCATTTTCTCCGGCTGCTAGGGTTCCGCTTGCTAAGAAAACTCCGACTGCTAAGGAAAATGATAGGATGGAGTGTTTGATCTGGGTCGAGGAGTACTCATTGTTACTATGATGATGTTGCAAGCCATTTCACGACTTATACTGCAGAGAATTAATGCCGGGAGATGATTTTGTAAGTAGGCATTTGCTCATAGGGTTTGGGACCTCAAATGTTAAATTTTACAAAAAATAATCCATGCTCGACACAAAAATATTGTCCAGAGGATTATATTAGAGCATAGCTAGTTACTATTATTTTGGTGATTTATTGGATCAGTCTATTTTTGTAAAATAATGTTTATTTGAAAGCTTGTAATAACATATAATTGCAAGCATTTATTTATAAAAGGAACATGAAGATATGCGATTTATAAATACGATGTCTTCGGATAATCCGGTTATTTGTTTATGAATTATGATTTACTCATGTCGTAATTTTATTAGAGTTGGGGAAATTTTGATACTTTGAAGCTTTCACGTTTATGAGAAAAATACCATTCACGTAAGAATCAAAATTGCATACCAAACAAATTTTTAACTTCAAATCATGATTTGAAATCATGTTCAAATGATATATATATATATATATATATATGAAAAAAAAAATCATGTTCAAATGGGCCTTTAAGTGTTGATGGAAAATGATGGTTTGAATAAGGTTGCTGATCTTGAGAATTTGATTGTGGGTGCTAATATGCTATTAGGGTGATCCAAAAATTAAAGAATAAATTGTTCAAGTAGAATACTGTGATTGCAATATCATGGTGTTGCTTTGTTGGATTAACTGCAACTTGGATGATGTAAATTGTGAATGGCATGTTTTGGGAATTTTAGGTTCTAGTAATTTTTTAAAATTATATATGTTGGGTTTAAGTTGTAACATTGAACTAATATTTTGGTTCTTGCAAGTTGTAATCGTTTAAACTAGTATTTGGTTCTTCCTAGTTGTAACAGATGGAGCACTAATTTGAATGTGCCAGAGATTGTTGTTTTACAATTTAGAATTCATAAAATTTCCGTTCTAGGTCGACGTGTGTTAATAAGTAACTTACTGTCTTAAAATCGTTATTTAGTATTTGAGATGCATATAATTTTTTGCGTCTAATTAGCATAATTTTAAGGAGATAATAGAATAGATAAATATCCCTCAATTGTTACACACGCACACACACATATTTATAATTTAATACTCGCTTCATTTCAAAATAAGTGTCACCTTACCAAAAAAACATTTGTTCTAAAATAAGTGTCACCTCAAAAATTCAAGACAAAAATTAGCAACTGCTTTTAACTATGCCCTTATCATTTAAGAAGTAGTCCTCTTTAATATTACTCAATTCTCAAAAAAACATATAATAAATGGGGATATATTTGTAAACTTCACATTGTATTTATTGATTTCTTAGGTGTTAAACCATAAACACACACACATCTATACTGTATTAAAAGCACGAAGGATCTTAGAAATGTTGATTGAACTTTTTGTCTTTCATTAAAAGACTCTATAATAGACAAAATAGTCATTTCATTATTCTCCTAATATTTAAAAAATAAATGCTTACATATTTTTCCTATAATTTAGGACTTCATTAGGATTTTAAAGGCAATTAAAATAATGTATATTAGGACTTTCAAACCAACCATAATTTGTCCTACGACTTATGGTAAATCACAGCGGCTTAAGGAGTCCTAATTTACATTGGATTCAAAGTGATCGATTACTTCTTTTGCAGATATCAAGTCATTTATTTTTCTTCCTATATTGATATGGTCGTATATTTATCTAAATCTATTTGTTTCTAATAACGTAATTTTTGTTTATGTTGCAGTGCATTTATCGGCATAATTCATCAACTACGTAATAATCGTTTTTTTCTATAACAATTGATGATTTATTGAAAGTTGCGCCTAATTCGTGACGTTGTGACTAGTGAGCAATGTAATTTCTCTAATTTGCTTATTGTACGTACTTTATATGAATTCTTTCGTGTAGTACAATAATATTTGTCAAAAAGATGAAGCACTCTGGATAAGCCGTATCTATTATTGGCACATCAACCTTTCTATAGGTAATTTAATTTCTTTAATCACTTGAATTTTCTCTTAAAAATTGATTTCAATAGATTTCACATCAGACAAAATTGAATTAATATGTTTTCTACTATTTTGGTAAGAAGTATGCTGAAAATAGAAGTCTAAATAACTATGTCACAAGTAATTAATAATAGGAGTCTTTACCTTAATTAGATGGGTGGTAGAACTCAAATATGGTAGTTTTAAGAATATTAAATTTTCAATTCCTATAAGAGTTGATTTATTCCGTGGTTTTCTAATACACTTTTAAATCCTTTTTGTTATGAATAGTTATCCATATATTGTGGATGTCTATCTTAGGAGAAAAAGTAGGGCTAGTGACTTTGGGATCAAGTCAGTTTTCCCCTATAACATAGAGGTACTCCTTTATTGTGAATTGATCCCTAACAAGAGAAAATAAAAATATCTCATCTATTCTCTCGTTCTCTACAATATTCTTATTCTTGCTTTATTATTTTATAACACGCTATCAACACGAGTCTCTAATCTTTTATGAAAGTTTAGTCCATATTGGAACTACCGTATTTGAGAGCTTTATGGTGCCACCAGCACTTAACTAGAAATCAGAAGTCTCGTATGTTATTTGGTATGTTTACAAATTTTCTTGCGATCTGTAGCTCTAGTATGTTAGATTTTATGGCAAACGATAGAGTTGGCCAAAACAGGTAAAGTAATTTGAGCCTTTTTGCTTACTCTTGATTTAACATGTTTATCATCACTTGTAAAGGTGTGTGCTCTGTATACGTATTGGTCTATAGCAGTTATTTTGAGACTTATTTTCTTGATAATCTTTGAAGGGAATATAAATTGGATTAACAACCTTGCGTCCACTTGAACTTAACCGAGTTTACATATATATATATATATATATATATATATATATATATATATATATATATATATATATATATACTATATTAGAAGCACGGGTTGAAGCAAGATCGTCATCATTCCAAGGGCATTTTGGTCATTTCACGCGTGCCTTTCAATCGGACATCTGAGCCGCCACGTAATACATATTCTTGACCCTTCTTCCTGGCAAGGCCAATGTAGTCTGCTAAAGTAATTTTTACACATTCTCTCTCTTCATTGTTTCCAATACCCAATTGACCATCTTCTCTAGAGCCCCTAAACAATAAACACATGCATCTATACAATAAACATAGTGATTGCTTTGATAAATTGAAGGGGCTAAAAAAAAAGTTTGAATAGCGTACCAAGGCGGTTCTGGAAGCCATGCTCTCAGTTTACTGTGTATTTTTCGCTGCTAAGTAAGGAATACTTGGAGCTTTCACTTTTTATTACAGTTTGGTGGAAATCTGATTTCAAGAATCACATTAGAGTCAATTCCCATTTTGATATAGTGCTTTCTCGGGTGTTTTTAACTTTTTATGTCATAATTTTTACAAAGTATTGTTTTAGTTCGTTCCCCCCCCCCCCCCCCGCCCCCCTTCCATTCCTGTGTTTAGCTGTTTCTGGTTCTAATATTGATGGGTCGTTACTTTAATTTACTTATAGTTTCATGTGTTTAGTTTTTCTTTCAACCCCTCCATAATTCCTAATTCCAGGAGAAGTAAAAATTAATTTTATTTTCCATTTAATTTGATATTCAGGAATAGATTACTCTTGCTTATGGCATCCGTAGCAAGCTCCAATTTGCGGGTGAAGAAATACTCATCTACGTTGATGCTTCAATTTTGGGCAAGGTAACAATTGTTGATTCTTCTAAAGCATTCTTATTCTCATTTTTTTCGTGTAAATCTTTTGTTATTTTAGTTTCCTTGGTTTTGAAGTGGTGCTTAGTTCATAGTTGTAGGTTGTCCGACTGTATTGGTGACTGCATCACTTGGCTCAGAAGTGCTTGGTGACTGCATCACTTGGTTTTTGTTACACCTTGGAAAATTTCACGTTATCAAGACTGTGGACGGCTTAGTATGAGCTCAAGGGAGAGCAGAGTTACACAAGGATTATGGATGAAGATTATGTTATCTGAGCATAAGAACATATATATGACATTTGGAGAGTGTATGGAGTAAATCGGTTAACATGATCACTCGATGATAGCCCTCGAAACCATGAGTTAAGGTGAGGCCCACATGTCAGAATTTTGTAAAGGATATATTATAAGTGATACAAGTAGTACATCGAAAGTTGAGCAAGTCCTAAGAAGGACCCATAAGCCAAATATGGACAAAAGCCCTCCAAAAGGACGATTTAAGGAAACGTTTTCGGATGAGTTGACTTGGAGGGGCAGAAACGGCATTATAAGTTTGGAATTTGGAACAATACCAAGAATAAAAGTTGTAGATAATTGAAAGATCTTTCCAACCATAGGTTGTGGGCCCTCACACAATGTCGGAATCAAGAGTTATGGCCATTTTAAGAGCAAGACCCCAAGCTGCCAAATGGTTCTGCGGGCCCCACATGAATAAGTCGGTGGAACCGACCTAGGGGGGCTATAAATACCCCATAAGCCCCTTTTTTTCAGCATATTAAAATTCCAAAGAGTCCTAGAAGCCTCTCAAAACATCTCTCAAATATTATGGTCCGATAAATCAAGAATTTGACAAGATTACGCCAAACTAGTCCGTGAAAGGTGATTGTTCTTGCTTCTACTTAAGCTTGGTGTTGGAAAAGGTTGATGTGGCTGAGTTTTTTTCAAGCATAAGGTATGTTATTTATCCCATATTTTATGTTGAGTTTATTTGAAGGTCTAGCAAGCCTTAAAAATAAAACTAGTCATGGAGAAAAGGTCATAGAATGTTGTATTGTAGTTGTTGTGTTTTAAATTTTGTTTTGGACGTGTTGTGGCCGTGTGGATGGACTGATTTACGCATATAAAAATGGTATCTAACATTGTTGGCGTATTTATGATATTATACTCCTTGATTGGGATGGAAGAAAGTGCATATTGTTGTTGTATGTTGAAAAACGTCGTGTGGGACGTTTATGGAATATGTTGGTATGAATAATAGTGTTGTTGATGTTGGTATTATTGTTGTTGTTGATTGGTCGAATTGTAATTTTGGGCTAGGCATATAAACGGGGGGAGATCGCCCGATTTTCGGAGAATATAGAGTAGTTTGATTTGAAATTTGGAACAAGTGTGCAATAAAGAGTCTAACGTTAGTGTGAATCCTTTTAAGTGTAGGCTTATGAGCTTGGACGAATAAGCGTAGCTAATAAGAGGTGGAACAGGTATGTAAAGCTTATCCTTTCTTTCTTTTGGCATGTCTTAGTTGTAAGTAAGCTATGATACGAGCCTCGGGGTAACTCTATTCATAAGATCCGAGCATGTCCATGATTCTTATTCACTTCTTGATGATAGCATTCTTAATATAGTCGAACTATGGTCTTTGTGTCTTTTATGTGATTGGATAGTAAATGCTGCATAAAAAGTTTTGTTCCTAAAGGGTTTTGTGTTGAATAATGTCTCTAACTTTCATAGATGGGCTCGGATCGCTTCGATACGTTCGTAGAAGATTCCATAACGAGTAATGTCTCTAACTTTCATAGGTGGGCTCGGATTGGTTTGATACTTGTCCGTGGTCCCCGAGACTTTCCTTCGTATAGTTCTAACGACTTTTTGAAAGAACTTAGCATGACTATTGTCTTGGTTTTTAAATGATGGTTCGTTTTGATTATTCTATTGAGTCTTTGAAAATGTTTTAAACTGCATATGGTTACTCACGACTCTGTTCGTGCATTCTGTTGTTACATCTTTCGCCGAGTCCCGGGCCGGTTATGTCATCGTGCGCACTATGCTATATTCCACAGTATGATGTGTTATGGTTTGCCGAGTCCCTCGCTAGAGGGCCGGGTACCATATATATATTCTGGTGTTATGATGTGTTATGGCGTTATGATGTGTTATGGAGATATTCGGGTTACGGAGATATGAAATCTTCTCGGAGTATGATGTGTTATGGCGCCAATGACGGGAGGGCGACCATATTCCCGAGCCCATGCATGATTTGTGTTTTAATAAGTAAGCATTTTGGTATTCGGATATTGCATTTACTTTCTACGTACTTCTTGTTCCGGTTATAATCTATTTCGTACTTCATGCTTTATATACTCGTACATATTTCGTGCACCGACCCTATTTCTTCGGGGTCGCGTTTCATGCCCGCAGTACGGATACTCGTTTTGGTGATCCATGACTTAGGATTTCCATTCACTATCTTGGAGCGCTTCCTTGTTCGAGCCTACATTTTGGTATACGCCTTCGTTATATATGTATATGTATATGTCTATTCGTGGTTACGGCGGGGCCCCGTCCGTCATATGATTCTCGTTATTACTCTTGGAGGTCTGTAGACACATATGTGTGGGTTGTGGGTAGTTACTGTTCAGTTGTATCTGTGTGATTTGTGATTTGGACGTCCCCCTGTATTATGATAGCCTTGCCGGCTTATGTGCGATATCATCTGCTGAAAGTTGTGACTGCGATCTGTATATATATATATATATATATATATATATATATTATATATATATATATATATATATATATGAGTTCTTGTTATGCTAGCTATGGTCTGATGGTAGTTAACAGGTGCGTACGAGTGCCCAGCTCGGGCACTAGTCACGGCCTACGGGGTTGGGTCGTGACAAAAGTGGTATCAGAGCAGTTCGTCCTCGGAGTGTCTACAGACCGTGTCCGGCAGAGTCTTGTTTATGGTGTGAAGCCGGCCACACTTATAAACAGGCGCGGGGCATTTAGAAATCGTTGACCCTTCTTATGTCTTAGATCGTGCGATAGAGCCAAGTCATAGGAAATGAGATTCCTATACTAACTTTTGATTTCGACGAAGGACGACATCAACGAAGGAAGTGATTGACGATATTGGAAGTTACAAAGCACGCAGTAAGCAAAGGCACGAAAGATATATGTCGGGTAAGGTATTGAGGCACGATTGAAATGTAAAGTTAAAAATTGGAAGGGAAAAGTGGACGGAAAGGGTAACGGTGCGAGCCGAGTTGGACATACGAGATAAGTCCATCATTTTCATACTGTTGTTGATATTGGGAGCCCTGTGTGGCTGTGATATGACATGATATGACATGATATATATATATATATATATATATATGTTGGCCCTGTGAGGCATTGTTGGTATTTCCGGCGTACGTGTGTTTTGAGATAGTAAGAAATATAGAGGAAACTCTGCGAAAACTTTCCTGGAAATAAAAAGAGAATGAGATACAGGTTTGTGATATGACTTGAAAGGTCGTACTAATAGTAATGATAGGATTTGACTAAGTTGCGAGTACGACTGACATCGAGAAAGAAGTTAATTGCTGAATTGAGGATAATAATAATTATAAGGTCGATATCGATTTGGTAAAAGAATTTGGAGAGGGCTTGTAATCTTAAGAGATGATTTAGAAAATTTCGGTAAATCTTGATGGAGTGTTATTTAAGGTACCGACCGAATTGATAAGCAAGGATGAATTATGACGAGCTTATAGTTAAAAGAAGTAATAGTATGATTAAGACAAGAGTACAGAGGAAAAGAATTATGATGGATACGAATGTATTGATAAGACAGCTGTGAAATATTAAGGATAACGTTGATCAGAAAGGGTAAAGGGTTAAGAAGTGTTATATCATAGGATTGATTACGAATAAGATATAATGTGAATATAATGAGGATTGTTATGAAAATAAGTAAAGCCTAGTGAGAAGGTGGCCAAAGCTATGATGTGATCTATGTAGCTAGAATGTAAAGGCAAGTGTGAAACGGAAAAGCGAGCTATAGAACGAATAAGGAAGGCTTATCAAGTTTTGTATGGGAAGTTTGGAATAAGGGTTATGTACTAACGGAAATGATAGCGAGTACAGGGAAAGAAGGAATGATTGAAAGAAGGAAATAAGAAGAAAGTGAGATAACTATGCAGTAATAGATCATGACATGTGTAGCCAAGGATACGCGTACTATAAGTGACAGGACTGTGAAAGACCAAACTATAGAAAAATGAGCAATGAGGTAGAATGAGTGCTAGGAAATGACCGATATGATAAGAACAAATAGGGATGAACAGAATATGATTTGAAAATGAGAAAGGGATTATGTAGGAGTAGTATTTTCCGAAGGACATAGAGGTATTATAAAATTCCTCGTGTGCAGAAAATAAGGATGGACATAGACTGGAGAAATATGGTAAGGGGATACTAAAGGAAGCACCAAGATGGACGTAATTAAATGAGTTCGAATATGGAACGAAAAGGGAATACATAGTTATGAATTTAAAGGTGTAGTACGACGACATGGTGATAAGATAAGATCATTATTGAGACGAACTTGGTATGTTTTTGAGTAAGTTAGAAGCCGGTGTTGGGTACACAGTAAGGGTAAAAAGGCGTAAAGCATAAAGGGGTACTGCGTGCATACGACTTCATCTCGAAAATAATGGAATCTTTAAGCGACAAAGACGGTAGGCTTAAGGAACATATGGTGCAATATAATTCCATCAAAAGAAACAGGTGATATAGGTTGGGATAAAGATACTGCTTCAAGAGAACTTTGGACACTTATCGTTGGAATATAAGTGCCACCTAACTGAGAATTTGGAATGCCTACAAGTATTAGATAATTATTGATTGGAGTAAGAGACCCTTTCTAATTCGGAGGGAGATGTGTTATGAGAACGTTTTGAAATCTGTTAAGACTTCAACTTACTCCAGATTAGGTGATGAAGGTGGACGTCATGCGGTGAGGTGGATGTTATCATACTGAGAGAGCACTAGATCTTCGTATTTCATCTTAGTTTCAAGGTTAAGCGTCTTTAGCCTAAGAGATCGTGAGAAATTTTAGGATGGGTGACCCCGCAGGAAGTGATATTTTGTAAACAAAGTCTTATAAATTCAGACATAGGAAGCAAATGAGAAGCTAGGGTAACGAAGCTCAAGTGAAAAGAAAAAATGGCACAAATGTTATAAGGCAAGCTGATGCTGTTTTCACTACAGGTCAGGCTCGGAAAGTTGTAATACAATGATATTTGGAAAAGAAAGAAAGTGAGTAGATAGAGGGTAAGGTGACCAAAATGTCGGAAAAAGCGAAAGAGTAAGAAACATGAGGGAGTAAAGCCTCCAAGAGAGACGACGGGCAAAGCACGGCACTATTTGGATAAAAATTTGAGGGTAGGCGTGTGAGAGGGATAGAGTGTGGTAGTATGGAACAAAGGAGGAATGTGTGGGGTTGGAGAACAGACTTCGACAAGTGGGACGGAAGGATAGTGACCACGACGAGGAATGAGAAGTAAAGGAAAGAAAAATTAGGCCGTGCAACGATGCTAAGAGATTTCTAACTTTCGAAAGATAAGTGCCGAAGACGATGGATATTTAAAAACTATTGGTGTATTAGGACCTCCTTAATAAAGGGGGGAAGAACATATGGGACTTGAAAGGGATTATGGCGTTCTCATCCTCCAGAAGGAGAAATTTATTAACTTGGAGCCAGAGCTCGACACGATCGCCAACACAAGGAAATCGAAGACACGTATACTTGTGTTATGAGAGAATCGTAAGGGAGTAAGAATTTCCGTAGCCCTATGCTTTTGGGTTGTATTGTAAGATTTGAGGGATAAAGGTTAAAGACACGGTTGTGGCAGAAAGCTAAAGGAATAGTTGTGGCAAGAGTCCAAGGATTTAGTTTGAACTCGAATTACGAGTTGCCATAAGTGTAGCTGTACTGTGAAGGATAGCGAAGGGTGCAGAACCATTTCGTATATACATACTTTGGATCGATGGAAGTAGTCCTGGGAAGGAACTAGGAGGAATAGTTTAAGGGACATAACCATTATACTCACTAGCGACAAAGTCATGTTGGGTGAGCACTCGAATGTAAAGGTAAATGGTGACAAGGATGTAAGGACTAATGACGTTGACCATTGAACCGCAAGGAGTCAGTACAAGAGCATATTCAAGACCATTTATCCAGTTAAAGGCTATGCGGAATTATATAGAGAGACTTCACAAAGCTCTCACATCTATGATCTCAGACAGAGGAGCTCAGTTTACAGCTAACTTCTGGAGATCACTCCAGAAGGATGAGGTTACAAGTGAATCTCGATATAGTATGTCACCCTCAGACTGACGGACAGATCGAGAGTACTATTCAGAAGCTAAGGGGTATGTTGCGGGCCTGCGTTATTGATTTCAGAGGCAGCTGAGATGATCATCTGCCACTTATGGAGTTTGCCTACAATAATAGCTACCATTCTAGCATCCAGATAGCACCGTATGAGACTCGGTGTGACAGAAAGTGCAGGTCACCGATTGGCTGGTTCGATGTTGGCGAAACTAAGTTAATTGGCCCAGATATGATTCAGCAAGCCGTTAGTAAAGTGAAACTCATTCGGGAACGATTATTAGCAGCTCAGAGTCGACAGAGATCATATGCAGATAATCGACGTCGACACTTAGGGTTCCAGGTCGGCGATTGGGTATCCTTGAAAGTGTCACCCTTGAAGGGTGTTATGAGGTTCGGCAAGGAGGGGAAGCTCAGTCCGAGGTATGTTGGACCTTATCAGATTGCCCGTAGAGTAGGCCAGTTTGCCTGTGAATTAGACCTACCGTCTGATTTGGAAGCAGTGCATCCAGTCTTCCACGTGTCAATGCTTCGCAAATATGTAGGTGATCCTTCCAGAGTATTTCCCATAGATGATATCCAGGTAACAGAGGAGTTATCCTACGAGGCAGCGACCCATAGCCATCTTTTGGATCGTCGGGTGAGAAGGTTGCGTACTAAATATATGACATCCGTTAAAGTATTGTGGCGGAACAATAAAAGGGAGAGATGAATTCGGGAAGTCAAGAGAGATGAAGAATAAGTATCCCTACTATTTCCTATGCCTACGTATAATCTAAATTCCTAGAGTGGTTATGTTGATTGATAAATAAAGCGTATGTGGTAGCTATAAAAGGAGCTCCCCGAAGTGCCTATAAGACCCCGTAAGACTAGTTTAACATTCGAAGACGAATGTTTTTAAGGGGGAAGGATGTTACACCTTGGAAAATTTCGCGTTATCAAGATGTTCCGACGGCTTAGTATGAGCTCGGGGGAGAGCAGTAGTTACACAAGGATTATGGATGAAGATTATGTTATCCGAGCATAAGAACATATATATGACATTTGGAGAGTGTATAGAGTAAATCGGTTAACATGAACACTCAATGATAGCCCTCGAAACCATGAGTTAAGGTGGGGCCCACATGTCGGGATTTTGTAAAGGATATATTATAAGTGATACAAGTAGTACATCGAAAGTTGAGCAAGTCCTAAGAAGGACCCATAAGCCAAATATGGACATAAGCCCTCCAAAAGGACGATTTAAGGAAACGTTTTCGAATGAGTTGACTTGGAGGGGCAGAAACGACATTATAAGTTTAGAATTTGGAAAAACACCAAGACTAAAAGTTGTAGATAATTGAAAGATATTTCCAACCATAGGTCGTGGGCCCTCACACGATATCGAAATCAAGAGTTATGGCCATTTTAAGAGCAAGCCCCCAAGTTGCCAAAGGGTTCCGCGGGCCCCACATGAATAAGTCGGTGGAACCGACCTAGGGGGGCTATAAATACCCCATCAGCCCCTTTTTTTCAGTATATTACCATTCCAAAGACTCCTAGAAGCCTCTCAAAACATCTCCCAAATATTATGGTCCGATAAATCAAGAATTTGACAAGATTACGCAAAACTAGTCCGTGAAAGGTGATTGTTCTTGCTTCTACTTAAGCTTGGTGTTGGAAAAGGTTGATGTGGCTGAGTTTTTTTCAAGCATAAGGTATGTTATTTATCCCATATTTTATGTTGAGTTTATTTGAAGGTCTAGCAAGCCTTAAAAATAAAACTAGTCATGGAGAAAAGGTCATAGAATGTTGTATTGTAGTTGTTGTGTTTATGGGCTGTTTTGGACGTGTTGTAGCCATGTGGATGGACTGATTTACGCATATAAAAATGGTATCTAACATTGTTGGCGTATTGATGAGATTATACTCCTTGATTGGGATGGAAGAAAGTGCATATTGTCGTTGTATGTTGAAAAACGTCGTGTGGGACGTTTATGGAATATGTTGGTATGAATAATAGTGTTGTTGATGTTGGTATTATTGTTGTTATATTTTGGTTGCTGAATTGTAATTTTGGGCTAGGCATATAAACAGGGGAGATCTTTGCCCGATTTTCGACGAGAATATAGAGTAGTTTGATTTGAAATTTGGAACAAGTGTGCAATAAAGAGTCTAACGTTAGTGTGAATCCTTTTAAGTGTAGGCTTACGAGCTTGGACGAATAAACGTATCTAATAAGAGGTGGAACAGGTATGTAAAGCTTATCCTTTCTTTCTTTTGGCATGTCTTAGTTGTAAGTAAGCTATGATACGAGCCTCGGGGTAACTCTATTCATAAGATCCGAGCATGTCCATGATTCTTATTCACTTCTTGATGATAGCATTCTTAATATAGTCGAACTATGGTCTTTGTGTCTTTTATGTGATTGGATAGTAAACGCTGCATAAAAAGTTTTGTTCCTAAAGGGTTTTATGTTGAATAATGTCTCTAACTTTCATAGATGGGCTCGGATCGCTTCGATACGTTTGTAGAAGATTCCATAACGAGTAATGTCTCTAACTTTCATAGGCGGGCTCAGACTGGTTTCATACTTGTCCGTGGTCCCCGAGACTTTCCTTCGTATAGTTCTAACGACTTTTTGAAAGAACTTAGCATGACTATTGTCTTGGTTTTAAATGATGGCTCGTTTTGATTATTCTATTGAGTCTTTGAAAATGTTTTAAACTGCATATAGTTACTCACGACTCTGTTCGTGCATTCTGTTGTTACATCTTTCGCCGAGTCCCGGTCGGGTTATGTCATCGTGCGCACTATGCTATATTCACGGTATGATGTGTTATGGTTTGCCGAGTCCCTCGCTAGAGGGCCGGGTACCATATATATATTCTGGTGTTATGATGTGTTATGGCGTTATGATGTGTTATGGAGATATGCTGGGTTACGGAGATATGAAATCTTCTGGAGTATGATGTGTTATGGCGCCAATGACGGGAGGGCGACCATATTCCCGAGCCCGTACGCATGATTTGTGTTTTAATAAGTAAGCATTTTGGTATTCTGGATATTGCATTTACTTTTTGTACTTCTTGTTCCAGTTATAATCCTGTTTACTGTACTTCATGCTTTATATACTCAGTACATATTTCGTACTAACCCCCTTTCTTCGGGTCGCGTTTGATGGCGCGGTAAAACGGATACTCGTTTTGGTGATCCGCCAGCTTAGGATTTCCATTCAGCTATCTTGGAGCGCTCCCTTGTTCCGGAGCCTACATTTTGGTACAGACGCCTTCGTTATATATGTATATGTATATGTCTATTCAGGGGTACGGTGGGGCCCTGTCCCGTCATATGATTCTGTTATTACTCTTAGAGGTCTGTAGACACATATGTGTGGGTTGTGGGTAGTTACTTGTTCGCCTGTATCCGTGTGATTTGTAATTTGGACGTCCCCGTATTATGATAGCCTTGCTTGGCGGGCGTGCGATATCATCTGGCGAAGGTTGTATTTGCGACCGTATATATATATATATATATGTGACGGCTTTGGGGCGACGTTCCACTTTTCTCCGTATGTATGAGTTCTTGTTATGCTAGCTATGGTCTGATGGTAGTTAACAGGTGCGTACGAGTGCCCAGCTCGGGCACTAGTCACGGCCTACGGGGTTGGGTCGTGACAGTTTTCATCACTTGCTTTTATTGAATTTTTTGATATGGTTATCCGCAAGGGCTAATATTGAGATGTAGTTTGGAATCAGCTTTGTCCTCTTAAATTTTCTGAATTTATGTAGTTAATGGATATGTGAAAAGGCCTATAAGTATGTTAATGCCGCCAAAATGGAGGTATGAGATGCATTTTACTTTGAATTATGTGAAGATAATATAGTAAGAAGGGAACAGATAGAAGTGGTGAATACATAACTAAATATTAGTAGTAACTAATTTAGGCCCATGTGTGTTCTTACTCGCCAACTCTAACCCTTTTCTTTTCCTCTGCTGAATTAGTGGTCATGTTAGGCAACACCTCTCATAATAGCTTTATACCATTCTTTTGAAAAAACAAAGTAGTAGTAAACCATAAACATCACTACGCTAATAATGGTACTTCTACTGCTTCATTTCCAGAGTCCTTAAGAGCTTTTAGCCAAACAAAACTAGGGAAAGAAAGAGAAGAAGAGAATTAATGGTGCTTCCACTGCTTCCCTGCTAGAGTGCGTAATGAGAAGAAGAGAATGTTGTTTTGTGTTAGTATTTGTTTTGGCCTCTAAATTTTAGAAGATGTAAAAGAGAAGTTTCTTATTTAGCATTTTGGAAATAACAGGGTAAAAGCAAATAATGGAAGAATCTGAGTATTATGATGTTCGTGGTGTTGCTTCTGTAGCATCTCCAGAAGAGATATGCAGAGCCTATTATCTCAAGGTTTTTGAATTTCCTTCTTTATGTTTTACATTCTAAATTTAATTTTTTCAGCTTTGCTTAGTGATTGTTTTTATTGTAGTTTGTTACACTCTAAGTTTCATCTGGTTGTACTTTTAAAATTTGCTAAATGGATGTAATTAAACATTTTTGGGATGTTTGAATTAGGAAATTAAGGTGTATTTTTTTTTTCCATTTGATTATTTGTTAAACTAACATTCATTTGATATGAAGTACAAATGGTGTAGAAACGACCATTTTGGTATGTTGAAGGAAATATTTGACAACAAACACATTCACTAAATTGAAATTTTACCCAGATTATACGAGGAGTGAAAATTATACGAAGGGGTGTGTGTTTCTTTTCTTAAATAATGCACAAGATTTTAACATCATATTTGTTGTTTGTAGAAATGACATTGACTGACATCTCTATTAGAGTTGATATATATTTCTTTGATTGTTAACTCAATGACTCTTTTAGTTAGCTACTACATTTCTTCCTATTGAAACGAGATGCTAAAAAGCACGCATAGAGACGAGATAATTGATTTTCTGTTAGTAGGAGCGTCACTAAGAGTAGTGAATCATGTTGTGGAGAGAACTGCTAATAGAAGGTCTCATTCCTTATTGTGTCAGTGGCTTAGTGCGTACAAGTAGATTTGTTTGGAGGATGAGCTATAAGATAACCTTTATATTCTGTTATAGCTTATTCTGAATTTCTAATCACTTTACTGCATAATTATTTACTGATTGGTAAGCTAAATGAGTATATTTGAAATGTCTATTAACTATTGTCACAGTTACCTGGTATGTTACCCCAATGACCATATTTAATATTTGTCAGGTCTCTATATTTAAATTCAGAAACAATGATTAAAGATTTTTATTTGCATACTGATCTTGGCTACTATGTTTGTCTTATATACAAGCATAATTTGTGATTCTTGAACATGTCGAGAGGATTGGACCGTTGGAGTATACATGTAATATTTGAAGTCGAAGATGCATATATTTTTTACAATTATTCTTTCTGGTTAGCTTCTTCAGAGTGTAAATATGCTTAGCTTCGACACATTTTCAGGTGAGAGGTGACATCCTGCAAGTACTTCCATTCTGTGATTAGATGTTTGTAGTTGTGGCATTGCTCTCATACCTGAGAAGAGTTTTCCTACTTTGGCAGCGACTAGATCGTAAGGTTTTTACTTTTAAGTTCGTCACACGCTTTAAGAGTTAATAAAAAGAAGCTATAGCAAAAATAAAATTTTATGCCTTCAATACCACAACTAAATGCTAAGATGCTCATAGCGTTCCTCTTGGAATTGCAGTCGTCTCACTGTTGCATTCATGTCCAAAACCAACCGTTGGGACTCCGGCTTACATTGCTCTAGAGGTCTTGTCCAGAAGAGAATATGATGACAAGGTATATGTGTAATTACTTATGTGATTTTTTACATTTGGAGCAGAGGCAATGAAATATTGAAGAAGAGAAAGCTCCCTTAAATTTAAAAGATGGCACATTAAAAAGATGGCATTTAGAGTAAAGCCTATAAATATGGGTTTCGGACAGA
Source organism: Lycium ferocissimum (assembly GCF_029784015.1). NCBI lineage: Eukaryota > Viridiplantae > Streptophyta > Magnoliopsida > Solanales > Solanaceae > Lycium > Lycium ferocissimum. The sequence goes on from NC_081344.1 coordinate 58,739,043, forward strand.
CGTATCTATTTTGTTTAAATGTTCACAATTAAATAAAAAGGATGAATTCTTGTAAGATGCTCAACGTGTTATGACGGTAGTAGCCTATTGAAACAATTTGTTGGAGAAAGTATCTAGCCTGAGATTAGCTTGGCTAGGTATCTTTAATAGATGTCATCTTCAACATGTTAACTTTTTTCTATTACAATGTATTCTGAAACAAAATCTGCATTAGTACTATTTAAAGCTTATAGGAGTTTATATTAAGATATATGTGAGATTATAAATGAATCTTTGTGATATTGGTTATGGCCCTAAAGTCCTAAAAAAGATTGCCTTTGAACGAGGAATGATAAAGACCAAATGAGCATGTCAAGGGAGCGATGGACCATTTATGTATGTTGTGTTAGTATAGGTGATGCTATTAGTATAGGCGATGCTCTTTTGGATTTGCTGTGAGCATAAAAATTCAAACCAAACGTCAACAAAGCAGAAGACTTTGGATTTAAGACATGTTTTAGAGGTTCCTTATAAGCAAAAAGAGGGAGGAAGAATGAATGAAATTTGAAAATATACCCAAAGAATAGATTCAAAAAGAGGAACGAAGAAAGAAACACGGAAAACATACCAAAAATTAGGAGTACAGATACCTTAAATTGGAAGCACAAGTGGTTACGGGAAAGTTGAAAAAAATCACCAGAAGAAAATAAGAGAAAGAGAACTCAGGAGTTCTGAGACCCAATTTTGCTCTTGGGAGTTCTTAGTGTTAGTGATCTCCTCGCAATCTATTTAAAAAGAGACCGAGCTTATTTGAGAAAGGTAAAATGAGACGTCGAAATTAAACGAATAAGAAACTTGGTATAGGGTTGTGTATCATTGTGTTGAGTTACAGATAGGTGGTCTGACAAATTAAGACACAGCTGCTACAATTAAAGGTTGTTCTAGCTTTGGGTGCTTCATTTTGGCAATTGATCAAAATGAGAATCTAGGACCAACACTTGACGTATAATTTATGGTAGTTAGTAACTGTTATTCTTTATAGATTCACAATATACACACATATACCATCGCACAAAGCTGATAAGATTTTGTTTAATTGTTGTGCTTTTTTAGTGCTAACTTTGTTGTTCATAACAAGTTAGAACTTTCTGTGTTTGCAGTAGCATCCTTGAGTTCCTTTCAAAAGCTTTTGTAGATGTATATATTAGAATTTTTTTATACAACAGAACAGTATACTGATTCTACTAGAAGTTGAGATCATTTTATCAATTGTACGAGTTCATTCTTTATTTATCATTGTCAATAACATTTCCATTTTCCGTTTTACTGATAATTTCAAATGTTGTTAAGTATCTACAAATCATTGCTAATAGACTTTTAATATTCCCTAGCTTTCTGATTCCTTGGGATAGCTGCTTGCGTGGTATAGAGATTTTGGAAGCTGAAGAGTGGAGATGTGTGATTTTTCAGCCTCTATACAAGTGAGAGTTTCTTTAGGTGGAATTCTTCCACCAACTACCAATGGCACTGATAAGCTCATATGTAGGAGTTGGACAAGATTACTAGTCTATAAAGCTTATTTTTGTTGGGGAACACCCTTTTATATTAGCTCTGTTGACAGGCAAATATGGTCATTCAATTGAAGCATGGGACTATTTGAATGAGGACACAAGTATGAACACAATATAGATATCTGCATCTTTCCTTTCTTGTGTTAAACCATACCAACATTATTAATTTGAAGGAGTGAAAATATAGAGCCTGCATTCAGTGTGTAGATTTTAGTGTTGGGCCCGTGCTGCATAGCCATCTAGTATATATATATGGCTATATATATATATGGCCACCTGTTGTGGTCATATTTCCTAAGTTTTGTGATAATTAGATTTATTTATATATATAATCACGGGGAGTGGTAATATTTTATTGATTTGTTGTATTACAATTGAAGATATATTAGAGAAAATACTGTGTGTTATATGGATACCTTAATTTGATCCTAAAGAAGCAACATCTTAAAAGAGGCATAAAACTGCTATCATAATTTGATATGCTCAGAACACGTAGATTCTATTCCATTCCTGAAGAATGAGAACTTTTGATAAATGTTACAAATACAGATTCATTCCCTGAAGTGAATGTCTTGATATTTAGTAAAGATTAAAAATATGGATGTGCGATTAGTTGTGAAGTTATTGCGACTCACTTCCAGTAGAGGTAGAATAATTGTAAAAAAATATTCTAAGTATTTTATGATTTACTCCCGAAGTAGTAATCTCATAAATCCTCTCCCAAAGTAGCAAACTCAGAAATCTACTCCTGAAATAGCAAATTTTTTACTTTACTATATTTTTTACATATCCATTTAATTATTGTTTATTTCATGACACCAGCAGTGTCTAACAAAATCAATTAAGGGCTCCAGAAGAGCTAACTATTTGTTTAGAAAACCATGACACTAGTAGTGTCAAAACAATATGTGATTATGGAGAATAAGTTAAAGGCTCCTGAAGAGCCTATATACTATTATGTAATTCATGCTAGATTGTTATATACGAAGTTGTTATGATCAAAACATAAGTTGTAATAAACCCGAAGTTTGGTATATGGCTACCATATTGAAGCTATAAATGATTGGAGGATTAAATGTCTTCAAAATCACAGTGGGTAAGAAATATGTATGTGAAAGATTACCCTCTTTATTCTATAAATTGTACTACACAAATGTAAGCATGATGAAATCACATGTCACGGTAAATCAGAAGTTTATTGGTACCAAAAAAAAAAAAATCATGTCATAGTAAACCAGAAATTAACTAAAACAAATAGCACAACTAGTATAAATAATTTTATTAGTCGGCATGAGTAGTTTGGCCATCCCGATTGATGTGCAAATTGATTATTTGACATATACGGAAGAACTAGAAGATTCATCAAGAATTGATTTTTGTTGCTTGTTCAGATAATAAGTTGATTATACTAGCTAATGTTGGGATTGAATTCCCAAAATTCTGAAAAAATATAAAAGGTGAATATACCTTGTGCTTAGGCGATGACGTGTACTTAGATTCTGGCTTGTGTTTGACTTATACCTTGTTGATTTACTTGTTATCTTATTTTATTGCCTTGATATGTGTTAGCTAAACTTAGTTGGCCTATAATACCTACCAGTACTTGTTGTTTGTACTGACCTATACTTGTTGCATTCTTTTATGAATGCAGAGTATCAGGAGAGATCGACTTCCTCTCCTCGTGGTTGACTGTTTCGAGGATTTGCTGATTCGAGTCTTACAGGGCGAGCATGTAGACGTTCGTTGCCCGAAGACTCCTCTATCTACTATGTGTCTATTTCCGTTCTAAGACATATTTTTGAGACTATTGATGTATACTTATTATTCAGACTTGTAGTATTTAGTTAGATGCTCTTGTATGACCAGACCAAATACTGGGGTGTATTTCTATTGTTTCCGCTTTCCTATATTATATTTGTGAGGCTTTCGCTATTTTACTTCTTCCGCTATTTCCTATTAACGATGTATGCGGAGTTGAGGTACGCCTACCAAGGTGGGAAAGGTAGGTGCCTGCACGACTTAGTGAAATTGGGTCATGACAACAACATGCATGAAGCGTGATAGACCAATCGGTCCCAAACACGATAATCATTGAAAAGAAAGAAGAGCAAATGATCAATGATCATTACAAGGAGGCAATGTGCTCTTGAAGAGCCTATGACATAACACTTCATGAAACCTCATGAGAGGTTTACGTACCTAAAAATAATGGAAGTGATGGGATCTCAATAAGTTATGTACTATTGCAAACCGATGTAAGAAAATATATTGTCGACGATATCTTTGGCACAATATAGTGTAATATTGTAAACGATTGTGAGGATCTGAATTCTATGTCTAGAGCATGCTAACATAGACATTATTGTCAGTGAAATGACACATTTTGATAAGCTTCAAGGTTATTAGACCTGCTGTCCAGGCAACAAAAAATGTCACGCATTTAAATATTAATGGTATTGTCACTTGACAATATTTATATGAAAATTCTTGAAGAATTTTAAATGCCTGAAGCATATACAGGTTCTAAAAATCTATTCATAATCGTTATATGGATTAAATCAAGCAAGGGGAATGTGATTTTATCATAATGAATATTCATTAACTAAGTATTTTTTTTATCCACATCTTTGTGGAAATCAAAATTTGTCATAATATTAGTCCAAGTTGATGACTTGAATATTATTGGAACTCTCGAAGAGTTTCCAAAATCAATAGATTATCTGCTAAAAGAAGTTGAAATGAGAAACTTACAATGTTATTTGGTCTTGAAGTGTCATATATTTATGCAATTGATGCATTTATATATTTTGCTATGACTATGAGGGATTATAGTCATATGATGTTGTTCTACATGACAATCAAATCATATAAAGATAACATCTGTTTATAAAGCAAGTCAGGAATGCACTTGTAGTGATTTCAACAATATTATATACCAATGCAACTCTATCCAAAGGCCAAGATGCAACAAAGATACATAGCCCAACTAAAGAGCAGATTCATAAAAGCACAAGGCATGTTTCACCAAAGTGGTTCTTAACACACAATCTTCAAAAGAATGGTGATATTGTTATAGCCCGTATTTTGTACGATGGGACATTCCGGGTTAACCATGAAAAGTTAAGGACAAGACTACTCCGGGATGCGAGTTTGAGATTTTTGACCTTCGATTTTATTTAAAGCATAAGTTGCTTATGATTTTGTTGGCATGAAATATTATGAAAAATTCGAGGTTAAAAGCGAATTATGGAAAGTTGTTAAATTTTTCATGAAATGGCCATGTTGGCCGTGTGAGGTGGTGTGGGCCCCATCCTTGGTTGGCCAAATTTGACTAGTCAAGCTATGAAGTGTGCATGTGACTATGTTACAATTGTAGGGACTAAGTGACAAAAACAATTCTTGAGGGGGCCTAAGGTGGCCGGCCAAGACATGTGGGCCATAGGGCCTTTGTGCAACTTATATATGCTACTAAAAGATGACAATTAAGTCATCTTCATCATATTTCATTCTCTAGAAAATTGAAGAAACATGGAGAAAAGAACCAAGGCCATATTCGGCCATGAAGAAAAAAATGGAGGTCCAAAACTAGCAATCAAAAAATTTATTTCTTCTAGCTTTTCTACTAATTGGAAGGTGCTAAACAACATAGAGAAATTGTTAGAGCAAGAAAGTCGTTCATTGTGGTTATGAGCAAGTTCATCTGAATAGAGAAGTTGAAGAGAAAAGGTGAGGTTTAATGTTCTTTACATGTTTTATAGTTGCTTATGCATGTTGTGATATGTAGAAATGAATGACCTCATGAAATTATGTGTGTGAGAGTTGAGCCGTGGGTGTTGGGTTGTAGCCGTGTGGTGTGAGTTGTGTAGGAGTGGTGTATTAGTTGTATTTGGCATGTTTGAGTGTTGTTGTAGTGTGTAAAAATGGATGAAAATCATGAAAATATGGATATGGTGTGTGGCCGTATATATGTGGTGCTTTGGTTGGATGAGATGAACTAATTTTATTTGGTGTTTTAGTTGATGATTGTTGTGGATTATATAATGAAAATGATGGTTTAATGATTTAAATGGAAGTTGGAATCGTTGTAGGTTGTTGGAGAAGATAATGTAATTTTAATATAGTTTTTGTGTTATTGTGGTTAATGTTGTTAATGTGTGGAATGTTGATGTAGTTTATGAATTTGGAAGAAAGAAAGGTGTTGTTGTAATTTTGATTGAATTTGGAAGACTTCGGGTTATGTAGTATATTGGTTGGGCCGTTTGAACACTTTGTGGATTGGTTGAAATGTTCTTGAATTTTGTTTGAATGGTTTCGGATTGGTATTTGAATGTATGAACATTGGCGTTGGCCTAATTGCATGTGGTTAATTTGAACGTAAATGGAATGTTGTCGAAATATGTAGAAAAGAGTTATTGATGGTAGAATGCCTTTTGAATTAATTGTTGATGTTGCTAGAATGGCTGTTGGTATTGTTGTTGAAGATTTTAGGAGTTGAAATCTCGGGGATGTTGAATTTACAGGGGAAATACTGCCCAAATTTCTGTAAATGGAGTACTAGTTTAGAATTGGATTTCTAAGAGCTTACGACTAATGTTGGGCGCCTAATGATGTTCTTGTAGATTTTGGAGAAGCCAAGACGTAAGTTTGGATTAATCTAGGAAGCGGACGAGGTATGTAAAGCCTAACTTTTCTTTCTTTTGGCATGTCCTAGTGTAAGTACGAGTCTCGGGGGAACTTCATTCTTAAGATCCGAGCACGTATATGATTCTTATTTACTTCTTAATGTTAACGTTCTTAATATGGTCAAATTATGGCTTTTAAGTCTTTTGTACAATTGGATTTCAAATTTTGCATAAAGAATATTGTTTTTAAAGGATTCTATAACTACGAACAACCGTAACTTTCATAGACGAGCTCGGATCGCTTCGAAACGTTCGTGGGAGATTCCATAATGAATAAGGTCTCCAACTTCCATAGATGGACTCGGATGGGTTTGATACCCGTCCGTGGGTCCCGAGACTTTCCCTTGTGTAATACTAACGACCTTTGAAAGAATTTGGTGTGACTATTGTCTTAACCCTCGAGCGTCAACTATTTACCTCTCTATTGGGTTGTAAAGACGATCATACCCTTAATTTTCATAAGCTATTTCATACGATTTGATACGTATCTACAAGCCCTAAAGTTCTATTTGATATGTTCTCGAACGACCTTCGAAAGAAACCTGATTTAACTATCGCCGTGTTTTTTTTAAAAAACAATGGTTCTTTTTGATTATCCCATCGAGTCTTTGAAAATGTTTTAAACTGCATATAGTTGCTCACGACTCTGCTCGTGCATTATGTTATTACATCCTTCACCGAGTCCCGGGCCGGTTATGTATCGTGCGCACTATGTTATTTTCCGGTGTGATGTTGTGTTACGGTTCACCGAGCTCCTCGCTAGAGGGCCGGGTTCCGTTTATATTTGGCGTTATGCTGTGTATTATACCCCATTTAAACGGGTTAAAGTAGAGTACAACATATTGGAGATTCCTATTTTGCTTATTTTAAGGAGTCGCCACCTAATTGATTTTAAGGTGAATTAGGGCACCTAATTATTAACTAGGTAAAGCTAACTAAACCTCCGCTAATGGTCTGCTTAATTTTAATTCTAGGTAAGGGTTCTAATTATCCTAAAGGGAAGGGGTTAGGCATCCTCTAGGATCCGTTAACTACGGTTTACCGGCCAAACTTAGGTTAATTAATTAGATTAAATATAGTGCTTAAATTTTTTTAAAAAATAGCTTACAAATATCACTAAAGTTCAAAGGGAAATAATATTAGCTAAAATAAAACTTAAAGAAAATAATAATTTATGAAAAAAAAAAACTTTAAAGGCGAATAAAATTTATAAAAGTTATTAAGATTTTAAAGAAGGAATATAATGATGCTATAATATTTCATAAATATTGCTAAGGCTTTAAAAAAATGCTATTTCTAGTAAAGCTTATACCAAATATTATAATCTTGCATAAAAGGAAATTTCAAATGCCATTTAAAATAAACTTATAAATATTGCTAAAGTTTTGAATAATAATGCCATTTAAACTAAAGTTTACAAAATACAATGGCTTGCATATAAATAGAAACCTTTTTAGAAGAAAGCTTAGCGAGTTTGAAAAAATTTGGAATAAAATTATATTATATGAATATAGTGATGTAGAAAATCTAGACTTATTTAATAAATAGAATGCAAAAGATAATGAGTTTTCTTTTCCCTTTTTTTTTTTTTTTTACTAATTTATTTAACTATGCTCGGCTAAAAATATGAATTTAGATGAATCTTGAAAACAATCTTTATAAAATATACTTAAGTTTATATTTGCGTATTAGTGACGTTTTGAAATGTATATGATAGTAAGAATAAAAATATGATTCCCCCTACTTAAAATATAGTCATGCTATTTTGCAAATTAATTATTCCAAATAAAATAAATATTAGATATTACACATAGTTTTCACATGAAAAGAAGAAAGTAAAACTTACGGAATTGATTATTAGTCTTCCTTAAACTAACTACCCATTACTAAAACTAAATCTACTAATTCATTAGGATTTGTCTAAACTGAGAAAACAAAACAAACAAAAAGTTAGTTGCATAATTAAATGCACAAAATAAATAGAGGAGTAGATAATTTAAATGGGCTCAGCCCATTTTAAAAGAGCTGCTGCAATCGGGGCTACTGTTGGGCTTTGGCCCAATAATAATTTTATATGCTGCTGCGGACTGTTGCTGCTGTTATGGGCCTTGGCCCAGATTTTTTGCACAGCTGATGGGGCTGACTCGATAAAAGTGTTTCGTTGGGCTTTAGCCCAACATCGAATGCGGGAGGAGACGAGTCCCAGTTGGGACTCCTCGTAACTCCGGATATCATGCAAAAGAAAGAAAAAAAGAAGGATTAGTGATCTGTTAATATTAATATGACTAACAAGTAGTCTCCAAGGGAAAGAACAGTGACTGGAAATGCATAACCTGGCACTTCAAAGGCAATTTATTTCAAATTCACAACTCAAGAAGACATAGCAAAATGGTAATGCATAATTCTATCCCTTCATTATTTTTGGGAGGACACATGAATAAAGTTGAGATGTAACTCAACCCTTATATAAAACTCAACCAAAACAGGTCATCAGAGACAAACAAAGATGAAACCGCAAGCTCAGACAAGCTAAGACAATCTCCTAAGTTAGTCAAATGCTATATACTTGGAAGACTTAGCAAGAACTGTAGAAAAAAAATATATAGAGATAAACCTGCAGGATTCTTCTAATTCATGGCATAAAAAAAAAACCTCAAACCTTTTGATCATAATGAAATAATTTCCATAGAGATTATCCTAGGATGGGGACTGACCCCTATTGTCTACCTGATAAACATATTAGCACAATGGATGTTGGCAAAGCCAACAGATCATGCTAAACATACAACACCTAGTACTTGGCTTAAAAAAAAACTGGAATGAAACTAGACTGCAAATAAGCATCACTCACATAGAAACAAATGTATAAGCCAACACCACTATTAATCATGCTAGAAAATGACCTTAACACCTAGCATAGCCAAACTGATCAGGGTAATAAAAACTAACAATCAACATAAATTATACAGCCCTGACCATAACATTTCGATTACATCACAACTGAAATGGACAACTACAAGATAAAGTCCTAGCCAAATTGTTTTTTCACGAAAAAAAAAAAACTGAGCATAGACACAAAATACCATGATTGTTTTATCTTAATCTTGCATTAGACTAAAACCTCCTTTGACTAAAACAGTTTAAAATGAAGAGAGGCAATCACCCAATTTAGCCAAAGCAAACACTATCATATGATCATAAAGATATGCACAGGCTCTCTATATCTTACTTCACTAAGCAACTTGACCAAGGCTCAACACAAATAAGCTAGCACAAGTCAGCACACGACTCTAAATATGCATACCACTGTGCAGAACATAACCTTTTAGAAACAAAATACACAGCTCATTTTGGATTAAATTGTTAAATAAGACAACGCACACATAAGCCACAATCATGAATTAATACTAATGATATGGAACTAATAAGGATAATAAACCAGTCACTGATCTCTAAATGAAAGCAATCAGTAAAAACATAACTATACTCTAAACTATTAAGCTAATTAATCTGTAAGCAAATAACGAGCTTAAGCTACTAATTCTGAAAAATCACATGCTGCAGGTTAAACTAATTAACATATAATTAAGCAAGCAAAGATCTAGACTAAACAAACAACAACATAAAAACAATAACAGGAATGAAAGAGGTTTTACGCCATATTTTCAAGTGAAACACTATATATACTAATATGAACACCAACCAGTATCAAAAGATGAATGTAACTTTCTATTTTACGACATCGAACATAACTTCCTATTTTTACGACATCGGACATAACTTTAACGCAACACTCAACTTGGAAATAAAAGCACTTTAATCATGCCAACAGGGAATCATGTCATACGTCCGAAATCAAAACGCATCAAAAAAAATGGGAAGAAGGGATTGCACTGACCTTTCTCAAGTGCAGTGAACAGGGGCAGGGGTCTCAGATCTGTTTCTCTTTCGATCAAGGCTCGTCGAACAGAAAAAAAAAAGGAGCAACAACAGACCAAAAAAAAAGTCTTAGGCTGATTTTAAAGCATAAGAATCTGATAGAGATTTTGATAGTGTTTCTCAAAAAGCCCTTTTCTTCTAGGGATGAGATTATCGCCGCCCCAAAAAACTCTTTTTTTTTTTTTTTTTTTTTTTTTTGCAAAACTATAACTATATTCTTTTTAGGAATCAGACTTCGCCGTCAAAAAAAAAAAACCCCCCCCCCAAATGGTCTTAGAACTTAGGTATATATAGGATAAGATTAGGGTTTTCGGATTTCAAACTCCATTTTGGCTCCAAACGAAAATCAAAGAGCTGTTTGAAATCAGATTCCAGCTCTGAAAAGTTGATTTTCGTTCAGAAAATCAGAATTATTTTGGCCCTTTGCGTGGACTAAAATCGTTGAAAACAGAGGGGAAAGCAACTTCTCATCCTTGGAGATGAGGAGATACGAAAGAGGTACGATTTTTGCCCAAAATGGTGCGACAAATCTGCTAGGATTTGATGAAGAAAAGGAGCTTTCATAAGAATGGCAAGGAGGGAGAAGATGGGTCACGGCTGGGTTGGAAAATGAAGATGAAACCTAACGGATCTAAAGAGAAAGGTGGGCCGGGTATGGCTAACTGGGCCTGGCTGAAAAAAAGTGGGCTGATTTCTTCCAAAGAAGTTCTTACACTGCTTTGGGCTTTTAAATAAAAGACCCCTTTTAAATTAAGGGTCTTTGACATATATATACATCTTAAGGAGAAATATTTACGAAACGTGACGATAGTTTTATATTTACAAAACATAACATTACAAATCCTATACAAAACATGCTTTATATTTAAAAAAAAAAATTATTTTTAAATTATTTTTTATTTTTTAAAAAAATATTTTTTTATTTTTTTAAAAAAAATATTTTTTTTTAATTTATTTTTATTTTTTTAAAAAATTAATATTTTTTTTTTGCTCAAAAACTTATGTATGAAAGTTGTATGAAATGTGTATATCTCGCTCAAGACTTAAAAAGTTTGCTCAAAATTTAGTGTATGAAAAATGTATGAAATGTGTATATTTCGTTCAAGGCTTAAAAAATTCGCTCAAAATTGTGTGTATGAAAACAATATGAAATTTGTATCTTGCTCATGTCTTAAAATTTCGCTCACATTTTCATGTATAAAGTTCATGTTAGATTTACGTAAAATTAATACAACTACAACAACATTGTAACAATTTTCATACAATATTCAAGGCTTAAAGTTTTCGCTCAAAATTTTGTATATGAAAATTATATTAAAAATTTTGCTCACACATACACATTTCATACAACTTTCATACACAGAAATATGAGGTAATTTTTTAAGCCATTGAGCAAAAAAAAAAAAATTAATATTTAAAAAAATATATATAAAAATTATTTTTTTAAAAAATAAAAATATTTTTTTTAAAAAAAATATTTTTTTTATAAAAAATATATATATTTTCTGGAAAAAAAAATAAAAAAACGAAAAATATATGAAAATCCGTCATGTTTTGTAATATATCGTTATGTTTTGTAAATAAGGAAAACTATCGTTACGTTTCGTAAATATTTCTCCTTAACATGTATATATACGTAGTTTTCCCTTAAATTAATCATCTACTAACGGGTGCCAAAGTATTATTTAATATAAAATATGTAATTATTAGCGCTCAGATAAAAATAAAAATTATGACGTCGTAATACCCGTGCAATAACATTTTGAAAGCCAACAGTAAATAAACGCTAATATGCAATTTTGCGAAAATAAACGCGAAGCGTGTGCATAGGATGGTAAAAATGCTGAAATGATTATAATGCGAATTATAATAATACTGGTAGTAATAAATAATAACAAAATAATAGTAATAATAATAATAATAATAATAATAATAATAATAATAATGATAATAATAATAATCATAATAATAACAATAATAATAATAGTAGTAGTAATAATAATAATAATGGTAGTAGTAACGGTAGTAAAAGATAATGACAGGATTAAGAAGTACCGGTATTAATAAAAGCTAATAATTATAGTAAAATATAAATAATTATTTTTAAAGTTGTCAAAATATTGGAAGCGTAAAATAGGTATTTCGGAGGGAAGGTGGGACAAAATTGGGTGTCAACACTGTGTTATGGCGTTATGGTGTGCTATGATGTGTTATGGGGATATGTCGGGTTACGGAGATATGAAACCTTCTGGTGTGATGCTGTGTTATGGCGCCAACGACGGGAGGGCGACCATAGTTCTAAGAGCCCATGCATGATTTGTGTTTTATGAGTAAGCATTTTAATATTTTCGATATTGCATTTACTTTCTGTACTTCTGGTTTTGACTATGATCTTGGTTGCTATATTTCATGCTTTGCATACTCGGTACATATTCGTATCGACCCTTTCTTCTGGGATGCGTTTCATGCGCGCGGTACGGACACTTATTTGGATGATCCACCGGCTTAGGATTACGGTTGGCTTTTTGGAGCGCCCTTGTTCGGGCCTATACTTTGATCCCAAATTGTTATTGCATACATGTATATGTTTATTCACAGGTACGGCGGGCCCCGTCCGTCATATGATTCCCGTTATTATTCTTAGAGGTACGTAGACATATATGTGTGGGTTGTGGGTAATCACTTTTCGTTGTGTCCGTATGATTTGTGTGCTGGACGTCCCCCTGTATTATGACAGCCTTATCGGCTCATGAGTGATGTCATCTGTTGACAGATGCGATTGGGATATGTACATACATTTGTGACAGCTTCGGGGCGACGTTTCACTTTTCTGTACGTATATGTTATTTGTATACTGTATAAGTTATTCGTACGCTATATCTGATTAATGGGCGTGTACGGGTGCCCAGCTCGGGCACTAGTCGCGGCCTACGAGGTTGGGTCGTGACAGATATCAACGTGGAACAAATTGGTTCAAGTGATAATATGATTGATTTGTTCACCAAGTCTCTACCAACTGCAACTTTCGATAAGATGGTGCACAAGATTGGAATGTGAAGATTCAAGTTTTTAAATTGAAGTTCTCAATGGGGCAGTTAACGCGCATTGTACTCTTTTCCCTTTTAAGATTTTTGTCTCACTGGGTTTTTCCTTATAAGGTTTTCAATGAGGCAATCAAAGGGCGTATTATTAGAAATGTGTACTTTTTTTCCTTCACTAGAATTTTTTTCACCGGGTTTTTTCTAGTAAAGTTTTAACTAGGCACATCATCTATCAAATAGACATCCAAGGGGGAGTGTTATGAATAGTTATCTCTATACTATGGATGTCTATCTTTCGAAGAAAAAGTAGGGTTAGTGACTTTGGGATCAAGTCTGTTTCCCTATAACATAGAGGTTCTCCTTCATTGTAAATTGATCCTTACCAAAACAAATAAAAGATATCTCCTTTATTCTCTCTTTCTCTACAATATTCTTATTCTTGGTTTATTATTTTATAACACTTTTTGATTTATGAATCTTTTTTTTTAATGTATCGAGATATGCTTCTATAAAAAAAGTTACATATGCAATGACGTTCTTTTGTAGCGCTGGCTATATAGATTTTTCCTCCATGTGTTTCTTTTTTCAATCAATGTATCATACTTCTTTTTCCTTGAAGAAATTGACAAATCCCTCTATGTTTACTTTTGCATTTCATTTTGCGAAGAACTTTTAACCAAGTAGTAGACGGTTGTGCTTGATCCCAGTTTAGTTTGAGTTTGATTGTGAATCTGTCAGTCAAAGTTAGTAGTAACTAACCAATGAGTGAATTTATCAATGTTGAAATTTTCTTTCTGCTTACACTAAAATTGTTTTGCAGTTTTCTTTGCAATTTAATTTGTATCTACTGTCAATGTAAATTCATTGCTTTAAGTACTTTTGTTTTTTTATCCATAGCCTACTACGTGTGATTCTATTCTTTATGCTTAATTTATATGCCTACGATTGAAATTTCTTTAAAAGGAGTGGTCCTTACAATTCTTAAACATGCTAATAACCTTCAATTTCGTTTTTAAGTGCAGTGCACTCATGACC
>NC_081344.1:58753389-58832777 GCF_029784015.1 Lycium ferocissimum
TAACTCAAACAATCATTCAATTTTTTTTCGTCCTTCCTTTTCTACGATATATTTTGTAGAAAAAATAAAATAATCCAAAGAGTTGTGTATATATATATGTTTATGTGTGTGTGTATATATATATATATATATATATATATATATATATATATATATATATATATATATATATATATATATATATATATATATATATATATATATATATATATATATATATATATATTAATATATAGTACAAAAATATACTTGGTATTTTCGCAAAAATATAGCTACACGATAAATATACATGGTATTTTCACTAAAAATATATTTATACCAGAAATATACATGGTATTTGTTCAACTAAGATGTAGTTTCATGTAACATATTCATATCACAAATATGCACGGTATTTTCACAAAAATGTATGTATACCACAAATATACATGGTAATTAACAAAAAATTATATTTATACCCATAAATATACATAGTATTTTCACACACAAAATTATACCATAAATATATGTGGTATTTTCACAAAAATATATTTACACAATAATAACTGAAGCATGTTGATTTAATTCTTATTCCCCAAATAAAAGAAAACATAAAAGGAAAAAAACTAATAGTATCTAACATGAAATAAAAAGGAATGGAAATAGATAATTAATCACTCAACCTAATGACTGACATAGTAGCATAGAGTCGAACAACAAAAAAAGTGAAAATTAAGATATGGGGGGCGGGGGTGGGATTATTGATTAAAGAAGGAACAGAAATGAATTGAAAAAATAGAATTAAGATAAAATATTGAATAGTTGTGGATCCCTGATTTAATGAAATAAATTTAGTAATTCTCTCTGAATTTGTGGAGTAAATGAGCGTAAGTTAAGTATACCCAAATTTAATAAAAGCTGCTATTTTTGTTCCACTTTAATAGTTGTGTTAATTATGTTTATAACTCTTAGGGCATGACATGCCATGTAAATTTCTTTTATATATATGTATGCTTGTATATAAATTGAAACCCTGAATGAGATTATCACGCCTAAGAGTTGCTAAAATTGATTTTCAAAATTTATTTAAAAAAAAAAATAGTTTAGGCAAATTTAGGATTGCGGATGATTTTGAGGATTTTGGATATCTTTGATATGATTTTGAACTTATAGGCAAACTTTAGGACTACTATGATTGATTTGAAACTTGAGTTGGAAAAGATGTTTTGTAAACTTGGATTATCATTTTGGGTGAACTGTTTTGACTATTAAAAAGGCTAATGAGTTAATTTTGAGACTTTTTGTAAAGATTAAAATCAAGAATTGGATAAAAGTTCTAAAAATATGGCTAACCTATGGAGTATATTAGTATGCCTATAAAAACTATTTTCTATCCTTAAAAACATTTTTTCTATAAAAACTTTTTCTAAACTCGGGTGGGCTTACGTGGTGTTCTACTTGGGTTAACGCCTTCGGATTTTAACCTAGGTGTTCTAGTCCGAAATCCAAAAAATGCCCAATTTTGGGCAAAACTCTACCATTTTTCGTTTCTTGAAAAAGAATGTTTTTGGCATGAATGACTAATTCCTATTTGCGAAAATATGAAACAAAAACTGTTTTTATCACAAGCAGTTTATATCTACAAAGACATACTATTAGAACCCGTAGGTCAATCGTATTTTACTGATCCTTAATACCGGGGTGCCTAACACCTTCCCTGGGGGATCACCAGAACCCTTACCCATACTTTGGTTAGATTAGGATTCTTTTAAAATTTAACCGTTTTGAATGAACCCTTTTCGAACTGTTTTCCTAATTTCCTAAAAATTAGGTGGCGACTCTATAATAAAGTCCATTTAGAGCACCATCCATGTAGAAGTATATTTTTTTTCATTTTTTCGGTATGATTGAACACGGTACTTTCCCGGGACACTTTTCTTTTTAAATGAGGCAAGTGCAAATATGAATCGAAAAAAATAGAACCGCTACATCCATTCCCCATTTCATGAATGGCCATGGGGAAAGGACCGGGTGAAGTTCCTCTCCCGGATGATGTATCGATGGAGCATGTCTTTGGCACTCGTTGCATTTTTGGACGAAGGCTTTTGCGTCCTTCTTCATCTCGTTCCAGTAGTAACCGACCCCGACCGCCTTGCGCACTGTGCTGAATCCGGCTCCCGAGTGATTTCCACAAGTCCCCTCGTGAATTTCCCTCATAGCATAGTCGGTTTCTCCTGGCCCCAAACACCTTGCCATTAGACCGTAAAACGACCTTCGGAACAACTGGCCGTCGACCAGGCAAAATCTAGCTGCTTTGGCTCGAAGGGCCCTCGATTCTTTGGGATCAGATGGGAATTTCCCTGTTTCAAGATAGTCTATATACTTGTTTCTCCAATCCCAAGTGAGGCTGGTCGAATTTACCTCAGCGTGGCTGGTCTCGATGACTGAACTCATCACTGCACCACTGCTCCGGAATTGAATCCTTCCAATTCTACCGATAAGCCCAAGTTTGCCAGGGCGTCGGCCTCATTGTTTTGATCCCGAGGCACGTGCTCCAGCGTCCACTCTTTGATTCGACGTAGTATCACCTGTAGTTTTTCTAAGTACCTCCGCATCCAGTCGTCCTTGACTTCGAATGTACCGTTTACTTGATTGACCACTAGGAGGGAATCACACTTGGCCTCAATGATCTCGGCTCCCAAGCTTTTGGCCAATTCTAAACCTACAATCATAGCCTTGTATTCGGCTTTGTTGTTAATCAAATTAACAGATCTAATAGATTGCCTTATTACATCACCAGTGAGTGGTTTGAGAATGATCCCTAACCCGGAGCCTTTCACATTGGAAGCACCATCTGTGAATAAGGTCCACACCCCCGAATTATTCCCCGAGGTAAGGAGTAATTCTTTAACGACCTCGGGGATCATGGCCGGTGTAAAGTCGGCCACGAAGTCCGCTAGTATTTGGGATTTGATAGCAGTTCGGGGTTTATATTCAATATCGTACCCGCTAATCTCGACAGCCTATTTTGCCAACCGGCCTGAAAGTTCGGGTTTATGCATAACATTCCTTAAGGGGTATGGCGTTACGACACATACGGGATGACACTGAAAGTAAGATTTTAATTTCCTGGATGTACTTAATAAAGCAAATGCTAACTTTTCTAAGTGTGGGTACCTGGTTTCAGCGTCACCTAAAGACCTGCTCACATAATAAACTGGGTATTGTGTACCTTCTTCTTCTCGAACCAGGACGCCACTTACCGCTCTCTCGGATACCACCAAGTACAAGTACAACTACTTGTTTGCCTTTGGTGTGTGCATCAAAGTTGGGCTCGATAAATACCTCTTGAGTTCTCGTTTAAAGCCTTCTGACACTCGGGGATCCAAGCGAAGTCGGTCTTTTTTGTTCAGCAATGAGAAAAACCGATGACTTTTATCCGAGGATTTGGAGACGAAACGGCGTAGTGCAGCTATCCGCCTGGTCAACCTTTGCACCCCTTTGATGTCGTCTATAACGGTGATATCTTCTATTGCCTTTATTTTGTCCGGGTTGATCTCAATTCCTCGATTCGATACCACGAATCCGAGAAACTTACCCGAGCCGACACTGAAGGCACATTTTTTTGGGTTCAGCTTCATGTTGTATTTCCTTGATATGTCGAAAGTTTTCTGCAAATGCTTTAAATGGTCCTCTGCTGCTCGCAGGGACTTAACAACCATGTAATCTATATAAATTGCCATTGATTTTCCTATTTGGTGTTCGAACATGCGGTTGACCAGCCGCTGATAGGTGGCACCGGCATTTTTCAAGCTGAAAATCATTACATTATAACAATATATGCCAATTCTAGTTACAAAAAAAAAATTCTCGGTCCTCTGGGTCCATCTGTATTTGATTGTACCCGGAGTAGGCATCGAGGAAACTCAGTACCTCGTGTCCTGCCGTAGAGTCGATCATACGATCGATGCTGGGTAGAGGAAATGAATCCTTAGGGCATGCCTTATTTAAATCTTTATAGTTTAAGCACATTCTATACTTGTTTCCTTTTTTAGATACTACTACAACATTAGCTAACCAATCCAGGTACTTAACTTACCGAATGGATCCTATTTTAAGCAATTTAGATACCTCGTCTTTGATGAACGCATGCTTGACCTCGGGTTGGCCTTCTTTTTTGTTTTAACTAGAGGGAAACTTGGGTCCAGACTCAGCTTGTGAGTTGTCACCTCCGGTGGGATACCTGTTATGTCTAAATGGGACCAGGCAAAGCAATCAGAGTTATTTTTAAGAAATTCAATAAAAAATTTCCTGAGCTCAGAGGTTAACCCCGTGCCCAGGTATACCTTTCTGTCCGGTAGATGAACGAACAATATGATTTGCTCAAGTTCGTTGACCGTTGACTTAGAGGCATCTGAATTATCGGGTACCACGAAGGAACTCGGGATTCCAAAGTCGATTTCTTCATCTAGTGCGTTCCTATCCCAATCTTCCAAAGATATCGGGATCGAAACCTGTGATTGCTATTTGACGTCTTCCCCTTTGCTCGACTTCCCGTCCTTCAATACCGGAGCCTTAGCCACTGAAACCGCTTCCTCGACCGCAAACATTTCCTTTGCGGCCTACTGCTCATCATGAACGGTTTTGACTTCTTCTGGGGTCGGGAACTTTAAAGCTTGGTGTAGAGTTGAGGGCACCGCTCTCATGTTGTGAATCCATGATCTTCCAAATAATGCATTATATCCCATGTCTCCCTCTATCACATAAAACTTGGTCTACTGCGTGGTTCCGGCTGTGTTGATTAGTAAAGTGATTTCACCCTTCGTCATTTTCGCAGGACATATTGAACCCCTTGAGGACTCGGACTGTTGGCACGATCTGGTCTAGTAGTACCAGCTGCTCGATGACTCTCCATCGAATGATATTAGCTGAGCTACCTGGATCAATCAGCGCACGTTTAACTCTAAATCTATTAACAAGGACAAATGTTGCCAGTGCATCGTTGTGGGGCTGAACGATGCCTCCTATGTCCTCGTCACTGAACGAGGTAGGACTCTCGGGGTCATAACTCCGTGTACGTTTTTCTCTAGTGATGGAAACTTTGGTGCGTTTCATTATTGGCCCCTGTAGAATGTCCACTCTCCTAATAATCATGTGGATCACATATTGTGGCTCTTCTTATCCATCTCGCTTATTGGCATCCACGTTCTTGAAATGAGCTTTGGCCAGCTCACTAAGAAATTCTCGAAGGTGACCAAGGTTAAACAGACGAGCGACCTCCTCCCTTAATTGTCGACAGTTTTGGTTCGGTGACTATGGGTATGATGGTACCTGCAAATCAGGCTTCTATCTCATTTTTTCGGATCGGACTGGATAGGCCTAGGATGCCTCGTTTCTCTGTTGCGTATGACAGCTGCTGCTATGGTCGCCACATCGATGCAGAAGTTATACTCTGATAATCTTAGGGCTTCTTTATTTCCCGATGGTCTATCAATCACATTCCTGTTCATTAATCCTCGATTATTCGAATCACGATCATTCCTTCTATAGTTCCTGCCCAAGTCACCATTGTGCCCATTGCCCCTTCAATCAGGTGGATAAGGCTGATACCTATCATGGGATGGTCTCGGTTCTCGATCTGTCGTTCTCCTCGAACTATCGTTCCCTTTACTGGAATGCCATGATCCCGATGCAGTCCTCAAAATTTTATCATCCTCGACCCTGATCTTCAATTAATATCTATTGTGTACATCGGCCCAATTGATTGCTGGATACTCTACCAAATTTTGCTTCAATTCCAGAGATGTGATCGAGCTTCTTGGGTTGAGCCCTTGAGTAAAAGCTTGAATGGCTCAATCGTCTTGAACCAGTGGTAGATCCATACGTTTCATTTGAAATCGTGCCACAAACTCACAGAGGGTTTCATCATCTTGCTGTTTGACGTTGAATAAGTCCGACTTTCTCGTTTCAACCTTAATGGCTCCAGCATGAGCTTTGACAAAGGCATTTGTAAGAATAGCAAACGAATCAATTAAATGCTCGGGTAAATTATGATACCATATCATTTCTCCCTTCGACAGTATTTCCCTGAACTTCTTAAGTAGCACTAACTCCCTCTCATTCTCTGTGAGGTCATTGCCTTTAATAGCACATGTGTACGTGGTCACATGCTCGTTTGGGTCATTGGTCCCATTATACTTTGGGATATCGGGCATGCGGAACCTTTTTAGGATCAGTTTTGGTGCAGCACTTGGTGGGAAAGGCATTTGAACGAACTTCTTCGAGTCCGATCTTTTCAGTATCGAGGGCGCACTAGGAATTTGATCGACCTTCGCGTTATAGTTCCACCTTCTGTCATTTGCCTCTATCTTCTTTTCCCCGGACTCTACTCGTTTCGTTAGTTCTTTGAGCATTCTTATCAGCTCGATATTTTGTCCCGGGTCATTCCCGTTGTTCCCAGCAACGTGCCTTTCCTCCCTTAAGGCAGTCTCCTTGGTCTGTTCAGATTAAACAGCATTGGGCGCTCGATTTTGATTTTGCAGTTGTGCTATAACTGCTTGTTGGGCCTGCAATTGTGCCATAGCCATTTCCAACTGGTTCCTGAGCTATTGCAATGTGGCTCCAGTATCCCCATCTACTAGCACGTCACCTACTGATGACCCGGTCTGATTAAGATCGACTGGGGGCACGTTGTTGTTAGGTACCCTATTGTTATTTCCCTCGTGGTGGCTTGATTCAGCATGAAAATTGATTGAGTGAGAGTCTGACATGTTGGGTAGACCTGAAATCAAACTTCAAAGAACAAGTGTAAAATATCAAGTGTTATCAAAAATCGTATTAAACCACCACTATTATCCTAGGCTCCACGGTGGGCGCCAAACTGTTTACACTTAAAATGGATAGCAATTAAATTTGTACGCGGTTCAAAGGATATGTTGTTTAATTTAATATGAATGATTGTAAAGCAATAAATAATAGTGGAAAAATGGGTAAGAACAATTAAACCACAATAAAGCAATGATTGGTCCTAGGAAACAACCGATCGATTGGTTCGGGTCTCTGGAACCGGAGCCGTACCACTATGGTAGATAAATGAAAACCTATGTGACGCTTAGAGAGATTGATAAACACTTAGAATCAAATTGTATTGCTTAGTCTATTTATGCGTAGGAGGAACTAGTCAAAAATAAAGAGGGGCCTCATCTTTATATAGTTGAGAAGTCCTAACCCTAGTACAAGTCTAAATAAGGTATATAATCTTTAATAACTGACGAGCGAGATTAGTGCCGAAATATCCTGCTGATGGCCGATATTTTGGACCCTTACTTATCATGATTAACCGCCTTCGCATCCTATTTCAGTATCTGGCTCCAACCGAACTTAACAACCTGGGACCAGATATGGTCGGTCTGTCTAGGATCCAATGCTCGACTTCAACCCCGATTGGGACTCGTCCGATCCAGCTAAGACCTTCACAGTCTTAATTCTCTTGTCGGGAAACCGAGGATACCTTGTCCTCAGTTTTACTCGTATACACAGTGAAATTAATTCCTTCTCCACCTTCCTGATATTCTCTCCATGGTTCAACTATATTTTTGCCTCCTCAATAGCGAAATATGTGTTATCACCATATTTTTTCTGAATTTCAAGAGTTAATTTGCCAAAAGGGCCAACTACCTCTTTTATTGGCATTTCTTCAAAAACCAGTTGCTTCTGGGTTTGAATACCCATTTTGCTACACATAGCATGGGACAAGGGTTGCACAAAAAATTCAATATCTTCCGTATGGACTCCATTTTCCTCTGGTCCATCCGCATCAACCAGCGAATCCAAATTCATAGAGTTATTATCTTTGTTGAATGCAACAGTGGCACCAACGGAAAAAGTTTCGAGAGAACGGACCGCACAAGAAAGGAGAGAATCAGTTGCAAATCTTTTTAAATCTAAATTATCATTGTGATGAAAGATCAAGAAATCCAAGAAAACCAAGAAAAACAAGATTGAAGTTCAAGAGAAAGAAAGTCCAAGAAACTCAAGTTTGAAGATTATTTTCTTACAAGAATGAGAATTCTTGTTTGTTGAATCCTTTTCTAAATAGGTTTCTTGTTTCTTGATTTATATCATAATAGGGATTTAATTTCCTATCATTAGTAGGATCTATATCCTAATTCTACTAGGATTCTATTTTTCTTTATTCTTTTCCTTATAGAGTATGGATTTCACTTTTCCTTGTTTTTAGCTATTTCCTTTCTAGAGTAAATAGGGATTTGTACTCATAAAAGAAGAGACCTTAGGCCTTTATAAAGGTTCTGATGACTTGTAAAGATAGAATTAACCCAAGTTTGCAATAGATTTATTTTCTCTATCTGGTGTTCTTTATCCTTGTTTTTGGTTCCAAGCAAGGTGGTGATAGTCTTTACCTTGTTTTCAGTTGCGTGTGGTGTTTCTTTATCATGTTTATTGATTTCAAGTGGTGACCTAGGAATTTTATAGGTTCATGATCATTCAATAACACGTTTCTTGATTTAAAATTCGTTTAAGTTCAAATTGATACCAAATTGATGTGATTAAAGAACCAATCGACCAGGATCTTGTTGTTGAAGCGATTTGATGGGCAAATTAAAGAAACAGACGTTTCTCAAGCTATACGCCTCAGATTTAAGTGATTCAAAAACTATGTGAAAGATGACACTTTGAACTATAAAAATAACTATTGAATCATTTGAAACGAGTAAATATTGAGAGCGTAATGATAGAAAGAAAGTTAAGGTTCTGGGTATGAACTATAACGAATTTTAAATCAAGAAACGTGTTCTTGAATGTTCAAGAACCTATAAAGTTCCTAAGTCACCACTTGAAATCATTAAACGTGATAAAGAAACACCACACGAAATTGAAAACTGGGTAAAGACTATCACCACCTTGTTTGGAATCAAAAACAAGGAAAAAGAACACCAAATAGAGAAAATAACTCTATTGCAAACTAGGGTTTAAGCTCAAAAACGTGAATTCTATCGTTACAAGTCATGAGAACCCTTTATATAGGCCTAGGGTCTCTTCTTTTATGACTACAAATCCCTATTCTACTGTAGAAAGGAACTAGCTAAAAACAAGGAAAGTAAAATCCATATTCTATGAGGAAAAGAATAAAAAAAACTAGAATCCTACTAGAACTAGGATAAAGATCCTACTAATGATAGGAAATTAAATCCCTATTATAATATAAATCAACAAACAAGATACCTATTTAGAAAATGATTCAAGAAACAAGAATTCTCATTCTTCTAAGAAAATAACCTTCAAACTTGAGTTTCTTGGACTTTCTTGCTCTAGAATTTCAATCTTGTGTTTCTTGGTTTATTGGATTTCTTGATCTTTCATCATTCTCCCCTTGTTGAGAAAGACTCGTATCGAGTCTAAAGGATCCATAAACGGTGAAAGATTAGCAAAAAATATTGGGAACAACCCATACTTACTAGGCTCTAAGTTGCATTTTTCTAACTTGTCATAGAGCTTTATCATGTTGAAAGAAAACTTTGCATATGGCCTAACTGTTAGAATAAATAACGGGGTGAGAACAACATTGCTTACCTTTTAGCGCAGCGGAAGATCGTTGAACTCACCACCGAAAAAAGTTACCCTAAGTCGAACTTCGATTCACTAGAAAACGAAGTTTAATTACCACAAACTAGATGTCTTTCCATGTGTGTTTTTGCGCGGAGAATAAGAGAAAAAAGTTCTCCATACAAGAAGGAAGAGAGAGCCTCATTCTTGAGAGTAGAAGTTCCAGAAAGTTATAATCATCACATAGCCTATACACGTAGATATAGTAGTGCTGAAGTTATTTTGTGAAATAACTTCCTTGCAACTTCCCAAGTAACTTCTTCAAATTATCCATTGTAAATTGGTCGGGTTAGTCCACATGGGCGACCCGCCATCTAGACTCAAATTTCTAACATCTCCCACTTCGCACATAATGGACTGGGCTTAAACAGGTACGATGTCCGTAACACACTTAATTCATACTGACAAATAGTTCGTGCAACCTGCGAGCAGCAAGACTTATACCTTTTAATGTTTTACAAGAGCTCTATGTAGGAATCCAGTCACATGCGAAAAGAATTCACTACTTACATGAGGATCTTATTACTCGCAGTACCCCAGACATCATTTGCTACTTCAGTAGCTTGTTATCCGATCCCTCATCCTCAAAAGAGGCGAACTCGAGTTCATGTATAACTTTATTCATAATTACACTTATTACCCCTGTGGTAAGCGTAATGGTCGACTTGTGAATACAAGTTATATTATTAATCTTAGTTGTCTTCCCTTTCTACTCGAAACTATCCATCCCAGATCAACTGCTTTCCTAGACATGCACTGCATTGCCGAATCACTCATAGCTATTAGTGACATGCTAAAGTAGCAACACTGATCTGCACTTCAAGAAATAGTAAAAGGTCAAAGGGTATTCCAATGGAAAGTTAATATTACTTTCTGGGCCTCACATAATGAAGAAGCAGGGATCCATTCCCCATTAACCCATTGGTTGCGCTACGGTGTTCTCACCTTATATTGGTGCGCAGGTCTCATTATTTTACTCATTCAGCACCGCACAGATCTTGGTCTAGACATTTTTTGGTGTCTAACCTGAGTTTTTCTCTTCAATGATCCTCAATTTAATCTTCTTAGAGAAACTCATATCTAGCTTACAAACAAGTCATAACATGGTGGTGGAATTCATCCCTTCATGTTCCTCAATGTAAGAGGCGATTGCTCGTGTGAGAGAGCAAATCTCGTGACTTGTTCGACACACTCATATCCTTCACTAGGATATCATCACATTCATATAGAATATCAACATAATCTCAATCATAATTCATCGATGAGTATATTTTACAACACATAAATTTCAACATATCCTTGTTTCTCAAATATGTCTCTAGATATTGATTTTGTAAGAGGATCAACTATCATCTTTGCATAGGAATATATTGCAATGTTATTTCTCCACTCGCCATGATGTCTCACAAAAGTTATATGTACTTGAAATCAATTTGTTTGGTTTATGATACTTAGGATCCTCTGTATATGTAATAGCCTCTTGACCATCACTATATAAAATCATGGAACCTAAGAATTCTTTGCAATATGAAAATGCTCAAAGAATCCTTAACCAAACAACTTCTTGTACTACAGATACACAAACCGTGAATTCAGCTTTCATGGACGAAAGCACCGTGGAAGCTTATTTCTTACTTTTTGTGTAATAGTACCACCATTAAGTAAGAACGCATAGCCGGATGTCGATTTTCTATCGTTCCGGTCACCACCCTAATCAGCATATGTATAACCTCTCAATTGTACATCATTTCCACTATAACATAGTGAACAATTAACAATTCCTTTCAGGTATTGAAAGATCCTCTTCACAGCTTTCCAATGATCTCTTCCAGGATTGGACTGGTACCTGCTAACCAGACCTACGACATAACAAATGTCTGGATGAGTACACATCATAGCGTATATGAAGCTCCCGACAACACTAGAATATGGAACTCGAGACATTTCTTCTTTTTCTTTTCAATCTCTGGACACATATCAAGGCTCAAAGTTTCACCTCTTGCTATAGGAGTATCTATGGGTTTGCAACTGTTCATTCGAAAGCGTTCCAATTTTTTTCTTTATGTATGTTTCTTGTGACAGACTCAAAAATTTCTTGGAACGATCTCTTTGTATCTTAACACCCAATATATAGTCTGCTTCTTCCATGTCTTTCATGTCAAATGACTTTGAAAGCCAAACCTGCAAATTATTTCCGGCTAATAGTACATCATCCACGTAAAAGGAAAGAATTACAAACGTTCCATTGGAATTTTTCACATAGATGCAACGATCTTCATTGATCATGATAAAATCATATGAGATCACCTCATTGTGAAATTCAAATACCATTGCCTTGAAGACTGCTTCAGGCCAAAAAACAAATCTTTTCAATTTATAGACGATATGTTCTTGGCCTTTAACAATGAATCCTACAAGTTGTTTTCCTCGTTTAGTTCTCCATTGAGAAAAAAAAGTTGTCTTCATGTCCATTTGGTGTAATTCAAGATCTAAACGTGCAACAATAGCCAAAAGTAAGCGAATTGAATTAAACTTCACAACTGGTGAAAAAATTTCCTCATAATTTATTCGAGCTTCTTGAGTAAAACTTTTTACCACCAATCGTGCCTTTGAATCTTTCTTTTGACCCATCCGCTTTGCGTTTAACTTTGAGAACCCATTTGTTCCCAATAGCTCTATGCCGGGAGGAAGGCCAACCAGATCCCAAACTTTGTTGGTTCTCATGGACTTTAATACTTTTTTCATTGCTTTCATCCACTCATCTTTTTCAGGGCTCACTAAAGCCTCAGTCACAGAATTAGGCTCATCCAATACTAGGGGAGACACTAAGAAAATGTAAGCTTCAATCCCATAAGATTGTTTAGGTATACCTTTTCTAGTACTCTTACATACCTGAAATTCAGATTAATCAAAAAGATTTCGGGATTGAGAACTCTCACTCCCACTCGGATCAAGCATAAGATCTTGATCAATTTGATTATCAAAAGTGTCAGAAGACATTAGCTAACTATCTGAATTCAACAGTTCATAAAGAGGCTCTTATTCCTTTATTTTGCCCTTCTTTGAAAAATCATTTTCCAGATATATGACGTCTCGTGATTTAATTTTAGTACCACTTCCATCTTTTAATTACCATTGAACACATACCCTTTGGAGTTTTCAGATACAAAGTATCTTATAAAGATACATTTTTTTGCCTTTTTCCATAGCAATGAGTGGAAATAACTGATTTAGAATGCACTTTATTCAATATGCAGGCTTCAGTCAATAACACATCTCTCCAAAAGGAGATAGGTAAATTTATATGCATTATCATGGACCTAGTCATGTCCAATAGTGTTCTATTCCTTCTTTCTACTACACCATTTTGCTGTGGTGTGTAAGGAATAGTTACATGTCTGGTAATGCCTTTTTCATTACATAAATCTTCAAATTATTTTGACAAATATTCACGACCTCTATCGATTCTTAAAGTCTTTATACTTTTATCTAACTGATTCTCAACTTCATTCATATATCTTCTAAAGCATTCAAGTGCTTCAGATTTATGAGAAATCAAATAGACATAACCAAAGCACATGAAATTGTCAACAAACATAACGAAATGAAGGCACCAGACCTAACCTTCACATTCATTGAATCGTAGACATCTAAGTAGATAGGTGCAATAAGAAGTCAGCTCTCTTAGCCTTCCTAGATGGTTTATATGTAATCTTTTCGACAAGATAATGTTCACAAGTTGGTAATGTCTTTTTTGGAGAAAGAACCCAAGTGTCCTTCCTTAGCCAACAAGTTCATTCTATCTTGCCCAATGTGATCCAATCTTGCATGCCATGTAATAACAACAACACCATTGTTACTCGAAGAGCATGCATAATGTGTTAGCCCACACAATATTCATAAGTGAAAGGATTACAATTTGCACTAAGAAACCATCATAAAGGTGACCAGAATCATAGAAGACATTTTCTAGAGTAATTTTCGCAATATCATTCTTTGAAGAGAAACTTAATACAAGAAGAACAAACATTGACAGCTGCAACACTGCAATTTTTCATCTTTGTTCTTGTAATGCCACTTTTCCTTGTTGGAATTAAGTAGGTTTCTTTCCTTGGAGGATCCTTCTTTGGTCTCCTTGACCCTTTTTAAAGTTTCTTGCGCTTGAAGCTTGAAATTTTTTATACCACTTGATTTTTCACATAAGCACTAAGTATTGGTTTAGCAGCACCAATCCGCTCATCTTCAAGCTCTATATGATGGGAAACAATAATGGCTGTTTTGATGTTATCATTATGAGTCACATTAACCTTTAAAGATTCTCAAATGCTAGGACGAGACCTGATCACTGCCTATCCTTACTACTTATCCAATAGAACATGACTAACACTTTTAAGTTAAGTAATCATTTCAGACATCACCCTTTGGTGTTGCTTGACACGATGAACAATTCACTTCTTCTACGTGCCAAACTTGATTGTCAACTGTTTGAGGCGAGTCACAATTGTACTGCCATATATATCGTATATATGTGCCTACATGGCATGAGCAGTAGAATTTATTTCACATTAGAGATGAGATCATTAACAGCTGAACTTAAAATAATTCCACATGTAAGTATCAAGATCTCTCCTATATTAGGCAGTGTTACCATCCTCTAGGTGATAGATCACGAAGTTTATACTCTTTAGAGCATCTTGCTTTCCAGTACAAACCATATCTTACGGATCCATGTATCATTATTTTCACCATTCGACTTATCACCCTTGTTCATATCAGCAATTATACTTTTTGGAGCCATAGTCTTTTATAAGAGACAACCATGCAAGTAAAACTCATCAATTATGCATGTAATAGACATAATCAAGCAAATAAATTCCCATAATGACTTCACATTTAATGTAGAATCGAAAGGTCATTTAATTTCCAATCACCATCTACTATCCAAATGATTAATCAAAAACAACAATTATTTCTTAGTATGTATGAAATTACATTTGTGACTAGAATCACACAGATCTTTAAGTCTCATCCTCTTACATACTCTGTTATACATATCACTGAGCAGAAAATATAACAGAAGACACAAACAACATATATTCATTAAAAATTATTTCCAACTCATTCAGCCAAGGTCTTAGCTAGCTTGTCTATAGGAGAAGGTTGATAAATACGAGGCCTTAGACGTGTCTTTAGAAGCGACGATTTCAAAGCTTAAGCTTCTATGTCCTTTTTTTTCTTCCCACTTGGCCTCAAGCGCCAAAGTATATAACAAAGGGACTAATTTGGACCATACTCATGATGAATATTATCCAATCTTCGCCCCAGTACTCTAGGAGAGAATCTGGACAAAATGACTCAGTATTCAACCCATAATGAGTTATCAATTTTGCTAATTTCGCCCCAAACAGGCAAAGATGTACTAGTATACTAACAGAAAAATCCATTTTCAACTTTATAAATTCCTCATAGTTTCTCCTTCCTTCCCTATCACAAGCTCTCTCATCCCTAAAGATCCTTTGTATCATCGTCGAAACATTAGACCTGACGATCTCAGAATCTTAATCAGTACTGATAATGGTCCTACATCAACGTACTCTTCTTCGTTGTCCCCTAACTTGACTCTCAATGTCACTCCCACTTGGAGAACTTCGAGCTCGTTCCCCTCTGGTCATCATTAAAATGGGAACAAGAAAACAACTAAAATGGTTACAACCATTCAATGTGACAACATATGTCACAATAATTCGTAGAAGAAAAATTAGCAAATGATCATATCCTTATTTATTTAAATAAATTTTTGACCCTTTCAGGACCACTATAGTATCAGTGAAAGGAATGATTAAGACGCAGCTAAATTCTTTCAATTCAAAAAATAATGCATGGAAGTATGCACATTATCGCAGATTATATCGTATGGATATGCAACAAAAAAATTAGAGTTATTTTGAGAACAAATATATCCTCGAGACAGTGCACCGTCATATCTTTAGACCAACGTTACCCCAAAACAAATTGCAGTTGATAAGAAATGTATTAGCACGGTCTATATAGCTTTGCACATGGGAAAAAAAAAATGATTTTCCTTGTCAAGATTTCTTTTTAAACACTTTTTTTTTATCCAAAGTTTTATGTTTTGCAATGACACACTTCTGGTCACCCAATTAATACCAAGCCATGATATCTAACTATAATCATAGTTATTTGTAAAAAGTACATAACACATGGCTGTAGCAAAACTTCTGCACAAAACATTCATAGTATGAACATATACTATCCATATAGTGGCAGACATAAGAATATACTATGTAGCAAATTATTCTTTCCTTTGGTATTCAATTAATGCCGAGTAATTAAATTTTCCCAACAATTTTTTTCTTTCAAGTTATCAACGAAGAGAACCCATCTAATCAGGAAACACCACCGAGACAGTTCTTCGCACAAATCACGAACACCGAGTTTGGTCGAACTATCTTTTAACCAAAGGTGTATCAAGAAAAAAAAATTAACATTAATTAAATTATTGTGTGTTCATGTTAAAAAAACAACACACGTTAACCGGCTCTGATGCCATTGTTAGAATAAATAACGGGGCGAGAAAAACATTGCTTACCTTTTAGCGCAGCGGAAATCTTTGAACTCACCACCGAAAAAAGTTACCCCAAGTCGAATTTCAATTCACTAGAAAACGAAGTTTAATTACCACAAACTAGATGTCTTTCCATGTGTGTTTTTGCATGGAGAATAAGAGAAAAAATTTCTCCATACAAGAAGGAAGAGAGAGCCTCATTCTTGAGAGTAGAAGTTCGAGAAAGTTATAATCATCACATAGCCTATACACGTAGATATAGTAGTGTTGAAGTTATTTTGTGAAATAACCTCCTTGCAACTTCCTAAGTAACTTCTTCAAATTATCCATTGTAAATGGGTCGGGTTAGTCCACATGGGCGATGTCACGACCCATTTTTGGGTCGCGCGGGCACCTACCTTTCCCACCTCTTTCCCACCTGGGTAGGTGAACCCTCTATCGAATAGCACGTCAATTAAATAGAGACGAATTATTTAAACCAATGATATTTAGAAATAATAGCGGAACGTTACAAAATATTCAATAACCTCAAGTATTTATAAGATTACAACAGTACATGATTTGAAACTCGATACACTTCCCCATGATCTGGTCTAGACTAGTACAAGAGCGACTAATAATCTCAGATTACCACTATATTCTAAGACTCAACCACCGTCCTGGAATGAAGTAGGAGGAGGCCTTCCAGATAGGCACCGCACATTCCAGCTTCATATCACAATCTACCACCTGAAACAATCTACATCCAAAAAGGGTGTAGCACGTGCAATATCAGTACAATCCACGTACTGAGTAAGTATCACAGGCCGACAATGGTTAGTAACACATATCAGTAAAAGAATTCACAGATAAACATGATAACAACTCAATCAAGTCATACGGCTATCTACCACACACTGTATATCAATACCCTCAAGGATTAATTTCACTCCAATAATTCACCAGTCAAGCTCACAACGATATCGGAACTCACATATCATTAAATCAATCGTTTCAGTCTAGTAGTCAACTCATCATTAAGACACCCGTTATCCTACATCACATAGAGACCAAACATATAACTAATCTTACGGATGGTCTATAGGATACCTCAACAAGTTCAATCAATAAATCCAGATCCAAGTACACGTCATTGCCTAAGTAAAGCATCTAATCCAAAATGTTCCAAGTCTGAATAAATCAATCTGAATCCAATCATCACAAGTAAACACCGAATCATCTCCACAAGCCATAATGCAATGCAAGATGTATCAATGCAATGCAAGATGTATAGATGCAATGCCATGCCATGCAAATGAGGTGTACACATATACTCCAGATGGAAATATCGAAATCTCGGTAGCACAACCCAGTGTGACTCGAGAAGTCTGAGTGCCACCCGTTCTAGATCTTTGCCAAACAAATAGACGGGACCCTGGCTAATTGCTCACAGGGGGAGTCTCACCGGCACTGTTACACCCCGTACTTTCAGAGAAGCACTTATTAAATTGAACGTAAGTATGTCGAGCTATGGATAAGTAAAACAACTTTGGATTATCAGGAACGAAGCATTATTAAGTATATTGTATGAGTAAAGGATGAATTATGATCTTGTAAGTCGTAACCGGGAAGGACAAACTTGGAACCAAAGGAAATGACTATTATCAAGTATTATTAATGATAAATATCATCTATGGAGAGTTTTGGAAGATTCCGGGACCAAGCAAATCGAAGAAAGTAAGTTTGTCAAAAATTTGGAAAAAAGTTAGCAGAATTTTGAACAGAATTTTGGGTCAACTTTGGAGGGGTATATCTCTGGGTATATCAGGAGTTTTAAGGTGTTTCAAAAGCCTAAAATGAAGTTCACCAAGTCTAGTTTCCAACGCAACAAACCATTCATTAATGCAATATCAGAGCAGGGAGTTATGGGCTTTTAAAACGGACAATCAGAGGAATCCGAACCTGGGCAGAAAATCCGGAAAGTTCACTTAAAAAGGCCCAACAATTTCTGCCCAATGGAGCCTAAACCGACCCACAGACCTATAAATACCCCTCTAACTCATCATTTTTCATCATCTTCTCATCCCCACACTTCTAAAGAGTTCTTAAGGGCTCCATAACCTTCCATAATCTTCCATAATCTTCTATAACCTTCCATAATCTTCCATAACCTTTCATAACCTTCCATAATCTTCCATAACCTTCCATAATCCTCCATAACCTTCCATAATCTTCTATAGCCTTTCCATATCATCAACAGAGAAGATTAACATCAAAACCCCAAGGATAATCCATGGAAGGTAATTGTTCTTGTTTCTCTGCAAGGTGGTGATGAACTTGATCTTGGAAAGAGTTGAATAAAGTGAAGTTCTTCTATTATAAGGTATGTTCTTCCTATTATTTACATAATTGAGGTGATGTAAAGATTTAGCAAGTCTTAAAGAGGAATGAATCATAGGATTAAAAAAATCATAAAGTGTTGAATTGAAGTTGATGGCCATGAGGTGAGTTTAAAAGAGAATTTTAAATTAATTTGAATTAAATTGAATATAATTCTTTGATTATGGTATTGTGGATATTTTTATGATTGGTTCAAAAATTGGAAAAACATCGTGTGGGATGTTTTATGGAATATATTGGTATTGATAATATTATTGTTGATGTCGGTTCTTTGGATTGTGATTTCGGGCTAGGCATATAAACAGGGGAGATTCTGCCCGAATTTCGGCAAATTTTAAATGGATTTTAATTAAAGGCTTGAGATAAGTGTATGATGGTTCGCCTAACAATAGTATGAATGGTCTTATATGTAGATTACGAGACTACAAACGATCATAACTAGATTGCAAGATAGGAGGTAGGTTGGAAAGTCGGAAAGTAAGCTTCCAGGTATGTTAAGGCTAAACCTTTCTTTCTTAAGGCATGATTCCTTTGTTGAGAACTCGTTTCTAAAAGTACTAAAGCTTACAGTTCCCGATGTTCTTGTGATATCCTTGAGCTTGTTTCATGGCTATTGATATTATTCATTGATGTTGATCTCATCTTATGACTTTGCTCCTTCAAGGTGAGACGTGATCACTATGACGGTTCCATAATAATAATCCAATGAGTTTAGGAACAGGTTATTAAGGAATGTTTTATAGGACATGAATAGAGTGCTAGCAGAGGATCTCTAGTGAGGTATTTAATGTTCAAACAGAGGTTCATGTTGTATCTTAGGATTTGGTTTTAGTCTCGTCAAGTGGAAAGAAGTACTAATGGCCTGAGCTGTGCTTATAAGTCTTATGTGATTATGTAGACCCTACGGGTTAAGTGATGACCACGGAAAGTGTATAGAGATTACATGTAGAAGTTTAGTTATGATGTTGATTATAATTACCACTGGTCTACGACCAGTCGGGCAGATGTTATCACCATGATACGGCCTGTTGGGCAGTTATTACCTCCGAGCTACGGCTGGTTGGGCAGTTACCACTGATCAATTTGGCAGTTGCGCTCTACCGTCGGGCAATAATTAGACGGGCAGTTGTTACCACCGAGGTACGTCCGGTCGGACAGTTACCACTAATCAGTTAGGTAGTTAGCACTAGGACAGTAAGTAAGTTAAAGATACAGTATTGTTCATAGATGCAGTTAAAGATATGAGAGTATTAAGAGACATGCGTACTAGATTCTCATCGGTAAGTCAGAAGTGCCAGGTTGATTCTTATCCTCTTTCTTTGCAGCATATGTTGATTATATTACATTTCCGCCTTACATACTCGGTACATTATTATTGACGTCCTTTCTTGTGGACGTTGCGTTCATGCCCACAGGTGTAGACAGACGGGATGAGGATCTTCCACAGTAGGCTACTTTCAGGTACCAGTTTTGATTGGTGGGCTCCATTTCTTCCTGGAGCATTGCCGAGTCTGAGTTGTGTATGTTTTTGTGACAAGAGGGTATGTCAGGGTGTCTCGACTTGTGTACTTCAGTCATGTTCATAGAGGCTTTGTAGAAAGATTCCTGTGTACAGCCCAGTTATGTTTTATTAGTGGATATGTGGACGTCGCAGGCCCATTGTATATATACGTATGCATGATATTATATTCACAGTTGGCCTTCTTGGCCTTATTTTGCCGTTTGAGACATAGAGGATGCGAGTTATCAGTTGGTTCACTCAGTTTTCGTAAGGTGTCGGGTGCCAATCACGCCTCACCAAGGTTGGGGCGCAACAGGCACCACTTTGGGGGACCCGCGGAGACCATGCACTACAATTGATTTCGGGATAACATCGGAATCGGCCATGCAACAACGATGCCCGAATATAACCATCAGACATCGGCCTCCTCACAATCACTCAAAAGAGTTGTCAAATATCAGTTTCATAAATCAATGATTCCGGAATTGAACCTCGGACATCGGCCTCCTCACAATCACTCAAGTAAAAGAGTTTATCAAGTGTCAGTTTCATATAAACAACGATTTCGGAATGGATCTTCGGACATCGTTCTTTTTCACAATCACTCAAGTAAAAAAGTATATCAAATATCAGTTTCGCTCAATAAACGATACCGGATCATCACCGGATATCGGCCTTGCATGATAATTATGAGAGAATGCATGCAATGCATATGTCAATCATCAACAAGCAAGCTCAATATCAGAAGTACCTCAACGGGGTACGTCAACAATGCATCACATCACAATACCAACAGTGGGTATGCCAACATATATAAATCAAGTGCCAACAGCGGATACACCAATAATGTATCAATATTCTAAAGTACCAACAATGGGTATGCCAACAATATATCAATATCACAATACTAACAATGGGTATGCCAACAATCTATCAATATCACAATACTAACAGTGGGTATGCCAACAACCTATCAATATCACAATACCAACAGTGGGTATGCCAAAAATGTATCTATATCACAATACCAACAGTGGGTATGCCAACAATATATCCGAACCAAGACGGATAACAGGATCTGATCTCTATCAATAACTCATGGCATCAAGCCAACGTAATACAACAGTCAAACACAACACAACAGGGTGGCTAGTCCTAACACACTATAGGTCAATCAATCGATATACATCATTATCACTTCCTTAAATTGGCTTATTAGCTTAGAACTCGAATCTCACCCTACACTCAAAATTATTCGTCACAACTTATTTAACATTTAGTCACAATCGTTGGTACATTTTTATCCTCTCATTTATCCATGCATAACACAAGTAATCACATCCTATGGGAAAATTTCATCATTAGGCACAAATAAGTTCCATCCGCTACTCCCAAATCACACAAATCCACCGATGTTCAAGAACAACCACATCAATCAACCTAAGGAATCTACAGGCCACAAGCCCGAACAAACAAGTCACACAACAATACCATCCTAGGATTCCATCCCAAATCTCCGATTTCCTACACATGCATTCTCTGTTCCTTCTAATACAAAAATATGGGAAACTAACCGGAGTCTACCGAAGGGAAGCCATAACCTACCTGGCAGTCGAACAGGTGCCACGAACCCACACGTTTCCTTGTCTTTCTAAGCGTCTCAAAATAACCAAACTCTATCACATATGAATTCTATGTAAGAAACCATGAATAATGATACCCATATTGGCTACTTTCTATTCGGGTCAAATTCCAACCCTTAATTTAGGAAAAATGGGTCTCAAGGGCAAAACGAGAATTTTATGACCAAAATACCAAATTCAATACAAAAAGGGAAAAAGCCATTACCTTAATCATAGGAATACTCAAATAATTCTTAAAATTATCATTTATATGAAAAAAACCCCAAATTTAGGTCTAAGAATCCTAACTTTGATTCAAGAATTTCAACTCTAGAATGGAAGATTATTGGTTAACAAGCCTAAATATATCATTATCTAGCATAAATAGCAACATTAACATCATTTATTCACAATCTAGGAAGCCAATTCGGTTTTAGAACTCTTTCATGAAAAACCCAATTTTGGGTTGAAGAACCCTAGGTTTTGCATAGAGATTTTTGGAAGAGGAAGGGTTTTACAAAGCCAAAATGATGGACTAATTAATGGAAACTATTAAGCATGAGATTTGGACCTTACCCACAGGAACAATCTTGAGAAATAAACAAGAATCCATTCATTCCCAAGCTTCCAAGAGAGAAGGTATCCTAAATGAGGTCTAAATCCAACATAGTCTCTGTTTTTCCTCAATTTTTGTGGCAATATGACCTTAAAATGCAGATTGGATGGCTTCATTGGATTCGTCATGAAATTTCCTTGAATATTGGCTTTTGAATCGCCTCATTTGGACTTAATATGAGGGAGATTAGAGGGTTTTAATATTGGGCCCGACTTCAATTTTTAGCGGGACCGCTTTAGCGGCAACCACCACCGCTACAGCAGTCAAACCACTGCAGCGGTCCTAAGGGAGATGTAGCGGTGCCGCCTCAGCGGTAAAGGGTCCACTGTAGCAGTCATCAAATACCAGATGCCCCGATTTTTCGATTTTTCGCCCCGGAACTCCTAAAGCTTATCCGGAACCCGATTTTGACAAACTAAATATGTAGATATAGGTAAGAATGCGCTACGAACTCACTCGCGCACTGGGAATTCCCAATGGAGATACCGTTGACTAAGTAAACTCCCGAGCGGCCAGAAACCAACTTTCCAACCCAATTTTTGATAATCATTCGAGGTCCGATTTCAACAAACAAAATATGCATCCACATGTAAAAACATGCTACGAACGCACCCGTGACCCCGGATTTCCCAAACAGAGATACCGTTGACTAAGTCAACTCCCAAACTCAATAACCATTCCCAAACCAAGTCCCAAAATGCACCCGAGTGCATTGGGAGCCGAACCAGTCCCACCAATGCGTCATAAATCCGTCTATGAACCTTTCGGAATCGATGGATCTCCGAATGAAATTCGTTCACCCAAAAGTCAACTCCCGGTCAAATTATTTTCGCTTAAAGTCAAATTTTACTGGAAAACATTCCAAAGCCCAAAATGATGCCTAGGAAGTCATGCCAACTATCTTCTCGGGTCAAAATAGTTCTAACGAGACTTAGGAACTGGTCAACAAGGGCAAAAACAGAAGAATCACGATAATGACAGAATGGGTCGTTACATCAGATACCAATTAAACAGTCGCTTGTCCTCGAGTGAAGAACAAGAGTAGGAGAATCTTACGGTAACCAAGGAAATCATATCGTTATCAACACGAAGCTCTTACAACACAAAGCAAACCCAAACCGCAATTCGTCCGCACTTAGCCAAAAGACCCAATTACCATGTCTCTAAAACACACGACGGATCTCTCATAGATAAATCAAATAGCACGAA
Source organism: Lycium ferocissimum (assembly GCF_029784015.1). Taxonomy (NCBI): domain Eukaryota; kingdom Viridiplantae; phylum Streptophyta; class Magnoliopsida; order Solanales; family Solanaceae; genus Lycium; species Lycium ferocissimum. The sequence continues at coordinate 58,776,906 of NC_081344.1, forward strand.
CCTTTAGACATAACTAATCATAAAACATTCAGAACTGGTAAGATATTCTGAGCTAGTCGCTCCTTGAATCACAATTTCTTAGAAGTACTGATACGCTCAAATTACACCTAGTAATGGTATAACGCGGACATTGTCAAATATAGTAACCCAACAAGGTTGGGGTCGAATCCCACAGGGAATATGGTGTGAAAAGTTTACTAAAATCGTAGATGCTAAATTTTAGGTCTAATACCTTAATCCGATGAGTTTTGGCAAAGGTTGGGTTTTTTATAACTAATTGCTAGTCTATTGATTTGGTGGAAGTTTATGGTAAAAGAAACTAAGGTTGTGTCCCCGTTAGATAGGGTGTATGATCATGGGTATTGATCTTGATATACTTCTAATGGATCATTACATGAATGCACTTAATCTCTATGTGAATCTCTACTATCTCCCAATAAATAAAGATTATGTCTTTCTATGATTTTCCCAAATATAAGAAAGTGGTTATGAAGAATGATTAATCATGCCAAGTAAATTCTTCTTATTCCTAAGTGAATTTATTAAACAAAGTTTAATGCTTTGAGTTCTTGTTGTTTATTTTTACCAACCCTAATTATTTTCCCAAATAAATCAAAGTTTGTGGCTTTAATCAATGTTTGCAACCATTAATTATGAATGAAGAATGAAGAATAAACAAACCCTAATAATCCATTATTTGTATATCAATCACAACCCGATCACAAAACACCCATCAATTGGGTTCACAACCCTAGTAAGGTAAATTAGCTACTCATGACAAAGAACAAGAAACAAGAAATTGAAGAGTTCATAATTGCTTACTTTGAATAAAAGAGGAATTGAGAATAATTGGATTGATGTTAGAACCTTCAAAAAAACTTGAGAGTATTTTTTTTGTTCTAAGTCAAGAACTAAAAATATCAGAACTGAACTTAATAAAAACCCTACGAGAGGACTATTTACGGGTTTCGACACGTAAAATTACGGAATTTGCACGTAGGAAGCGGCACTTATACGGTCCGTACAAATTTCCACGGACCGTACAAGGCTTCCACGACCTTCCTTGCTTCTTCGAAAAAAATAATACGGACTGGTCTTCCACGGTCCGTGTAATGTTATACGGCTCGTACAGTCTTGCTCGTGAAACTCTCCTCAATTATCATCCTCTCAACTTATACGGCCCGTATAATGTTGTACGGTCCGTATAAGTGTCCGTGGTTCGACGCCCACCGAGACATTCGTTAGTGGCCACCTCTTATACGAACAGAACCACGGTCCGTGAAACTTTATACGGACCGTGAAACGTAAGCATTAGTGCAATTTTTTGCAACTTCCTCCTTGAACCCGAACTCCCGATTTACCGAAACATGTCAAAAACACATCAAAACAACACATACTTGCCTAAAAACAAGTAAAACTTCTCGTAAAAGAGTGTCAAATGTGCCGTAATTTCCCGGCACATCAAGTACACAATACAAACCGAAACCATGATTTACTCTTTCCAAAAGAGAATCCTAAATCATCGAAACTTGTCTATCTCGTAGCCAACTTGGTCAGTCTTAAGTCTCATTAACTCTTCAAATCACTTATCTAGTAACTTACCATCGAGTATTGCATAGAGCAAGATCTGCCAACATCCAATGATCAGAACGGAGCCTTATCACAATCCTAGAATCTCTCTGAAGCACAACCATTATCATTATAATCCACTGTACTAATCAAAAGGCTGACTTTGGTGAAATACCACAAGGACTACTAATAACAAACGTCAAAAATCAGGTGTTCCTTATCACATCCGTTTAACTGATTTACTTGGAACCCATAAGTTCTCTTGGAGTTACAAACTCGATCTAACCATTTCCATTCAAACCATAATGACCCACAATGAACGCACCATTTCAGAATATACCCATAATCACACAAACTGATTCCAAGATCCGAAAACCATCACACTCTTACCGTGCATAGCAAACCATAAGTTACCGCTCTTGGCTCTAAAAGCTGAAACTTACCCGAATTGTTCTAAAAGTACCGGATGACTAAATCTTGCGAATGCGGCCTCAAATTGCTTAACATTACCCAAAACGCATTCCTGGTACAACCCAAATTTTTCCGACACAAAGGACTTATGTACTCATAAATCAATCTTTTAACTATCAAACTTTCCATTGTAATACCTCAACAACCCATAATACTTCTGAAAGCATCAAAACCTCACCATCCCTGGCGCTAACAAGCATAATCACTTCGGGCCCACTATATCCGAAGTTATTTCGTCAATATTGTTCATAGCATAAAACACTTAGCACAACACGATCCCATCTCGGAAACACTGATAGCCCTAATATACTAAGAATTTCTACAAATCCTTTCTCTTAAACACGCACTAACTCATTCACTGGTCACCACTTCTTATCACTTACCCATTCCGTAATCTTATGTTCTCAATCACAAGCTCGTCTATTCTATACTAGACTACAATACCATCATTCAAATAAATACTCCCAAGGGCGCACCTAATTCTTGCCACTCTCGACTAACATCAACCAATTCTCGAAGCCACTAAATCAATTACCGTAAATCATAAGTCTTGCACACTACCGAACTAACCTTGAAGATAGAATCACACCACACACTTTACACATTAGAGTTACCTTTCAACGTATCAGAGTCTAAACCGACTAAACTCTAAATCCAACGAAGCACATACTTTGGTCCACAATGACCCACTTTCCTCTACCAAGGTTCCCTTATTCCATTCCTTATTTTGAATTCCAAAATGATCCATATAACTCGAAAAGGTTTAAGCCTCATCTCTGATTCACTAAATTAGAATGTCTTCATTGTCAAACCTAAGCATACCTAACCATTCAAGCGACTGTACCATCAACTTTGACCTGATAACAACACTGATAAATAATAAAACTCACCGAAGCCACACAACAAGCACAAAGGCTCTCAGCCTCAATCCGATACTAGATATAACTCCTAACGATTTTGCTTGGTTACTAGAATCTCACTCTTGTAATAGTCACAAACATATTCTCATAAGCATTCCAGATACCAATTATTTCCTTCTTAGTGCTCAAGAATTTTCTATCTAAATCCTCTTTATCTTGACTCAATTCCATGTACACAACCATGTACACAACAAGTACCAATACCAATCCCCTCTTTTACCATTTCCGAGCAACCGACCACTAGGATTGCAGATATCATTCGGCTCTTATTACTAACTCCACATCTCTCAAAGAACCAACAATGAAACATCTTAACCAAATTTCCACAACTGAAACTCACACAATAACTAAAACTGAACTTGGTCAAGCTTCCGAATTAAGACAGCACTTTTCATATCGTATCACAACCTGACATACGAAATCGATAGCACAGAATTTAGAACGGGTTTCTTCCATTCGAGGGAGAATACAACAAGAATTCACTGATACCAATTGGAATCTCCTACATACCAATTGGACCCTACCGAGATACCAATTCGACTAAAGTAGCACGAATAGAAGGAATGAAGGGAGTTTTCCTAACATGCCTCATAGCCTTTCGTACCATTCCATGAGACTCTACTACACATTGCTCTTGTACCTAACAGACTGGTAACCTAGGCTCTGATACCAACTTGTCACTACCCATTTCTGGGTCGCGCAGGCACCTACCTTTCCCACCTCGATAGGCGAACCCTCTATCGAATACCACGATAATTAAATAGAGAAGAATTATTTAAACCAATGATATTTAGAAATAACAGTGGAACATTACAAAATATTCAATAACCTCAAGTATTTATAAGATTACAACAGTACATGATTTGAAACTCGATACACTTTCCCATGACCTGGTCTAGACTAGTACAAGAGCGACTAATAATCTCAGATTACCACCATATTCTAAGACTCAACCTCCGTCCCGGAATGAAGTGGGAGGAGGCCTTCCAGATAGGCACCGCACATTTCAGCTTCATATCACAATCAACCACCTGAAACAATCTACACCCAAAAAGGGTGTAGCAAGTGCAATATCAGTACAATCTAGGCGTACTGAGTAAGTATCAGAGGCCGACAATGGTTAGTAACACATATCAGTAAAAGAATTCACATATAATATGATAACAACACAATTAAGTCATACGGCTATCTACCACACACTGTATATCAATACCCTTAAGCATTAATTTCACTCTAATAATTCACTAGTCAAGCTCATAACAATATCGGAACTCACATATCATTAAATTGATCGTTTTAGTCTAGTAGTCGACTCATCATTAAGACACCCGTTATCCTACATCACATAGAGACCAAATATATAACTAATCTTACGGATGGTCTATAGGATACCTCAACAAGTTCAATCAATAAATCCATATCCAAGGACATGTTATTGCCTAAGTAAAGCATCTAATCCCAAATGTGCCAAGTCTGAATAAATCAATCTGAATCCAATCATCACAAGTAAACACCAAATCATCTGCACAAGCCATAATGCAATGCAATGGAAAATGTATGGATACAATGCCATGCCATGCAAATGAGGTGTACTCCGGACGGAAATATCAACGTCTCGGTAGCACAACCCAGAGTGACTCGTGAAGTCTGAGTGCCACCCATCCCGGATCTTTCCCAAATAGACAGAAGGTATTCTGGCTAATTGCTCATATGGGGAGTCTCATCGGCACCACTCTGGGGGACCCGCGGAGCCCATGCACTACTATCGATTTCGAAATAACATCAGAATCGGTCATGCAACAATGATTCCCGAATATAACCATCGGACATCGGCCTCCTCACAATCACTCAAAAGAGTTGTCAAATATCAGTTTCATAAATCAATAATTTCAGAATTGAACCTCGGACATCGGCCTCTTTACAATCACTCAGGTAAAAGAGTTTATCAAGTGTCAGTTTCATATAAACAACGATTCCGGAATGGATCTTCGGACATCAGCCTTTTTCACGATCACTCAAGTAAAAGAGTATATCAAATATCAGTTTCGCTCAATCAACGATACCGGATCATCATCAGATATCGGCCTTGCATGATAATTATGACAGAATGCGTGCAATGCATATGTCAATCATCAACAAGCAAGCTCAATATCACAAGTACCTCAACAGGGTACGCCAACAATGCATCACATCACAATACCAACAGTGGGTATGCCAACATATATAAATCAAGTGCCAACAGCGGATATGCCAATAATGTATCAATAATCTCAAGTACCAACAATGGGTATGCCAACAATATATCAATATCACAATACCAACAGTGGGTATGCCAACAATATGTCAATATCACAATACTAACAGTGGGTATGCCAATAATGTATCTATATCACAATATCAACAGTGGGTATGCCAACAATATATCTGAACCAAGACGGATAACAGGATCTAATCTCTATCAATAACTCATGGCATCAAGCCAACACAATAGAACAGTCAAACACAACACAACAGGGTGGCTGGTCCCAACACACTATAGGTCAATCAATCGATATACATCATTACCACTTCCTTAAATCAGATTATTAGCTTAGAACTTGAATCTCACCCTACACTCAAAATTATTCATCACAACTTATTTAGAATTCAGTCACAATCGTTGGTACATTTATCCTCCCATTTATCCATTAGATTCACTAATAATGGCATAACACAAGTAATCACATACTACGGGAAATTTTCATCATTAGGCACAAATAAGTTCCGTCCGCTACTCCCAAATCACACAAATCCACCGATGTTCAAGAACAACCACATCAAACAACTTAACGAATCTACATGCCACAAGCCCGAACAAATAAGTCATACAACAATACCATCCTAGGATTCCATCCCAAATCTCCGATTTCCTACACATGCATTCTCCGTTCCTTCTAATACAAAACTATGGGAAACTAACTGGAGTCTATCGAACGGAAGCCATAACCTACCTGCCAGCCGAACAGGTGCCACGAACCCACACGTTGCCTTGTCTTTCGAAGCGTCTCCAAAAAATAAAACTCTATCACATATGAATTCTATGTAAGAAACCATGAATAATGATACCCATATTGGCTACTTTCTATTCGGGTCAAATTCCAACCCCTAATTTAGGAAAAACGAGTCTCAAGGGCAAAACGAGAATTTTATGACCAAAATACCAAATTCAATACAAAAAGGGAAAAATCCATTACCTTAATCATAGGAATACTTAAATAATTCTTAAAATTATCATTTATATGAAAACCCCCAAATTTAGGTCAAGAACCCTAACTTTGATTCAAGAATTTCAACTCTAGAATGGAAGATTATTGGTTAACAAGCCTAGATATATCATTATATAGCATAAATAGCAACATTAAAATCATTTATTCACAATCTAGGAAGCCAATTCGGTTTTAGAAATCTTTCATGAAAAAACCCCAATTTTGGGTTGAAAAACCCTAGGTTATGCATATAGATTTTTGGAAGAGGAAGGGTTTTACAAAGCCAAAATGATGGATTAATTAATGAAAACTATAGGAACAATCTTGAGAAATAATCAAGAATCCATTCATCCCCAAGCTTCCAAGAGAGAAGGTATCCTAAATGAGGTCCAAATCCGACATAGTGTCTGTTTTTCCTCGATTTTCATGCCAAGATGACCTCACAATTCCGATTGGATGGCATCATTGAATTCCTCATGAAATTTCCTTGAATTTTGTCTTTTGAATTGCCTCATTCGCACTTAAAATGAGGGAGGTATATGGGTTTTAATATTGGGCCCGAATTCAATTTTTAGCGGGACCGCTTTAGCGGCAATCACCACCGCTGCAGCGGTCCTAAGGGAACTGTAGCAGTTCCGCCCCAGTGGTAAAGGGTTTGGTGTAGCGGTCACCAAACACCAGATGCCCCGGTTTTTTGGTTTTTTGCCCCGGAACTCCGAAAGCTCATCCGGAACACGATTTTGACAAACCAAATATGTAGATATTGGTAAAAACGCGCTACGAACTCATTCACGCACTGGAAATTCCCAACGGAGATACCATTGACCAAGTCAACTCCCGAGCAGCCAAAAACCAACTTTTTAACCCGATTTTCGATAATCATCCGAGGTCCAATTTCAACAAATAAAATATGCATCCACATGTAAAAATACGCTACGAACGCACCCGTGACCTCGGATTTCGCAACGGAGATACCGTTGACTAAGTCAACTCCCAAATCTCAATAACCATTCCCAAACCAAGTCCCAAAATGCACCCGAGTGCATTGGGAGCCGAACCAGTCCCACCAATGCGTCATAAATCCGTCTATGAACCTCTCGAAATCGATGGATCTCCGAATGAAATCTGTTCACCCAAAAGTCAACTCCCGGTCAAACTGTTTTTGCTTAAAGTCAATTTTTTCTAGAAAACATTCCAAAGCCCAAAACGATGCCTACGAAGTCATGCCAACTATCTTCTCGGGTCAAAATGTTCTAATGAGACTTAGGAACTGGTCAACGAGGGCAAAAACGGAAGAATCACGATGACGACAAAATGGATCGTTACAGGCGACCCGCCATCCAGACTCAAATTTCCAACACGAACTAAATCCCACTTTCTTAGTAGAACTTTGTTCCATGATTTCTTAAACATATCATCTTAAACTATTCTTCAAAGTTTAAAAAATGATCAACACTTATTTCCTTTTGATCTTCAAGAATCTTGAACACTCCCTTGTCTATGTGGTATTTGCGTGAAAAATCTGAGTTCTTTTGTCTTGAAACCCATTAAATAAATCAAATTCAAGTATCTTTGATCAATGTATGAGATCAAATCATGTCTTCTTAAGAACTCCTCAATGATGTTGCTACCCCCATATTTGACATGATTATAGCCATTAACCCCAATGAAGTTGAGTGATCTTAAATTTATACATTCTTGCAAAGATTCAACCTTTTGAAAAATAATTCTTGCTCGAACTAGATCATAAATTAAACTCTCATTCATAGACTTCTTTTTCAGCAACTCATTTCGCTACTGAGAATAGAAATATACACTTTAGCTCTACTTAGTTGGTTAAGGAGTATAAATGCGTTCTTGTTACTTCTTGCGATCATAGAAATATAGACGTTAAGAGTAGCATCTACAGGCTTGTGAGTAATTCGAAAGAATATAGTAAAGTTAATATTAACCCGTCAACTAGTAACCCAAGAAATAAAAATAGGTAGAACGATCAGAAGACTCAACTGGATTATTGGTGGTCATAGCCCTAAATCTATCTCTTCCCCGATAAAAATCAGATCTTTCTTGGTTGAAGTTCATTATTTGTTTTCTTTTAATTTTAGTTAGATATAAATATAATTTTGGATTCTATTTCTTGTTTAGATGAATTAGAATTAGTTTAACTTAGTAAATAGTTAATAATAAGTCCTTGTGGGTATGATATCTGGACTTTTAATCATATATTACTTGTACAACTGTGTATACTTGCGTGTGCGGAGCAACAATAGTGGGGACAAAAAGTAACGAGGGACAAAAATTAAAGACCAGTGTGTTTGACAAAAAAATGCGCAGATTGCCCTTCTTTTGGGGTGGTCTTTAAATATTACCCTCATATTTGTGGTCTTTAAGTTTTGTCTTTCGCTTGAAAAATGGCCTTATACCTGAGGTTAGAGGTGGGCATGGTATGGTATATACCGATTACCGTACCGAAACCGAAATTTTTTATAACGTGGTTTTGGTATTATGGTATTTGGTATGCATTTTTAAAAAGTTCGATATTCGGTATGGTATTCGATATTTATAAATAATATATACCTAAATACCGAATACCATACCGAAGTATATAGGTACATATACAACTCATATATATTAGTATTTTAGTACTAACAAATATATAAACAAGTATTAGTACAAAATTAATTGTTTAAACATTGGAATTTTGATTAATCTATGTTAATTGAAATGCTCTGTTGTGTAATTGATTTACGAAGGGGATTAATTGTGCTTCTTTTTAATATATTTACATGTGTAAGGTGTTGTACAACATAATTGAGACGTTTCTTGAATAGCCGAAGTCGTAATTATCTATCATAAAAGTATATGTGGGTCGAAGTCGAACAAACTATGGTTACCGATTTACCGTACTGACGAATACCGAAATCGAACTTAAAAATACCGAACCATACCGAATTAATTTGGTATGGTAATGGTATACTATTTTTAAAAACCAAAAACCGAAATTACCGTACTGAACTTTCCAATACTGTACCATGCCCACCTCTACATGAGGTTCTGGGTTTGAACTCCCGCTCAGACATAAATTAAAAAAGAATCGCAAGCCAAGGCTTGAGTCACGTGTATGCCAGACCCGGCATACACATGTTAAGGAATAACCAAAGTTATGCCGGATCCAGCATACTTATGCCTTATGGGCAAACTTTTAGTTAAGCCTTAACTAAAAGTCTGCCCATAAGGCATAAGTTTTCCTTAAGACATAGTTTAGTTATGCCTTATGGGGCAGACTTTCAGTTAAGGCATAACTAAAAGTATGCCCCATAAGCCATAACTTTTCCTTAAGACATAGACTTTGCCTTATAAGGTAAACTTTTAGTTATTCCGTAAGGAAAAGTTCCGCCTTATGGGGCATACTTTTAGTTATGCCTTATGGGCATACTTTTAGTTAAGACATAACTAAAAGTATGCCCCTAAGGCGGAACTTTTCCTTAAGGCATAAACTTTGCCTTATAAGGCGAAACTTATAGTTATGCCCGATCCGGCATAACTTTAGTTATTCCTTAAGAAGTGTATGCCGGGTCCGGCATACACAGGACCTAAGCCTTGCTTTGCGAATTCTTTTTAATTTATGCCTGAGCGGGGGTTCGAACCCAGAACCTCATGATTTCTACGCGAAGCTCAGGATTGCAACACGAAAGGCAAAAATTAAAGACCAACATTTTGAGGGGCAAAAACTAAAGACCATCCCAAAGAAGGGCAATCCTGCGAATGGCCCTGCGTTTGGAGGGCTATCCATGCAAAAACATGCATATAATCTAGAGTCCGTAGCATTTTGCACCCCTAATGTATTTTCTCTTTTGCGATTTGCACCCTGTCCTATTTATTTTTATGATTCGCACCCTAACCTCTTTATTTTCTTGCAAAGTAATGAAACCACTCATTTTTCAAATTTCCCATGAGGGCAAAACTGGAATACAAATAATAAGAAAAGAAATGGCACAAAATTAAATCTTCTACAAAATCACATCTACTAGTAAGACACAAGAAGTTGGAATTTTGGAATTTCTTTCCCGAGTATTCCAACCTTGCATGCATGATCCCCACCCCTATAGAATTTTGGAATGAAACAAGAAAATAATTGTTCTGAACAAGTTAAAGAAATCTGATAGTTAATTATTTGTGTCAAACGAAAATCAATACTATAATCTATATTATAGCAATACACGAAGTTCTAGTAGAATATTGCATGAGTAGTACTTTTAATCTTGGTAAAAGCACCAAATACAGCAAGAAATCAAGTCGTTATTCATTACAGCGCGCTCTAAACACCAATTAACGGAAAAGTCAGAAATATGGCCTGAGAGTGAAGCGTCAATGACGAAGGCCTTCAAGATGGAAGGGCCATTGACAATCTAGTAAAAAATTCGATCATGGTCATGCATGTAACAGGAAACTAATTGAGCAATTAGAGCAAAATACTTTTATGGGGATTATGAAGTATCGCAAGGAGGAAAATTTGATCATAAAAATGAGTTTGCATGACCCAGGGATAGAGATGGACATGGCACACGTACATCAAGCAATTCCAATGGTCCATCTCATCAAATGCAAGCTGCCATGAACTTCCTTATGGTACAATTAGGGGTGGTTGATGAGGAAGCCACTGAAGAAGGAGACATAACCTTTTTTGTGGATTTGGGTGGCGAAGAAATGATCTAATCTTGAGGGAGGATGACAGTGATGCAATTTTATTATGATCATTCTCCTTCTTATTTTTTGTTTTCCAATTTTGCCCTCGTGTGAAATTTGAAAAATAGGGGGTTTCATTATTTTGCAAAAAAATAAAGAGGTTAGGGTGCGAATCATAAAAATAAATAGGATAGGGTGCAAACCGCAAAAGAGGACATACGTTAGGAGTGCAAAATGCTACAGACTCATATAATCTACTACTAACTACTAAGTCCAAACAAATTACCTGAATTTACCCATATGTATAATCTATTTATCCGAAAATCCATACGCTCAAAATAATTCCGCGAACACCCATTCTAATTTGCTTTGACCAAAACAGGAAAGTGTTGGGGGACGTGGCATTTTGGCGTCGGGCAAAGCCATCAGTTGGATATCAGGGGGCCCACCACATGCATCTCCTTTAATGCAAAAGTGGTATTAGTTCAGTTTTGAGTCGGTCAAAGTTAGGGGTAGACATTCATTATTCGGTTTGGTATTTTTAAAATTCGGGTTCGATAATTTGGTAATCGATAGTTGAATGTAGATATCAAATGCCGAACCAAAAAAGTTTGGTTCAGTAATTCTATAATCGATAAATCAAACTTCGGTCCAGTGTGATATTCGGTAATACGGTATTGAAGTTGGAATCGACTGAATTATAAATTTAATACCGTTTTCAATTATTTCTGTTTTTCGATGAGGAGGCACGGTATAATAAAAGAACAACACTCAAGAAGGCATCAAGAAAAGCCAATTGACAAAACTAACACTCTGTTTGGATTATTGATACCCATCATTTCATAATGTACAGTATTGTTTTGTAGATACAATGTTTGGATAGACTGCATCGTTTGCTGCTGTTTAATAACTTTTTTTGTTTGGATTAATTGTATCATACTGTATCGTAATCGATAAGTGTACTAAAATGCCCTAAACTATTATAAATATTAAATTTATCAATAATTACTAACAAAATTAATTTAAGACGACTTCTTTCTGCTATTTTATCACAAATTATGCATTATAAATATATTAAGCCGTTAAATCCATGCAAAAGTGTTTTCTACACTTCACTAATAAATTAAAAATCTTGCAAAAATTACTGTGCCTCAATCATCAATACACACAAAGAGTGAAATTCTTTATGATAGTGTTTGCATGTTAAAGTTCATTAAAAAAATTACATGAATTTAATAAAGATAAATAAAATATTGATGCGTAGTAAAAGTTAATGTCCAGCTAACAATAACAGAGTGACTAACGAACAAGAGCTTAGCAAAAAAAAATAAAAAAAATATAGAGTGACGAACAAACATAAAGAAAAATCTAGAACGAAGAAGAGGGTATTTGGGTGGAGTTATGTAATATAGGGTAAATGATAAAATAGGATTACGAAATATTAAGTAAGGACATAATTGGAATGAGAAATTAGATAACGATGGGATAACACCAAATTGGTTGTTACATAAAAATATGGGGCTTTTCATTGTTACGTAACGACAGATTTAACAATATGAACAATACTTTTTAGATAACAATCAAAGCAAACATGGTATTTGTAATAACATACAATACGAATATACGATATAATGGATAACGACGATCCAAACAAAGTGTAAAAGACATCTAGGATATTGAATTAGAAAAGGCTAGAAGAATCCAAATGCTGCTACCAAATGGATTATACAAGAATTGCAAATAGCAGTAGCACTAGTTACATGTCCCTATTTTGCTACTTTGCTACAGATACTCAGAGTCATATATGACTAGTCATAGCTCATGGAGACTAAGGATTCTTTGATTGACTATTGATGGTCCTATTAGATATATGAGTTATAATTAGGGGTGAACCTTTATTCAATAGACAATTCGGTCTTCGGTAAATATCGAATACCAAACGGTATTAATATCTTATATCAAACCCGAACCCGAGTACCGTACTGAAATACTGAATACCAAATTATCAAAATTTTCTGTTCAGTTTGATAATTCGGGTTTCTGTATTTTATGCCCTGCCCTAAGGGTGTTCATGGGTCGGTTTATGGTTAGAACCAAAACCAAACAAATTTAGTCGGTTTTTTAATTATTAAAACCAAACCAAACCAAACATAATACATATCCCCCGGTTTGATTGTTTTCGGTTTGGTTAGTTTTGCATCGGTTTTTCGGTAAGAAACTTAATGGTATTTCTCTTTTCCTTTTTTTTTTTTTCTTCCTATGACTAGGAAAGACTTTTCCATCCCTTTTCAACTTATTATCAGTTATTACCATTGTGGGAGCTATACTTTTCTTAGATTATGGAGAAAATATCTTAAGATCTATAAGCTTTAATCAAGTGAATAAAGTTTATAAGAAATACAACTTTATTTAGGTAAATCTCATAGTTGTTTCTTTGAATAAATGAGTTTGAATTTATGAATTTCTTTTAAGAAATGGGCTTAAGGTATATAGTTCATTAACCTAATAGAGATAAAAAAAAAAAATTGATGGAAAAAATAAACAAAACACTTAAAATTATTTATGAAGATTAATACTCCTTCTGTTTCAATTTATGTGAACCTATTTCCTTATTAGTCCGTGCAAAAAAGAATGATCTCTTTCTATATTTGGAAAGACTTTACCTTTATGCAATGATTTATAACCACACAAAATATCTGTGACTCATTTAGGACCACAAGTTTAAAAGTTTTTTCTTTTTTTCTTAAACTCCGTGCCCTGTTAAATGGGTTCACATAAATTGAAACGGAGGGAGTATATTGTTACATAATTTATGTTTTTCTACTCTACTATTATCGTCATATACTCTAGAAATTGCATAAAGTGTTTTTATTAGACCAGGACATATATAGTTAATTAATACAAGTATAAGATCCATCACAATTAATTCTTCTTTCATTGAGCTATTTAATTATAATTTTATTTATCTAACATTTGTATTTTAATAAAACAAAAATATATATAGGCAAAAAATCAAAAAAACGAAACATTCTAAATTATGTATCGAGTGATGACATACCATCATATATCTCACCGTAAGAAAAATAACAAAAATGCTTTAAAAGCAGTGTTCCTCATGTGGTCTACTATTTTTATCACTGATATCACTTATTAGTAATTATAAAAATTGTGTATATTATTTGGTTTGATTTTTTCTTTGGTTTGTTTTTAATAAAATCAAACCAAATCAAATATTGTCGGTTTTTTAAAATTCAAACTCAAACCAAACCAAAACCGAACAACTATTGGTTTATTTAATCGTTTTTTTTTTTTTTAAGGAATGAATTTGCCCTCTATGATACTCCTGTCAGTATATGTTGGTACATTAAATGACTGAGCTCTTTTGTGAAGAGATAATCAGTTCTATATGATACATTCAGTATATCAGTATATGCTATATACTATGCGGGTAATTAACTAAAGTTTAGAATGTAATTGCCATTCGCCTTTATGCAATTAATTCATTACCTATACTAATGAGAAATAAGCGATTTATAGTAATGTCATAAAGGTTGTTGGTCTTTATGCCTCATGGACAAAACATCAGGTCAAAATTCATGAATTCTGCTAGTAAATTAAACGACAAATCATTAGTTGTGAATGATTTATCTTAAAGATTAAAATAAAATAATATTTTACCACAATTATTGATATTTGTTTTGATACTTATAAAACGTGATACACCAGAGAAAATCTAAATTAAACAGTCGCACTTGGAAGAAATTGCATACCAAAATATGAAAGTGGTCCTTAGGTAATCATAATATTCTTAATACATAATACACCACCATAATAGTTAAAAACGCTCTAGAAATAACCCCCTGTAATACAAAAGCACTGGTCTATTGCAAGTCACTGAAAGAAAACTTCACCAGCTCCTACACAATACCCTTCTGTTTCCTCTACAAATTCCTTCACAAAGAGGAACCGACAAATCTCCCTTGCTTCTACATTTTGATCAACACCATGGTTGATTCTCTTCACTAAGAAGATCGATCGATCTAAACATGTTATCAGCAGATAATGCTTGTACCCATCATCCCACGATTTGGATGTCGCAACCATTTGCACAACACGGTGTTGGACATCATGCTTCTCAATAACCTCATACTCTGCTTCCAAAAGTATTTTACGTAAAATTCCTCCAAAATGTGCAATAATTCTTAGTGGCCAACTATCAATTTCAGTTTTCACCACCATATATGTTTGTTCGCACCAAAACCTCTTTGATTAAGGCCAAAAAAAAAAAAAAGTTGGGGTGGGGGGGGGGGGGTCATAGTTTACTAAGAGTCGATGCACAAAGTGTTTTGTCACTTTCATGATAATAATGTGTTTTTTTGCAAATACAACTTAATTACCACACAAATTCAAAATCAAGGAGCCATCACTTTATGCACTACCAAAAACACGTGTGACCAAGTCTGAAAGGGGACAAGCTATGTGCAGGTGCAAGTTCATCCCATAAGCAAAATTGATTCCAATAATACAGAAATCCAATATGATCTAGCGTCATATAGGCGAAGATAGATTAATCAACATGTTTAGACTTAAGAGTAAACATGGATTTATCCAATTCGTGAACAAATAAGCATATTTGTAATGAGAAGCAGAAAAGGGGAAATAAAATGTCTAATGGAACTGCAAAAGAAAGCTACAAGTATTTTATGCGAACATGGCAAGTTAAACCTCCACAAGACTTGATTGTAGTATTTTACAATCAAACAAAAGGGGATGTTCTTATCTTTCCTCGACAAGCATATATATGTCTATTCATATAGCAAAATAATTCATCATCAGTATCTTGGACAAACGAACATGCATGTGGGAGCTTACCAACATTGGTATCATCATCTCCAAGAGAATAATTGTCTCACCATCTCCACATGTCACTGCATATATACATCCAAGAAGTCAACCATCTGTAGAAAAACAGTAAGAAAAACAAGAAGGCAAGCATCTATGGAAGTACATGAATAGTTAGCCAAAAGACCAAAAGATACATATTTAGCCCCAATTTAGAAGACCAGCCAACCTACCACACTAATGAGTTGAAGTACATGTTAGGATTTTAAATCCCAAATCCGACCTTTGTAAGCAGATTCCCAGGAAAGATTGGAGGGTCACAGCTGGACCACTTAAATACCAATCTCCTTAGACAGAACCTACTTACGCCGTGATGTAAGCGAAGAATAAATAACACACACAGATTTATAGTGGTTCACCCTCAATGTGAGAGCTACGTCCACGTTTGTAATTGCATCTTATTAAAGAAGAAATATTACAAGTGTTTACAACACTCAACCTCACAACCCCAATCCCAATGACACTCAAGAATTTTACCACACAAAATTCTCTCAAAGACCTTCTCTTACTTAGGCCTTTCACTAAGAGTATTTCTCTTAGATTTTTCTCTCTTTGGGACGTGTTGTCTTCTTCAATTTGGTGTGTTTAGCAAATGAGAAAGCTTCCCTATTTATAGGTGTGAGATGAACCTATCGATGTCATTGGTGACTCAAGCAAGCACTTGACAATTTGCCAAATACAAGGAAGATGTTTTCTTCCTTAAAACAAGGGAAGTGTTTTCTTCCTCAAAACAAGTGGAAGTGTTTTCTTCCCTAAAATAAGGGACGGACCAACAAATCTCCCACTTGAAGACTAATTTTAATTTGTCTTCACACTTTGATCGATGCAACAGCCTCTTTCCTAGTTTCACATTGAAAGCCAACCGAAGCCAAAACACTTCGCTTGTCAACATCACCACCGTTGTCGATTAACATAACCTCGCAACTCGTTTCCGATTTTCGGAAAATACGTAGCCGAACTCGAGCTACCTTCGCATATCCGAATATCCACTTCACGCCTCAAAGGTTGCTTTTCCGTGATTGCTCATAACCTGGGCCGACAACTCCCACCGCACGTGCAATGTCCGGCATCTTGTCCATCCGCTTCTTCTCATCCCGCTGTCGACGATCGATCCTTCGACAACCGAAAGTCTCGCCAAGAGTGGGACCGGCTTGGCATCATGCATGTTGAACTTTTTGATAACTTTCCTCACATATTCTTCTTGCGAGCGTTTGATGCCCTCTTTCTCGTTGAAATCCCTTGCAACCACCCTTGCTTTATAATGCCTTCTTCCATCGGGTTCTTCCTTTATCCGATAAACCCATTTGTTTTGCAACGCTTCTCATCTTTGGCAATTCGGCTAATTCCCATGTATGATTTGCCGATAGGGAGTCCATCTCATCTTTCATTGCCGGCTCCCACTTAGTCGATTCATCGACTTCATTGCGTTTCTTCATAACATTCGCCACCCCTATCAAAGCCGAGTGTAATGTAGTTCGAGGAGATGGAAGTACCGTGAACTCCGCTTCGATCCCGGATGATCTACGCGAGCTTCGTGATTGGCGTCCGTCGATTTGTTTAGACCGCACTTTCACCGCACCTTTCCTCGGATTATTTGTTCCTCCTCGCTTCTACGTACTGTCAAGTGCTCGAGGTGTCTGAAAAGTCCCTCAAATCGACTATTTTCGATTCCTTGTCCCGACATTCCGAATTTTTTTCGCAACTTGTCTTTGTACGCACTCTTCATCAAGACAACATTCCTCGCTTCGGATGATCTTCCGATTTTGTTCATCCCAAAATCGATAACCAAGCTCGCGTCACCATAGCCAATAAAGTAACACTTCTTTGATTTTGGATCAAGCTTGCTTCTAGCCGTATCATCATTACGAACATATGATAAGTACCCGAACACTTTCGAAATGAAAGATTTACCTTCGCCACTCCGGACTTTTCCGGAATCTCGAAATCCAAGTGGAACCGACGGTCCCGTTAATTAAGAAGGCCGCGAGATCGCATCCGCCTGCACGTTCTTGGGCGCCTCCCGAGTGTATTACACTCCGAGCACGCTCTCAACGTTCGGTTCATTCTTTCGCTACTCCATTTTGTTGCGGCGTTCCAGAATAGTCTTCATCATCTTGATTCCATTATCGCACAATACCGTTTGAAATCACCATCAATGTATTCTCCGCCGTCATGTCGACCTCAAACACTTCAACTCGAGGTTTGTTTCATTCTCGACCATGGCTTTCCATCTTTTGAATACACTAAACACATCGGATTTATTTTTCATAAAATAAACCCACACCTTCCCCGGTTGAATCATCAATGAAGGTCACGTAGTAGCGTGATCCTCCAAGAGGAGGGAAGTGGTAGGTCCCCACACGTCCGTGTGCACCAATTGCCTTTTCGACCTTCAACTCCTCGCCTCGCATTCGAGAAGCTTACTCGCTTTTGTTTTCCGAGAATGCAGCCTCTCACACGTATGAAGGTCCACCGTCTTCGCCTCCGAATTAAGCCATTTGTCACCAACAGCTTTCATCCCCTTCTCGCTCGATACGTCCCGACAATGCCACAAATCGTCTTCTTTGTGTTGTCAACCACAAAGAACGCATCACGACAGCCTAGTCGTCACAGAGAGTACAATCTTTCCTCGCCAACTACCATAGCACCTTTCGCCACCTTCCAAGACCCATTACCAAAATTGAGATCATATCCCTCATCATCAAGCCGACCTACCGAGATCTGTTTCGCATCGCCTTGGAACATGTCTAACTTTTGTAATCTTCCACGAGATCCATTTGACATCTTCAAATTAATGTCTCCCGTGCCAACAACGTCTAGCGGCTCTCCATCGGCTAAATAAACTTTGCCGAGATTCCCGCCCACGTAGTTTGTCATTATATCATGATGTGGGGTGGTATGAAAGGACGCCCGAGTCAAGCACCCAAGAGTCTATCGGTCGTCAACCGATAGCAACAACGCATCGCCAATGTCTTCCGTAGCGCCGTTGATTCCCCCCCTTCTCGTCCTCCTTCTTCGCGCGCCTGCGGCTTTTCTTAGTGACCGGTTTTCCACGTTCCAACACTCACGTGTTCGTCCGGTCCGGATTGACCCCTCGCCATTCCTCGACTTCGATCCGCCCTTTTATTTCGGTTGTAGCCGTCAAAATTTCGCTTCTCGTTTTCAACATTAAAATCGAACTCGTCGATGCTCTCCGTAACTGGCCCCGCGCACCTCTTCGCAAGGATACGATCCCTAACATCGTTGAACTTTGTTCTTTATCGCTGAATTACTTGCTTCTCATTCTTGAACCACTATTTGGTAGGGATGCCAACAAAATTAGAAGCTTGCACTTCATCATCAAAATCAATTTTTACCGATGACAATTGATTTACAATGGTTGAATTCATTTACGTGTGCGAAGAACACGAGCATTTTCCATCATCTTAGATGAAATAGTTTCTTCTGGCGAGAAATACCTTATTATTTGCCGAAGGTTTCTCATACATATCGTACAATACCTTCATCATATCCGCGGTGGTCTTTTCCTTTGCCACGTTGTGAGCAACGTTCTTTGACGTCGTACCGAATGACTCCCGGTAACTTGTACGTCGAGGCGAGATCCTTAACTCGCTTGCTTCATCTCCTCGGTTTTGGACTCGAGAGGTTCATGAAGTTTTCGCCATATAAATAATCTTCAATTTGCATTCTCAATGCAAAATCCGTACCATCGAATTCTACCGATGCCGTGCGTCGCTACCATCTTCGCCTCCCATCGTTTCTAAATCACAACACTTCGCTGTTCGCTACGTCGATACCCGCTTGTTAGGATTTTAAATCCCAAATCCGACCTTTGTAAGCGATTCCCAGAAAGATTGGAGGGTCGCACTGACCACTTAAATACCAATCTCCTTAGATGAACCTACTGCCGTGATGATGCGAAGAATAACACACACGCTGATTTATGGTGGTTCACCCTCAACGTGAGAGCTACGTCCACGCGCGGGCGTGCATCTTATTAAAGAAGAAATATTAGTGTTACATAACACTCAACCTCACAACCCCAATCCCAATGACACTCAAGAATTTTACCACACAAAATTCTCTCAAAGACCTTCTCTTACTTAGCTTTTCAAGCAGCATTCTCTTAGATTTTTCTCTTTGGGATGTGTTGTCTTCTTTGTTGTTTAGCAAATGAGAAAGCTTCCCTATTTATAGGTGTGAGATGAACCTATGATGTGCTATTCGGCGATTTCAGCAAGCGCTTGACAATTTACAATATACAAGGAAGATGTTTTCTTCCTTAAAACAAGGGAAGTGTTTTCTTCCTCAAAACAAGGGAAGTGTTTTCTTCCCTAAAATAAGGGATGGACCCAACAGTACATGCTTCTTTTCTTGGTTCTCTTCAAGAATCGCAGAATTATTTCCCCTGCCAAAAAACAACCACGCCCTATTAAGATTAAGTCTTTCCCATAAGAAGACTACTATATGAAAAACTACAGTTTCAATTTCATGGATAAAGTATGTCTAGCAGATTATCCATCATAATCACTGATAGTAAGTCTGCAACCAACATTAAGTCTATATTATTATAAGCTAAGCAACAAATTTTATAATATAATAGCACTAACTTCCAGTAATCACAGTTCTCATTAAAGGCACACGACAAAGGTAAATTTCAATTTTTTTCCCCATCTTTTACATGTTTATCTTCCAAATCTACATCCAACAATGGGAATACTCCATATGATATGACCAGTTGACCATAGCTAAAGGGTCAAGATCTCGACATATTTCACTACTAATGTTCAGCACCTAGAGTTGCTTACAACCTGTTCGATGAAATGCCTGAATATAATGGACTGTATATGTATGGGATGATGCCTAAAAATGTGACTGCCAAACATATGTTACTTCATTTTCCGTTTGATCCCGGTTCAACAAATGGACTTATATTCATAGGTGTAGCACTGGTGTTTGATAATAGTCTGGCAATTGGGATTGGAGATCCAGCAGGGGCTTTTGCAGACCAAGTGTTTGATGGAAATTCCCAAAGAAGACCCTGCCGTTTGCAAACAAGGAGACGGTTTTAATTCCTCTTAGTTACCACGATTATCGAATGCCTACTGAGACAAAGTCATTGAGTAAAAAATGCAGATTTCCTTCAAAAAGCATCCTAAACCTTGGATATTGACACCAATTTGCCATGTACAAACTGTCGTTGGCTTGATACTGGGCAAACACCATATTTAATGACACTGCCAGGAGCTAATGTCTTGATAATGAACCAGCAACTGTAGGGGTCTTTGTTGATGCACTTGCATCAGTTGTATAGTCGAACCTTGTGGATCAGATGCTCGACGAAATGCCTCCTTACTGCTCCAAGGTGTTCGATCCTGGGCCATCGGCTGCAACTGTCATTCTCGCGGCAATGCTACTTTATTTAGCAGATGGACATTCAGAAGATGACAATTTGTTCAATGAATGTCCTCAACTGGTTGAATATGGAATTCTAGGTTCGGCGATTACATTTCAAGTGAATTTGTTTGTGATGGTGGCTGGAGAGGCGAAAATTCAGGTTGCCAGATTTAATCAACTTCAGGTGAAGTTACCTCCCTTTGATTTTACTTAGAGTTTTGCAAGTAATGAGCATATTATACCCCATTTGTTGGAGATTACCGCACTAAGGATTCATGCCTGTAATGGGATAGATACCGTCCAGAGATTAGTGATTGATTTTATCCAAGTGTCCACCCATCTTGGTCCCTCATTATGCCTAGTCATTCTTAATGCCTTTGACAGGGTAGCAATATTTGGGTTTCTCTAGAGTGAGCTCTCACTTCAAGAACTCTTGTCTTTTGGTCTTCTGATACTGACATTAGTTGCACATGAACGATTTGAGAAAAGTGCTAAAAAAACATTTACATATCAGTAATGGAGCTACGAAGTATTTGGTTTACATTGCTCCATCGCTAAATCTTTGAGCTATAGCCAAATTCTATTCCTATTTCCAACTGAGGTACGGGTATATCTCCTTTCTATTTGATGACTATTTACAGGTTCCTGAAGATGGTATGACAAAGCAGGGATTAATTGAAAGTCATTCATGGTTCGGAGACATCCCTGCTACCTTACTTTTTGCTAATGTCACTATTTTCCTCTCTCTTGTCGAACCCCAAATTTTTTTGAAAGAATTTCCTTAGACACATTCCGCTTTCGAAAGTTTACCGAATTTGGAGGTCTGAGAGTACCGTCGTATGTACAATTGAACTATGGAACACATCAAGTAGTAGGGAACAACATGAAAAAATACAAGTAATGACATTAACTTACTTGGCCGAGAACACCGATCCATTTGGATCAACTGCAGGAAGGTCATCATTTACTTCACCCTTCAAAGGGCTCATTAACAATGTTTGGTTCCTGGACACTTTCATCCGAGTTTCTATAAAATTATGGCAAGTTTAGTATTTGACTATATAAAGGAACAGAACAAAAATTAAATGGAAGAAACAATTATTCAACTGAAGTAGAGAATTTATAACAACAACAAGCCCAGTAGAATCCCACCATGGTATGATTTTGAGAACAGACAAGAATCTAAATTTCCACCTGAAGAAAGGAGGCTATTTGCTTTCCGAAAAGACCATTTAGAATTTATGATTATATAAAGGAAATGAAAAAAAGAAATTAGAATCGAAGAAACAGTTATTCAAGTGAAGTAGATAACTGTTCAGTAACTGTAAAATCCTCAGATTGTGTTGGAAATATGTTTAGCCACCCATGTGGATCAGCCTAAAAGAAAATAAATAAAATAAAAGGAGAAGAGACACAACCCTTCGCAAAGGGTATGTCACTTAAGATATAAACAAGAAGTTATATTTTGTTTATAAGAAATTTTCTTTCTTTTCCGGAAAAGCGTGTTCTTTTCTTCATCTGAAATATATAATTTTTTTTTTCTAAAAGATAGAAAACAAATTACTCTCATCTTCTCCGTGAAGAAACTACGGTGGTAGATTCCTATGAAGATGAAAATAATCTTCACCGGATACCGAAACAATCTTCTATAATAGGTACAACTTAAATTGTGAATTTTATGGTATAGTTCGTGTATTACATGTGATTATACCGTCGATTAGTGAAACAAATATATGAATCTTGGGAGAACTGTGTGTTCTTCGATTGTTGTAATTTCTTTCATTGGCATCAGAGAGTTGTTTGTTTCCTAGTCTTATTTTTTTCTTTCCGAGAAAATATCGGTTGTATGGATATATCTATCCGTTATAGTTGGTCTTTTTTGATTGTTTTGGAGAAGAGTTTTTCTCGCCCGTAAAGAAGCAAAAGAGCGACAAATTTTAAGGTTGTTTTGCTTTTTCCTTCTGGTAAACAAAAATAAATAATAAATAATAATAAGTGGCAGTGGATATTTTGTTGTCTTGTGGTATTCTTGTATTGTTGAAAATACCAAGAAAGAAGTTTTTTTTACTGGTTGGTGAAATTTTTTCTTTGTGGTTCGTCATTATTGATCCACAGTTTTTAACTTTGATCTTCTCTGAAAACATTCATAAAATTGTTTTGATTGTTTTTTGGTTGTTTTTGTTCCTTTCGTTAATAATTTATGAGAACAAAAACAGTTTTTTGCGGAAGACATTGTTAAACAGAGGTGTTTCTTTTTAACCAAAAATTATTTCTGCCGTTTTTTGGTCACATCAACAGTCTTTTTTCTCTAATAAAAAGAAGAAAATTGTGGATCCATATTCATAGCACTTTGTTGTGCAGTGACTTGTAGGATAAATCCACATACACTTTTTTCCCTTTGCCCTTGATTAAAAGTTTTGTGGGTATAATAAAGGCAAAAATGAAGAAGAAATGGGGTGGGGTGGGGGGTGGGGGGGGTGGGATTAAAAAAATATGAATTTGGTATTAAAAAAAAGGAAAAATGAATTAATTTTAATAAAACGCGCTCCTTTTAAAATTATTTTTATATTTTGTGCAACATCAGCTCTCAGGGGTAAATAATATCACTTTTTCATATATTAGGTATGTAATGGGTCACTGATAAAGTTTAAGTGTGATATCGATATTTGGGGTATAGTTTTAGGGTCAATCTATGTCTTTTGCCTATAATAAAAGCCAAAGTTTTACATGTCAATTCTTCGGCCATGTGTGGCTGACATGTGATGTCTCAAAGAATCTCTACTACTGTGAGCAATTCTTTAGAAAGGGAAAAAAAATATTAAAAAAAAAAAAGAGGAAAAACTTTTGCATCCATGTGACTGCCTGTAACGATTCAATTTGGGACCGTGCAGGCACCTACCTTGGTAGGCGATCTCTCTCATTTATTATTCACATCAATAAAACAACAATTCATTTTAACGGATAAATAATTAGGAATAACAGTGAAACTTCGAAATACATTCATTAACTCAAATGTTTACGTGGTTACAACAATACTTGATTACAAACTCGATACAAATTTTCATGACCTGGTCCAGACTAGTACAAGAGCGATTAATAATTTCAGAATTTCCACTTCACTCTAAGACTCAACCTCCGTCCCGGATGAAGTGGGAAGAGGCCTTTCAGATAGGCACCGCACATTTCCACTTCACATCAAACCAAATACCTGAAGGGTGTAGCAAATGCAATATTAGTACAAACACGCGTACTGAGTAAGTATCATAGGCCGACAATGGTTAGTAACACATATCAGTAAAGAATTCACAGAAAAACATGATGACAACTCTACCAATTCATACATCTATCCATCGCCCAATTTACGACAATACCATTTTTAGTCATCAATTTCACTGCAGTACTCACCAATCAGACTCATAACAATCTTGTCACTTCTATATCATTTTCCTTATCACTTAATCATTAGTTTAGCATAATGGTCAACTCATCACTAGGACACCCATTATCCTACAACACATAAAGACTGAACACACAAATAAGATTCCAGACGATCTACATCTACTTCATCAAGTACAACAACGAATCCAAACCCAAACGCTCATCATTAACTAATTAAGGCAACTAACCCGACTATGCCATGTCTGAGTATATCCGATTCAATCCAACCATCACAATCCAATCATCAAACATCTCAATCAAGTCATAATGCAATGCAGTGCAATAATGGTATGAGTGCAATTCCATGCCATGCAAATGAGGTGTACACATGTACTCCGGACGGAAATATCGACGTCTCGGTATCACAACTCGGCGTGACTCGCGAAGTCTAAGTGCCACCGTCCGGATCTTTGCCCAACGTATAGACGGGACCCTGACTAATTGCTCACAGGAGGAGTCTCACCGGCACCACCCTGGGGGACTCGCGGAGTCCATGCACTAACAACGATTCCGGGATATCACCGAAATCGGCCATGCAACAACGATGCCGGAATAGATCATCGGACATCGGCCATCTCACAGTCACTCAAGTAGAAGAGAGTCTATCAAATATCAGTTTCATACAATCAACGATTCCGGAATTGAACCTCGGACATCGGCCTTCTCACAATCACTCAAGTAAAAGAGTTTGTCAAATATCGATTTCATATAATCAAGGATTCCGGAATGGATCTTCGGACATCGGCCTTTTCACCATCACTCAAGCAAAGAGTTTATCAAAATATCAGTTTCGCTCAATTAATGATACCGGATCATCACCGGGTATCGGCCATGCATCATGAATATGAGAGAATGTGTGCAATGCATATGTAAATTAATCAAGTTCAATATCACAAGTACCACAATGGGGTACACCAACAACGTATCACATCGCAATACCAGTAGTGGGTACGCCCACATATATTAATAACCCAAGTACCAATAATGGGTATGGCAATACTATCCAAATTAAGACGACAAAGTAGAATTCAATATCTACCAATTCCTCATGACATCAAGTCGGACAATAGAACAATTCAAGGTACACATATAGCGGCGTGACTAGTCCCAACACACATATCGGTCAATCAGTTGGTACACGCCAAACCACTTTCTTACCTCAACCTATTAGATCAGAACAAGGATCTCACTCCACACTCGAAGTTATCCGTCATACAAATTTAGGACCCAATCGCGACCGTGGGTACATTTTATCCTCTCGTTTAACGGTTAGACTCACCCTAAATAATACAACTCATTCAGTCACATGTTATAGGAAGTTTTCATCATTAGACACACACACTCCCAAGTCACATAAATCCACCAATGATCAAGGAAAACCACATTAATACCTAAGGAATCTGCCGGCCACAAGCCCGAACAAACAAGTCACACAACAATACCAACCTAGAATTCCATCCCAAATCCCCGATTTCCTACACATGCATTCTCCGTTCCTTCTATCACAACGATACGTAAACTAACCTAGAGTCTACCAAAGCGGAAGCCATAACTTTGCCCTCGTAGGTGAAAGCGGGTGCCACGAACATCCATTGTTTTCTTTAAATCGATCACTACATCGTAATCCGCACGAAATAGATTGGAGACAACCACGTTACCCAAGATTAATGCTTTCCATTTGAATCCTTCATAGGGGATTTGGATTAACAGGGAGGTTTGAGGGTCTTAACCCAGCTCTAGTTTTCTTCTATACCCATGCTAAGAGATTTTCCCATTTTCAAGCTTATATTTAGGAAGAACCCATTTCCAAGATCCATATAAGAATCTATTTTAAAAGAAAAATGAGTGTAGTGGTCTAGGTTATTAGCTCATTTTTGGTGAAGGTTATTAGCTCACTTTTGGTGAAGAACATGGGAGTTGGCTTAGAGAAAATTTAAGGGGAAATGTTGCTACCTCATCACTCTTTCAACTCTAGATTATTTGAAACACCCACTTGATGGTTCTCTAAGTGAATGTGTTTAGGAGTAATTTCTTAGGTGGGAGGAGGGTTGGAGGGTGTTAGAAGGATTTATTTGGACTAAAAATCTCATTTTTGAGCTTTCCCACTGAGCTGGGCGGCTGGAATTTAGGGTTATGAAAAATGGGATAATTCCCGAAATGACTCTTTAAATAGGGAAATTCACTATGCGATACCGCCCCAGCGGTACCGCTAGGGTGGCCAATATGCCGCTATGGCGGCTGTGCAGTCATAGGCGTTTACCGCTATGGCGCTTAGTATACCGCTACAACGTTACCGCTGTAGTGTCAATACGACCGCTATGGCGGTCAAGTTCTGTCTGTTCACCCACGTTTCTATTCCTTACGCAATGCGTACGACGATCTTGGTTTGGCTTGAAAGGTTTCCAGGATGTGAATAGGTGGAGACACTGTTAAGGGGCCATAGTTGTCGTCTTCCTTCGAAATTCACAGTAACGACGAAACGGGTCGTTACATCAGATACCAATCAAAATAACCGTTCGTCCCCAAATGGTAAGGGAATGAACCAATGCCGACGGGTGACGCGTCCAGTAGCCAGGACTTACTAGTACCATTTTCTTCTCGTATATTTGAGTCCGACGGGGAGGAACAGGGCGAATAATATAGTCGGGGAACCCCTTATGACTTAGTGCTTCTTACACATAACTCAATCGAGTAGCCCAAAAGGCATCACTAAAAACTCATAGTGGCCATATCTTGTCCAAAATGCTGTCTTCGGAATATCCTCCGCCCTAATCTTCAACTGGTGATAACCAGAACGTAAATCAATCTTCAAAAACACCGAAGCACCCTAAAGCTGGTCAAACAGATCATCAATACAAGGCATAGGGCAATTGTTCCGAATAGTGACCTTGTTCAACTGTCGGTAATCAATGCATATCCTCATAGTCCCATTTTTCTTCTTCACAAATAACACAGGAGCACCCCAAGGGGAGACGCTCGGTCTAATGAACTCCTTGCTCAATAAATCTTGTAATTGTTCCTTAAGATCCCTCAACTCGGCAGGTGCCATCCGATATGGTGGAATGGAAATGGGACGAGTGCCTAGGTCCACATCGATACAGAAATCAGTGTCGCGATCGGGTGGCATGCCCGGCAAATCCGACGAAAATACCTCCGCGAACTCGCTCACAATAGGGATAGACTCAAGGGGCGGAGATGCAACAGTCATATCACAAACATGCGCCAAATACGCTGAACACCCCTTACTTACTCACTTCTTCGCCCGAAGGAAGGAAATGATCTTCTTAGGAGCGGGACTAGGAGTACCTTTCCACTCAAGCCTAGGAATGCCCAGTATGGCTAAAGCGACTGTCTTGGCATGACAATCCAAGATCGCACGATAAGGAGAGAGCCAGGACATACCCAATATAATATCAAAGTCCACCATATCAAGAATCATCAAATCTATCCAATTGTCGTACCCCATAAAAGTAACCAAACAAGATCGGTAGAATCGATCAACAACCACAGAATCTCTGACCGGAGTAGACACATGAACAGGTATATATGTGCTATCACAAGGCAAATCCCAACCAATGGCATGAAATGCAGATACATACGAATAAGTAAATCCAGGATCAAATAGCACCGTAATATACTGATCCTGAACAAAAACAATACCTGCCGTCGCTATATCAAGGATCTCCAACCGAAGGCCTAGCTGCCCTCACCCTCGCGGCCTCAACTCTCGCTGCACAGTCAACAATGGTCTAGAACGAAGCACCCTCGGCCTCAAGCTGGATACATGGCAGCTGGAGAGGATTGAGGCTGTGAGGGGTTGGGTGAGGCCTACTACTGTTACCGAAATTCATAGTTTTGTGGGTTTGGCCAGTTATTACCATCGCTTTGTGAAGGTTTTTGCTGCCATTGCTTCGTCCTTGACCAGATTGACTCAAAAGGATATTCCCTTCCAATGGACGGATGATTCTGAGGAGAGCTTTCAAAAGCTCAAGCTTCTTTTGATTACAGCCCTGATCCTAGCCTTACCTGTGGAAGGCAAGGACTTTGCTGTCTATTGTGATGTTTCCCGTATGGGTTTGGGTGCGGTGTTGATGCAGGAGAGTAGAGTGATAGCTTATGCTTCCCGTCAGTTAAAGGTTCACGAGAAGAATTACCCTACCCATTATTTGGAGTTGTTGGCCGTAGTCTTCGCCTTGAAGCTTTGGAGGCACTACTTGTACGGTGTCCATTGTGAGGTTTTCACCCGATCACCGTAGCCTTCAGCATGTGT
Organism: Lycium ferocissimum; assembly: GCF_029784015.1. Lineage (NCBI taxonomy): Eukaryota > Viridiplantae > Streptophyta > Magnoliopsida > Solanales > Solanaceae > Lycium > Lycium ferocissimum. The sequence continues at coordinate 58,805,804 of NC_081344.1, forward strand.
TTACTCAGAGAGATCTTAATTTCAGGCAGCGCCGATGGATGGAGCTCCTGAAGGACTGTGACATCTCTATTCTGTATCACCCTGGTAAAGCCAATGTGATAGCTGATGCCTTGAGTCGCAAGACAGTGAGTATGGAGAGGCCAATGAGGTCGTGATTGATTCTGAGGATTAGAGGACGCGTGTGCGTTCCTCGTGTTGGTGATTTGATTCAGTTGATCTTATCTGAAGCTCATACCTCTCACTATTCCATTCATCAGGGAGCAACTAAGATGTACCGAGACTTGATACAACACTATTGGTGGCGTCATATGGAGAGAGATATAGTTGATTTTGCGGCTAGGTGTGAGAATTATCAGCAGGTAAAGTATGAGCACCAGTGACCTAGTGGGGTACTTCAGAGGATGCCCATTTCCGAATGGAAGTCGGAGAGGATTACCATGGATTTCTTCACGGGTTTTTCGAAGACCCTTGGCAAGTTTGATTCAATTTTGGTGATAGTGGATCGGTAGACTAAGTCCGCTCACTTCGTTCCAGTTCAAGTTTCTTATATCGCGAAGAAGTTAGCTAAGATGTATATTCGGGATATTGTGAGATTACATAGGATCCCTATTTCTGTTTTATCTGATCGGGGTACTATCTTCACCTCCCGATTTTGGAGGGCATTTCATGAGGAGTTGGGTACTCGATTAGATCTTAGTACAGCTTTCCATCCCCAGACCGATGGCCAGTCCGAGCGGACCATCCAGGTACTCGAGGACATGTTGAGAGCGTGTGTTATTGACTTTGGTGGTCATTGGGATCAACACTTGCCCTTGGTAGAGTTTGCGTACAATAACAGTTATCATTCGAGTATTGGTATGGCGCCTTTTGAGGCCTTCTATGGTAGGAGGTGTAGATCTCCGATTAGTTGGTTTGATGGGTTCGAGGCTCGACCTTGGAGCACGGATCTATTGAGAGAGTCCCTTGACAGAGTGAGAGTTATTCAGGCCAAGCTTGTGGCAGCTCAGAGTCGACAAAAGATGTATGCGGATTTGAAAGGTCCGATTTGAAGTTTCTTTATTGGTGACTAGGTTCTATTGAAGGTTTATGAAGGGTGTTATGAGGTTTGGTAAGAGGGGCAAGTTGAGCCCCAGGTACATTGGTCCGTTTGAGATTGTGGATATTATCGGTGATGTAGCTTATGAGTTGGCATTGCCGCCAGGCTTGGCTGGAGTTCATCTAGTCTTTCATCTTTCGATCTTTGAAGAAATATCATGGCGACGATACCTACATTTTCCGTTGGGATTCTATATTGCTTGATAAGAATTTGACTTATGAGGAGGAGCCTATCGCGATCTTGGATAGGCAGGTTCGGAAGTTGAGGTCAAGGAGATTAACGCCAAAGGCACGATGGAAGCACCGCAGCCAGTGGAAGAGGCTACTTAGGAGACGATTCGATAGGCGTGGCCGATATCCCCCCGATTGTTCAACGTTCGGTACTTTCCCTACTTTCCTTCTTCTTCTCTCGAAGACGAGCAACGGTTCAATTGGTATCTGATGTAACGACCCGTTTGGTCGTTATAGTATCTTCGGCATTTTCGCCTATTTTCGAGCATTGATTAGCTCACTTTTGACATGAGGGGACCGTTGACATGCTTCCCGAGGTGTCTAGACCAGATTCGGGCAACTTTGGTGGAAATATAGGCTTAAAGTGAAAAATGATTGACCCGAAGTTGACTTTTGAGAAAATGAACCTTTTTCAAAATTTCATCGATTCCAAGAGGTCCGGATGGTTGTTTAGAACCTGTATGTGTATTTGGTTCGGTTCCCTGGGTCACATTCGGATGTATTTCGGGACTTGGGATGGGAAATTGAAATTAAGGTGTCGAGGGTTGACTCGGTCAACGAGGCCTCCGTTGGAAATTTTGAGACCATAAGCGCGTTCGCAGAGTATTTTTGTGTGGGTTTAGGTGGTCGAGTTGTGAGCAGATGGCCTCGGGAATAACCAGGGATTTCGATTGAAGACCTAGAAAAAAAGGAGAATCGGTGTACGGTGTACTGATGGCGGCACCGGATTCGCCCGACGGCACCGGCGGCGGTGTGATGACATTGAGGTGGCCATGTGTAATGTTGGCCATACCGCTGTGGCGGTATCTCGGCCGCCGTAGCGTCATCCCTACCGCCGTGGCGGTGACAGGCAGTTATATTTCATTAAATGTGTTTTAAATAAGTATTAGACCCTCATTATTTCCCATCTCGATATTGGAGCTTGAGGAAACTGTTCTTGGAGATAATTTGGAGAAATTCTTGGAGATAAACCTTGCCTAATCCTTCACTCTTCCTTAATCATAATCGTCTTAGATTTCCCCCTTCCCTTTAACAATCTCTTAGAGATGGAATTTGAAGGAGGGTTTTGGGAAACTTTTCCTTAGGGTCATGTATGATAAATTGATGATGGTTGTGCTAAGATTTGATGAATCTAAGCTTATTAATCACATATCTTCCACTTTTAACGTTGAATTTCGAATTTGGAGATTTAGGGTTTATACCCAATTTGGGGTTTTTGCTTGAAATCAGATTTTAGGCTAATCCTTGGGCTAAATCAACAATTAATGGTTGGATTAGGATCACCTAGTACTTAATTTGATAATTTGCCTCCGAATTTCCCATTTTGCCCTTGTGGGCCCATTTTCCCAATTTCTAGGGTTGAAATGGACCGAATTGAAATACTAACAATATTAGTATCATTCTTCATGATTTCTAATATAGAATTCGATTATTCTTAGACTACTTTGGTTCCAAGGTTCAGCGGAAAGGCAAAGCAAATGAGTGACTTGTTGGTGTTACGGTTCGGCAGTCCAGGTAGGTTATGACTTACCTCTAGTGAGACTTCGCATAGCGAAACACATATTTAGAATATAATGTCGGAGACAGCATGTGAACCTTCGGGTATGAAGTCGGGTTAGATATTGCCTTAGGTTGGGGACTAGCCACCCCGTTATGTGTGCTTTGATTGTTCCATTTGATGCTTGATGCCATGAGTAGTTAGTAGATATTGGAATCTGTGTTATTGTCTTGATTGAGGTAGAATTGACATACCCGTTGTTGGTATTTGTACTTGGATACATTGTTGGGCGTACTTAAGTGATTGTGAGATGGCCCATTTTGGCATCGTTGGTACTTGTCATATTGATATATTATTGGCATACTACCTGTGCTTGGTATTGTGATATGATACATTGTTTACGTACATTGCCTTGATTAGATTCTTGGTGATTGAATTGTTGGTACGTATATATTGTGATATTGAGTTCTATTATTTATGATTGATATTCGCATTGCATACCTTCTCACTCATTGCAAAGCACCGTCGTATCTACTTCTCGCATGGCCGATATGGCTCCCGGTGATGATCCAAAGACATAGATATTATGTATTGATGGAGTGAAAATGATATTATATATATAAACTCTTTACTTGAGTGATTGTGAAAAGGCGTCGATGTTCGTAGATCATTAAAAAAAAATTAGTGTTGCCTTTTTTTTAATCGTTGATTGTATTGTATATATTAGTGAGGATCAATTTGATATTTGATAAACTCTTTTACTTGAGTGATTGTGAAAAGGCCGATGTCATATTTAGAAGATCAACATTATCCGAAAATCGTTGATTGTATCACGACCCGAGCTACGGGCCGACATTTGTGTACTCATTCATAACATACTTAAGTGATTGTGAGATGGCCGATGACCGATGATCTATTTTGGCATCATTGTATGCATATGTACCGATTGGCACCCGATGATATCTCGGAATCGTTGTTACGTAGGCGGGGCTCGCGGGTCCCCGAGGCATCAATGAAGGGCAATGCTTGCGTGCAGAGTCCCCCTTTGAGCAATTGGGGTCCCGTCGTCTCCCGCGTTGGGCAAAGATGCGGGACGGATGGCGCCTTAGACTTCCGAGTCGCGGTGTGATATCCGGGTTGTGCTATCGACAACGTCATAGATATTTCGGGGTGACGTCGTGGGAGTGGAGCGTGCATTGTACACCTCATTTGTATATGGCATTACATTTTCATTCACCCCGTCTTTGCATTGCTTTATTGCATTATGACTTGATTGAGATTCTTGGTGATTGAATTGTGATGATTGGATTGGATCGTATATATTCGGACTTGACATATGTGAGTTAGAGGTTTTATATAGTATTCCGTATGATGGATGTCACAGTTGTAATCTTATTTTTCTTATACTTGTGAGATTCCATTTTTCATGATTCACTCCAACCACTTTGCATTTTCTATCTTCGATAATGTGTTAACTATGCTCAAACAACATAGTCTTAAATGAAAGAGGAATAAGCCGATGATGCCTACTAGTCTTGGTTTGAATGTCTTGTTTCCTTCACTTGATTCACTTGATTTCTTATTGTTGATCCTTGATTCCCTTTGTTTTCTTTTATGAATGCAAAGCACAGGTCGACTTTGGAACAAATCTACTTCTACGACCGTGGTGGAACCGATTGGACTCTTCGGCTTCCACGTCCGGAGTTTTCCGTGGAACAGCCGTGGGAACATGGCGTCAATCCGGATCCTTCTTAGCACTTGTCCATGACTTCATCATTAATCTAGGGGACTCTCTTCTATTTTCATGTCTTGCTTTATTCCAAAGACATAGATATTATGTATTAGTACTTCCAGATTGTATTATTCAGACTAGACCCTGAGGGAACTTACTGTCTTCCGCACTTTTTACTACTATCTATCAATATATATATCGTGAGACTTACGTATTTGTTATTTCCGCCATAAGACCGAAACCCTTCCTTATTCCGAAGTTTGTCTTAAAAGGCGTAGATTAAGGGCATAAGGCGGGGCGATTTTATTTGCCTCGGTGAGGCGATGATTTTAAGCCCGAGCACGGGCGTAAGCCCCATGGGTATTTACTTTTTTTGTATTTCATAAAATAATATAATTAAAATAAATATTTTTAAATAGGTAAAACTACATTAAAAAAAAAATTAGTGTTGCCTTTTTTTATTTTTCATACTTGTTGTCTTTTACTTCATATAGTAACATTAGTATATATTAGTGAGGATCAATTTAAGTCAATAAGATATTAGCCATGTGTTTTAAAGACATTACCTAGGATGTTATTGTAAAAACTTTATTTAATAATATGAAGATTTGAGTAGTTTAGTTCAAAGTTTTAGAATATTGCTCTTAATACATAGATAGTGTTTTTTCTTTCTTTTGTTATATTTATTTTATACTTCTTTTTACAGTTTTCAACATTATCTAAGAGAAATTTAAATCATAAAATTCATCGGTAAAATCTTTTGGGGCCTAAAGTGTCACGACCCGAGCTACGGGCCATGACGGGTATCCGGGGCTAACCACTGAACACCACTCATATTACTACTTATCTGCTCTCATTCATAACATGCACTCATAATCATAGAAATCTTTCACCATTTGAAACACATCTACTTTTATAAACATAAGTACCAAAACATTCATCAAATTCCGCCGGCTATCAAAATGGTATATAATATATACATACATATACGACGAGGACTATGGGACCATGCGATACACGTAAGGAGCCCAACTGCATCTACGAGCCTCTACTAGAGTACTAGACATATGGACGGGACAGGACCCCGTCGTGCCCAAATCATGAATATATACATATATGTACCAAAAGAATAATCAATGGCACCTCCATGGGAGAATAGAGAATGGAGTGCTCTCAAATCGACACGCTTGTTTAGCTCCTATGATAGTCGGGTCACCTCCCTGTCTACAATCGTGGGCATGAACACACAACTCGAAGCAAAAGGACGCGCACGTAATTTTGTACCTCTTTGAGTATGTAAGGCATAAATAATAATAAAACATCAATGAAATAAGGAGGCATCAATGAAGGGCATATGCGATTGGCACACGCATTGATCGAATCATAAAGGAAATCATACATGCATGGCTTACTTTCATATCTCCTCACTATATCATATATGTATAAATGTATATGAATTGAAGGCTATACTCTGGGCGCTCCGAAAATCTATCCGCCCTAACTAGCGTACGGTGTGGTAATCAATAACATTAGCATTAGCGTTAGCCACAACGTCCGTGCCTCCCGCGTCCGGAGGTATCATCTCATGCCGCCCACTTTGCCTGAGCGGGTTAATAAATTAATAGTGGTGCTGCCCGTACCATTTGGCCATGGTGTATATTTGCTATATTCCGCCTTTAGCGGTATTGCTTACCGCTTTTCTATAGGCGGCCGGCCTTTTATTAGGGAGGTATAGGCGCGGTGTGATATCATCATATGCTCATTACAACATGCTCATTATATTATGCCCATTATAATATGCTCATTATAATATGCTTATTGTAACTCATCGTAATACATGCACAGAGACTCATATATAATCATACTTTACCAGGGTGACATAAGGTTGTGGGCCCCCGAATTCATTATGGAGCATTCGTAAGCATTCTACCTCACCTTGAAGGAACAAGCATAAGGTGAGTGTATACAATGATCAACATCAATAGATTATACATAGCATTACTAGCTCTTTAGGAGCATCATATCATAGATTATAGCATCTCTAGACTTTAGCTTGTCATTATCATTATCTTACTCGTAGCATATTTCTTATCTCGTAAGGTCTTTCATGAACAAGGACTCATAGCTTTCTAGAAGATGGGACACTCATAGGAAAGGAGGAAATTCATGCCATAGGACTCATGCCTTAGAAATAAAGGGTTAGCCTCACATACCTTTGTCGTTTAACTATTCTATCGCTTGCTCATTCTCCTTTAATGCTTGCGTCTTTACCTTCAAAAGTGTTCGTATCGTCATTAGCTAGGCGATTACAAGAACGTGCTTCTTAAGGCTAAAGAAAATTGGGCAGCGTCTCCTTTGTTTATACTACTTTCCGCCATATTCCGTATCAACTCCCAACATTCACAACGATAATCACAATATCGCTAGCAACAATCGTCATTCACTTACATTATTCACATTTCACAATTCTACTCCAATTCTCCAAAATCATGACCAAAGTCTATTATCGCGCACTTTCACATATAATGCTCATTTCATGTTCTAAATGTCATTTATAACGCATTTATAATCTCAACGTAACCATTTTCATGATTCACTCCAACCACTTTGTAACCCATTTTCTATACTCTCTTATAATCCATGTGCTTCAACTTAATAATACTTCAAACAACATAGAAAGATCATAAAACTTACCTTAAATGAAAGAGGAATAAGCCTTGGATGACAATTCACCTTCTCCACCAAAACCCTATTTTTCCTCTCTTGAGATATCTTGAGTTGAATGATTCTAATGAGGTTTCCTTCACTTGATTCACTTGATTTCTTATTGTTGATCCTTGATTCCCTTTGTTTTCTTATGGATGAAATATAGAGAAGGTTCTAGAGGTCTTGAGAGATGAAGAAGGTTGATGAAAATGAAATAAATGAAGTGGGATCACATTTAAAGACTTGGAACAAATTCAATCGGCGGGACTTCCACGGACTGTTCCACGGTCCGTGGAACCCAGTGTTGGCCGTGGAACTGGTCGTGGTTCACGACCAGCCAGCTGTTATATCCCATATTTTGTACATTGGAATATTTTTAAGTTGGTTGCGACGAGTTAAGGATAAGGCTATTTTTCCGACTGTGTTTTAAGGCATAAGTCGCTTATGATTTTATTGGTATGGAATATTAATGAAAATTTGGGGTTAAAAGTGAAAATTTGGAAACTTAATATTCATTGAAAAAGGGCCATGTGGCCGTGCATATTGGATGTGGGCCATAGGCCACATGTATTAATTATATAAGTAGCATAAGATGACTAATTAATCATCTTCCACACTTGAGAAAATTCAAGAAACTTGGAGAAATGAAGAAGGAGACCTTCGGCCAAGGCTATGGCCGAATATGGTCCATGAGGATTGATCAAAAGCAATTCTTTTCTTCTAGCTTTTCTACTAATTGGAAGACCCTCGTTAACGTGGAGTAGTTGTTGGAACAAGAAAACCATTCGTTTAAATTCATCAATTCTAGCCGAGGAAGGAACTAGGTGAAGAAGGTGAGATTTAATCCTTATTTTCATAAGTTATGCATGGTTTGTGTATGTTGTGGAGTGTGGAAACGAATGAAAATCATGAAATTGTGGTGTTGATGTTTGACCGTGTATGTTGGGTTTGGCCGTGTGTGTTGTGTTGTGTAGGAAGTGAAGAACTAATTTTGTTTAGCGTTTGGTTGATGTTGTTGTGGATTTATGATGAACAAAGTGAAGAACTAATGAATTAAGTTGAATTTAAAGTCGTGTGTGGGCTGATTTTGGAAGCCAATGTGAATCAAATATAGTTTCATGGATTTATGGAAGATAATGTTGTCAATGTGTAAATTGTCGGTATAGTCGATGAGTTTGAAAGGAAGAAATGTGTTGTTGATTATTTTCTTGAACTTAGAGGATTTCGGGTGAAGTAGTATATTGTTTGGATTGCTTTGAATATTGTGCGGATTGTTTGGAGCGTTCTTGAATCTTGTTTAAATGATCTTGGATTAGTACTTGAACTTGCGAGCGTTGATGTTAGCTTGAAAGTATGTAGTTGAGTTGAATGTAATTGAATGTCGTCGAATTATGTAGAAAGGAGTTATTAATGTTAGAATGCATTTGAAATCAATTATTGATGTCGTTTATATGGGTGTTGGTATGGTTGTTGAAGATTTAGCCGAGTTGAATTCTCGGGGATGTTGAATTTATTGGGGAAGTCGCCAAATTTCTGTAGATAAAATGATAGCTTGGAATTGAATCCTTCAGTGCTTATGACTAATATTCGATATCTAATGACGTTGTTGTAGATTTTGAGAAGCTGAGACGTAAGTTCAGATTAGCGTAGGAAGCGGACGAGGTATGTGAAGCTCACCTTTCTTTCTTTTGGCATGTCCTAGTTGTAATTAGGCTATGACACGAGCCTCGAGGTAACTCCATTCTTAAGTTCCGCATGTTTATGATTCATATTTGCTTATTGATGTTGGCGTCCTTAATATGGTCAAGTTATGGTCTTTATGTCTTTGATATGACTGAATTTAAAATGTTGTATAAACGGTTTTGTCTCCAAAAGATCCTATGTCTAAAAATGTCCGTAACTTTCATAAACAGAACCGGATGGCTTTGATATGCTCATAAATGATCCTATGACGTATAAGGCCCGTAACTTTCATAGGCGGGCTCAGATTGATTTGACATACGACTATGATCCCTACGGTTTTTTTTGATATACTTATGATGTTTGTTATGTTTCCGAGTGGAGTCCGAAAGATATTTGAGGTAACTTTTGTCCCGATTTTCAAATGACGATTCGTTTAGCTTACTTCATTGAGTCTCTGTAAATGACTTATGTGCATATGGTTTCTCGCACTACTCGCTCGTGCCAAGCTCGATGTGTCTTTCTTGCGTCCCGGGCCGGGCATGTATTCGTGCAATTCCTTTGCATTGTTCACCGCGTCCCTCGCTGGAGAGGGTGGGCACGTTATATATATATGATATGATATGATGACATGATGAGATGGGGGAGGTGGCCAGGATGGCATATGATGACTTCATTTACCGCGTCCCTCACTAGAGGGCCGGGGCACGTTATATGTACATGATATGATGATTTTACTTACCGTGTCCCTCTCTAGAGGGCCGGGGCACGTTATATGTTCATGCATATGATGATTTTACTTACCGAGTCCCTCACTAGAGGGCCGGGACACGCTATATGTTTATACTATGATTATATGACATTGGCATGCATGATTTATGTTTTCAAAGGCAAGTTTTATGATTTCCCTATTCTTTACTTAGTGTGATCCCGCTTACTGTATTCCATGCTTTACATACAAATTTACATATTCGTCTTGACCCCCTTTTCTTCGGGGGGCGCGTTTCATGCCACGCGGGTATACCCGAACGAGTAGAAGATGTTAGCGAGAAGATGTTCCAGCTGGATTGGCGAGCTCCATTTCCTCCCGGAGTGTTGCCGAGTCAGAGTGCTTTTGCTATGGTATCTGTAGCTATGTTAGAGACTTTGCAGACAGTGTCGTGTATATAAGATGTCAGTTTTGTAAGCGGCTATGTAAGCCGATATATTGTTATGTATTATGTTTACAAGTTTTATATGTTACAGGTTCTATTTGATTTAAGAAAGACGAGAAGCATTCTGTTCTTCGAAAAGCTTTCATTATGCATTTGTGTCATGATTTGAGGGCCCAGCATGATTATGAGTATTACGAGAGTCAGCGGGTTCGCTCGGCCCTAAATAAGGGTCGGGTGCCCATCACGCCCTAACAGAAATTAGGGTGTGACAAGCCAGCCACCTTCTCTGCTGGCTGTTCCACGGACACATCCACGGTCCGTGGATCAAGATGCTGTTCGTGGAACATGGCCGTGGAACTCACAGTTCCACCGGAATGGTTCCCGTCGTTTCGTTTGATCTCCAATCCTTATGGATCCTTATTAGCACTTGCCCATGACTTCATCATTAATCTAGGGGACGATATAACTCTTCTCCACAACATCCTTAAGGCACCATTAACTCAATACTCATGATTTTGCCCGACACACTAACTTATAACTCGCTTTCCTTAACAACTTTCTTTCTTCAATCCGAGTGTCTTTGGAATTCTTAATTAGGACTATCAATTACTATTTCTTACTTATCCGAACCTCGTATTCATCATGCCCTTCGCGAGCCTACTCACTTGTATGCTAAGGGGAAATTTTCGAGGTGTAACATAAAGCAAAAGCTTTACTAGCCTCACCCTCTAGCCACCCCTGCTTACAACTTGTAATTATATATAACATAATTTTACAAGTATAAACAATACAATGAAATAAAAGCTATTATGGAATACATGTCAACTCTAACATCTCAACTTTCAAATAATGAAAAATCACAATTTCTTAAAATAATATTACTATCATACTGTTCATTTTGTATCAATAAACTTTATCAGTATTATAATTAAAACGTAACTCCTTCATGAATAAAATTAAAATTACTTTCAAATAGCGAAACAATAAAATATGATAAATTTGATACGTAGGACAAAAGACCAATGACAAGTGATAATGTACAAATTGGCTATGGTATTTTTAAAAGAAATATTAAGTGATATTAACCCTCACAATGTTCTCAAATAGTAAATATGCAATACTACGAATTGTTATTTGAGTTACACCCAATCTTCTTATTTGTGTAGATGAAAAACTATAAAGTATCATTCATTTGTTAAAGAATTATGAGGGTCAGCGATTTTAATTAAGGAATTTAACATACAATTTGTGTAAGAGCTGTTAGGCGAGCCCCGAGCGTTAGCGTTAGGCGGGTTTAGGCCGTACAATCGGGCGCTTAGGGTGTAAGCCTCATAGGAACTAAGCCCCGAACGTGAGCCTCGGGGCGTTTTGCCAGCAGCCTCGGGGCGAGTCTTGAAACTGCCTTTTAGAACTCCGGTGACTGCATATCTTATTAACCATTGTCAATGAGTGAATAAGTTTAAGTAATATGGAATTACAAAGACAGTAGTGAATATATACATGTGTGTATATTTATGGAAGTCTAATATTCTCTGCATGTGTTATGATTAAATCACGGTTCATTTTAATTAGTGTAGTTGTTCATGTGATATTATATTCATATAAGTATGGTTGTTAAATAGAAATAAGGTATGTCAGTCGTTGATAATTTTGTCAGCAGCCAATTGTTCTCGAATAGGGTCATTCAAGGATGTAAAATGTGTGAGTGTATTTGTACGAATGATATAGAATTATTGATTGTTTAGTCTTGAATTTAAGACAAGTGTTCCTTAAATAACTAATAATATTAGATTTATTGAATTTTAGAATTTTGGATGATGATTAGGAACATAGTGAACTTTCGATTCCAGGTCTAATGTGAGATAAATTTCAATATGGTTAATTATTTTAAGAATTAGTATGTATATGAATTTTAGGATCTAAAATGTACATAGATGTCTCAAATAGTATATCCCTTTTTATCGATATGTCAATTGCTACGAGAATATTAGTCCCTGAGCTTACCATAAGTGCAAAGCTGAACCGTGACGTAATGTGCAGTATGCCCTAGAAGAGCAAAAGGCTCTTAAGGCTTTACATGTGTCTATCATGCCTCATAATGTATCTTGTTTGTATTTTGAAACATACGAGATATGGTGTTAGTTATTCCTCTGATGATTTTAGTATACTGGATGTTATTTATAATTTCAGTAAGACTATTTATTTGTGCTTATTTGCGTCAAGTGTTGATACAAATATACGGCATGCTAGACTTGACCTTAGTGGTTAACAACGAAAGAATTGTTTAGCCAAACAAGGTTTACTTAGTGTTATAAATAAAGTAGATTTGTCTACTTATTAATATTGTCTAGCTAGAAAATAAGAAACCATTCGAAAAAGTTAATGCACGGATGCTCCATTGCAATTTATTCCATCTGACATCAATGATTCAAACAAATAAGGTTCTGTTTAAGTAGGCATTTGGACATGCGATTTCAAATCATGGTTTCATGTCATGAGATGAAATCAGCGTTTGGACATGCGATTTCGTTTCATGGTTTCATGTCATGAGATGAAATCCCAAATCATCCAAAAAGGCATGATTTGGGATTTCAAAAAATTTAAATGTAAAACTTGACCCATAAGTTAGTAGATATTTTTAAAAATTAAACTCGCTAACCATTTATCCACCATTAACTTCTACCAAGTCATAGTTACATTACTATTCATGTTAAATTTTCTTTTTTATTGAACTAAAGTTTGATCAATTGATGTTGTATTTTTTAGAAAGACCTTCTAGTAGCGTATTAATTTTGTTATGAACTATGACTTGCTCATTTGGTAAGATTGTATAAGAATTGGGAATGTTTTGATAGTTTTCACAACTTGTGGGATTTTTATGTCTATAAGAAAAAATACAACTTAAGAAATCCAAATTGCATGTCCAAACATGATTTCAAATCATGGTTTCATCTCATGGTTTCAAACCTTGGTTTCAAATCATGTCCAAACAACACCTATATTATTGTTATACCATATGAGTAGTGGAAAGCAAAAACTTGATTTGAGTTTGTGCAACTTTTATTCATAATCCATTTTCCCCACATGGAATTAGTTCCAAGGGGAAGGAAGTTTATCTTTCTACGGTACTCTATATAGTCCAAGGGTTATGTTGTTCATATATGAACAAAAGTGACATTATAACTGAATTTGAATCACGAGACGTTGCATTCTTAGAGAACATGCTTTACCAAGTAGGGTGGGATAGGTCGTGACTTATCTCTTGATGTAACTACAGACCAAATTGCTTCCGCTGTATATACTCGAATGGATTTGGGTGGATGCAGTTGCTGATAATGGAGATGTTCCTATCACATCAATATACCATCAAAAGAGAATCCATTTAATATTATTGGTCCCAGTAGGAGTAACTAATTAATTGATAATCAGTTTGTCAATCTCAACCTCGACACACGAGTCGTCCTTTCATTCTCCCTCATCGATTTGAGATTGAAGGGGAAGCATATATAGTTACTCCACTTGATGAAAAGAACCACATGGTGTAAAGTATGCTCTTATATACCCTACATATAAATAGTTACAACAATGGAAATTGAAATGAAGTCCGTGAAATCAAACCAAGTGGGAATTGATTGAGATTGTGGATCTTAAAGCTATTGAGAACAAAGAGTTCTCAAACTCAAGCATAAGGCTTGAAGTGACATGTATTCTTGATCCATAAATACTTCTATTTCTAGAGATGAAATTCCTAGTGGGAGCATGTGTTCTCTGACTCCACAAGACAATAATACTGGAAAGCAGTTAAGATGATACAAAGGTATTTTAAAGGCACAATAGGATGTGCCTTGTTTTGGCAAAGAATTGAGAAGGATATTTAGATGTGAGAAAATCTAAATTTGAGTAGGTTCTTCTTGCTATTGAGAATATAAAATATATTGATATTAAGTGTAAGAGACATAGTTGTATATAGAGAAGTGAACATGAAGTAAATCTATACGCATCACATGGTAGAAGACCGATTAAAAAAATCCATAGCATTTGTTGCTTATGAAAGATATGATATCGTTGGGTTTGTGTAGTGCTGATGTATTTATATTTTCTTATACTTCTTGCTCATGTCCACGTAAAAACTGCATTTTGAGATAAATGTTAGTTGATGCCTAAATTATTCATTATTGTTGCTTTATATACGTAAGATGAGTTTTATGTTTAGAACATAAATTTCAAGTGTAAGTTCAGACGGAAAAAAAGATTGGCCTATTCACATTGGCAATCACTTCTATTGTCTAGGTGACAAATAAAGATGAGACGATTATAAACTAATTATTGTCAAAAGTGATAATAAAAGAGAGCTTGAAGTTTATAATAAAAATGTCGTTTATTTTTTAGTTTAATCATATGTGATTAAAATGTGATAGTAAGTACTAGATGTGAGTTCTAATGGATAAAATGTATGAGTAGACATGTGAACTCAAAGTTAGATATGAGTTGTCTGATATCATCGGCATAGTATTTTAATTTGCCAAAAGACATACGCTCCACGAGGAAGGAGTAAATATTGAGGTGCGTGATTCATACCACATATGCATTAATGACCTATACGGCCGATACAAGTTTAATCTCTACTTGTTATCGTGTGAAGCCCTGCAAATTATTAGTAATTTTCTTTCTCTGTACCCTCATGACTTTGGCCAGTTTCTTGAGATTCAATTTGATGTTTACTATCTTAGGGTGTTGCTAAGAGATCATGGATGATTCGGTCTGGCGGAACATTTCTAGAAAAGCATATCAAATTGGGATTGAGAGATTCGTGAGATGAGGAAGATCATTGAGTATTATCACATTAATTGTGTTCATTGGTCGACCCTTTATGTTTGTCTTCGAGACAAGAACATAATGATGAACTCAAGTTATGACAAAAGAGATGCTGAGAAATGAATGTGATAAATGATCTAGGGAACTGCATACTACAATCTACTCCAAGTTCCTTAAATCGAGATGTTATATATTCTTAACAGATGTATAGCAATTGTGCTCTCGAAGTATGCACTGGTCACACAGTCTAGTCGTTATGTATGAACGTTACAGAATAGGAATGAGAGTTGACCCACCATGTGTGAGTGAGGAATATTGGAAATACGTTTAGGCACCCATGTGGGTCAGCCTAAAAGGAAATAAATAAAATAAAAGGAGAAGAGACACAACCCTTCGCAAAGGTTGTGTCACTTAAGATATAAATAAGAAGTTGTTTTGTTTATAAGAAATTCTTCTTCTTTTTCCAGAAAAGTGTGTTCTTTTCTTCATCTGAAATATAAAATTATTTCTTTTCCAAAAGATAGAAAACAAATTACTCTCTTTTTCTCCGTGAAGAAACTACAGTGGTAGATTCCTATGAAGATGAAAATGATCTTCACCAAATACCGGAACAATCTTCTGAAACACGTACGACTTAGACTGTGAACTTTACGGTATAGTTCGTGTTATATACATGTGCTTATACTGTCAATTAGTGAAACAAATATATGAATCTTGGAGAAGTGTGTGTTCTTGGATTATTGTATTTTCTTTCATATTGTTTTTCTCAGGCTCCTAATTTCATTCAATCTTCATGTTGTTGTTAACATTCATTCACTTTCTTTGCACTTTAACTTCATTCTCCAATGGAAGCCCCAAGAAGAGGCTGGAAGTTTCTACCTAATGACCAGGAAATTTTAGACTTCTTGAAAGATTACGTTACTGGAAGGATAAAGCAACCAAACGACACCATCGCCATGCGTGAACTTTATAGACTACATAGCCCATGAGTTGGTTTTGAAGCCATTACTGGAGATCCAACAGTCCAAATATTAAATACGTGATCAGTTCAACAAACAACAAAGGTTGCATGAAGTCTAGAACTGTGGGGAGGGAAAATGGCAACAAAAAGATAATCCAGTGATGATTCTTGAGCGTGGTAGCAAAATGTGACTCACATTTAAGAGGCCAAATGTAAATGTTGGTGTTATTACTCAAGTAGAGAGACAGTTCGAATGGATCATATGGGAATATAAACTCTCACCTTTCCCTGTTGGAACTCTAGCTACGCACAGGAACATAGTCTTTTGTCGTGGCCAAGGTATCAAAACCTGTGCAGGTGTTATTCATAAAAGGGATTTTATTTTCTTAAAAGATAATAATGAGTTCAAGATTGGTCAAAATATTTCAGCTTTTTAATTATCATATAATACTAAAAGTGGGAAGCTCTATAGTTGAAAGTTGGATTACGATAATACCCTTCAAAAGTATTGACTATATTGTCCCTAATGAAATTCAAGACCTTTCATTTAATATTTTTTTATTACATTGAACGTGAAATGGAAAATTCTTCCATCTGCCCTTAATTATTGCAGGTATAAATTTGCTTAATTGTGATCCATAGTTTTTTCATTTTTAATTCTTTGTTACATTCATCTTCCGTGCTAATAGTAACACCCATGGGAATTTCATTCTTTATTACTGTTTGTTTCTTTCATCTTCCACATTAATAGTAATAATTTTGCATAAGCGTTTCAACCCATTTTTATCTTTCTTGGCTTTTCATATCCTTTTACGCTATCTATAAATTGCATATTAAATGGAAGATTTAACTTCATTGTGTCAGTGTGATTCTTTTTATGCACAGTCAAAGTTCTCAATCTTCTCCCTACCATTCGCATATGTAATTCTTTTTATTATTGTTACAGAACTTGGAGGTAGTTATATTAAAGCATGTACATCCTCATGTTCATTCTAATTTACCATGCAGTTCTTATTTTTTTTATATACTTGATTATGCAGTCCAGATATGATTTTATGTATAATTTAAAGTTCTAAGAATTTTTCACTTATGATGTGATTTTTCATTTATAATAATATTATAAGATCTATTCTCTTGATGTTCACTGCATTATGTCGAGAAAAGAGCTTAAGAAAGAAATGGAGATAATGACTTTAAAGATTCATGTCGTGTCTCAAAATAAAAATAGGAATGGTCTTCTTTGTTATGACCCGTTCGGTCGTTATTGCGTTTTTACCCTTTTTACCCCTGTTGACCCTTTCCCTAGCGTCGTTGGAGTGATTTTAACTTGTGGGGATTGGTGACACAATTCCCGAGGCAATCAAGTGAGTATGTGAGAAGAAAAATCTAGTTTTGGAAGTTCTAAAGTAAAGCTAATGAAAAGGTTTGACCAAAGTAAACATCTGAGGTTAACGAGTTCGGATTCGAGTTTGGGGTGTTCCGCTATTTTACATCTCGTACTTTTGTACGTTTGATGTGTCGTAAGTTAATCGACATAAGTCCAAGGACAAGGTTAATTTTTGAGGTTATAAGTATTTATGCGATGCTTAACAAGTGATAAGTAAGTGTCGTGAAGGTTAAACGAATCGGAGAAAATAAGCTTTGTCAAAGTTTGGGATGTTGAACAAGTTATACGGACTGTATGGAATTTTGGTCATATTCAAGTATGCAAATAAAGAGATCGGTGTATAAAAGTTTGAGGTCCCAAAATAATTTAGGGACTTAACAAATGTGACGGCGGTGATTGAGAATAATATTTTGTGTGTGCCAAAAAGAGACTATGGACTAGTACCATATATCATGACATGGTAATGAGCAAATGAGATGTGTTAAATTATTATTATGTAAGTGAATTAAGATCTAGCAATTAATTATGTGGGTAATTAGTTAAATGTTTGATTGTAGTGGGACACCAAAGAATTAATTGAAGAAATATTTGGATATTTATTAGGGGACATTATGTCCACATGGCATTATGAAGAAAGTTAATAAGTGACAAGTCATTCGGTGGTGGTGGCACTTAATTATGAGATGTATTAATTATGAGATGTATTATTAGGGTGATAAAGTCTCTACACGTGTAATATGGAAAAGTGGCCTTTAGATCCTTTAGTTTACTTATTTTTTTGAGAATTCAAAGAGAATATGGGCAGCGTTACACCTCGAAAAATTTCGCGTTACCATATTTGTAGACGGCTTAGTATGAGCTCAAGGGACAACAAAGTTATACAAGGATTAGGGATGAAGATTATATTATACGAGTATAAGAATATATATATATATATATATATATATATATATATATATATATATATATGACATTTGGAGACTGTATGGAGTAAATCAGTTAACACGTTACTTGATGGATAGCCCTCTTAACCATAAGTTAAGGTGGGGCTCACATGTCGGGATTTTATAAAGGATATATGAAAAGTGATATGAGTAGTACATGGGAAGTTGAGCAAGTCTTAAGAAGGACCCTTAAGCCAAATATGTGCATAAGCCCTCCAAAAGGATGATTTAAGGATACGTTTTCGGATGATTTGGCTTGGAGGGGCCAAAACGCTATTATAAGTTTGGAATTTGGAAACACACCAAAAATGAAAGTTGTAGATAATTGAAAGAGCTTTCCAACCATAGTTCGTGGGACCTTATACGATATCGGGATCAAGAGTTATCACCATTTTAAGATAAAGACTCCAAGCTGCCAAATGGCTTCCGCGGGTCCCACTTGAGAAGGTCGGTGGAACCGACTTATGAGGGGTATAAATACCCATATTAACTCCATTTTTCAGCATTTTACATTCTCAATAGTCCTAGAAACTTCTGAACACAACCCCAAACATTTATAGTCCATTAAATCAAGAATTTAACAATATTACCCCAAACTAGTTCATGAAAGGTGATTGTTCTTGTTTCTACTTGATGTTGTGGTAAGTTTGGTCTTAAAGAAAGCTGGTGTGGCCGAATTTCTTCAAGTATAAAGTATGTTCTTCATCCTATCTCTTATGTTGAGTTGATTTGAAGGGTTAGCAAGTCTTAAAAGTGAAAATAGTTATGGAGGAAAGGTCATAAAGTGTTGTGTTGTAATTGCTGTGTTTATGGACTATTTTAAGCATGTTGTGGTCGTGTGGCTGGGCTGATTTGCATGTATAGAGATGGTATCCAATGTTGTTGGTGTGTTGATGAGATTATGCTCCTTGATTGGGAAGAAAGGAAGTGTATATTGTTGTTGTATGTTGAAAAACATCGTGTGGGATGTTTTATGAAATATATTGGTATTGATAATATTGTTGTTGATGTTGGTATTGTTGTTGTTGTTGTTGGTTTTGGATTGTGATTTCGGGCTAGGCATATAAACAAGAGAGATCTTTGCCCAATTAAAATGATTCTAAATGGATTTAAATTGAAGGCTTAAGACAAGTGTATGATGATGAACCTAATAATAGTATGAATGGTTTTATATGTAGATTTCAAGACAGGAAGTAGGTTGGAAAGTTGAGAAGCGAGCTTCCAGGTATGTTAAGGCTCGTCCCTTTCATTCAAGGACATGATTTCTATGTTTTGATTCCATACATGACATCCATAATATTTTTACTCCTAGAAATGCCAGAAGTCTATAGTTTCTGAAGATTCTTATGATGACTCCAATCCTAGAGATTTCCAAGTCTAAGGTTCCGAGATGATTTCATGATGTATTTGAGCGTGATAGATAATTACGGATTATATTTAGAATATGTGGCCTCGGCTTATGTACGGCGTGCTACTGATATGTGGCCTCGGCTTATGTACGGCGTGCTACATAACATGTGGCCCTCGGCTTATGTAGGCATGCTTACATAACATGTGGCCTCAGCTTATGTCTAAGCGTGCTACATAATTCTTGATTATATTCAGGATATGTGGCCTCAGCTTATGTTATGGATCATTCAAGTGAGACATGATAGTGGTGATGATTATGGTAGTGATGAAGATCCTTATTATTTGAACGAACCCAACAAATAAACGGATTCCAAAGACTCCATTCCTAGACAGTGTAGGGATATTCGTATCCTTGACCTCTTAAGTCCCGAAGGGGCATCCATAAGTTGTACGTTTTCATAATGATGTCTAAATCCCGAAGGGGACATTCATAAGGCTTTCTCTTACCTTTGCATTTTACATTTGATTTTTGAGTCTCGAAGGAGACAAATGAAAAGGGGAAGAAGTTCCCATTTTTAAGAAAAGGGAAGAAGTTCCCGTTTTGAACTAAAAGTTGCTCCAAAGGGAGTCTTTTGATGGTTTCCAAAGATTTTCATGCATTTGTATATTTACATACATGCACGACATCATTTCATGGGAAAGGGAAAAAGGGCTAAGGCGTTATATACGCAAACCACCTGATCAGCTGGTATACGATAATTATGATGCCCGAAGGGGCTGCGAGCAGGGCGAAGGCATGCATTATATATATATATACATATCTTTGCATCAAAAGTTCATATGCATATATGTTTATCAGAGTTGGTTACAGGTATAGATTGAGTCTGTTACTCTTTTATCTGTCAGGAGTCGAGATATATTGTTTTAGTTACGCATACATACTCGGTACATTATTCGTGCGCGTCCCCTTTTCCTGGGGGGCGTTGCGTTTCATGCACGCGGTGTATACGGATGAGTAGAAGACATTGGCTATAGGATGTTCCCGAGGCTATCGGTTGGATTGGTGAGCTCCGTCTCGGTTCGGAGTGTCGTAAGTCGGTACTTATGTTATGGTATCTCGTGTATGTTAGAGACTTTTGCAGACAGTGTCCTGTGGATAGTGCGTCGAGATGTCGACAATTGTGTAAAGCGACTATGTAGGTCGATGTGTTTTTATGTTTTGTTTTTAAAGATTTTATTTTGACTAAAGGTTTTCTTTGAATTAACGATAAGGGAGAAGTCCCTGATTTGACGAAAAAGTTTTATTGAAAAGGTTTTTTTACCTGACGGAAGCGTCATTTCGTAGATTAAAGGTTCACAAAAAGTTGTGACTTCTGGATGGAATAGTAGTATGGCACTCAGCCGAGTAGGGTCTTGGGTGTCAGTCGCGGCCCTCCGGTTTGGGTCGTGACAGGCAGCACCTAGCTATGGTGTACAGAAACGTTCTTGAGATGAACCCTTGGGAAATATATTTGGTAAGAAGAACCAAAAACGTTCCTAGCAACAATAGCTTACATTGCGAAATTCATTTGAACTACTCAAATGTTCCAGCAACAATGCTATGCCGTGGAGAAATTATATATTTTCCTTCTTCTCCTCAACTTAAATTAGGAAACGTCCTCTTAAGAAAATTATGAGCAGTAAGGTGTGGAGGTGGAGATATCCTCGTGTGTTAAAGCAAAACGCAAAAAACGACATAAAGGTTATGCCCACGTCGGTTTCATCCGGATGGTAGCAAATCGAAGATTTCTTCGAAGTGAAGTACGGTGGAAGAAGAGTAGTTCTTGGCTTATAAGGTAAGATTTTATCCTTTCTTCATGTATTTGAGCGTGTCCAAGTCCTAGCCAACTCGTTTCATAGGAGAATAAGAAAGATATACCGTACATCATATTCTTGTTGTCGTTGGGGTGTGGACTGTTTTGGTGGCTATTTTAATGTTTTGAAATGGCGGGAAAACCATTAAGGGTGATGTTGTTGTTGTTGTTATTGTACTATACCTTTATGAAGGAAAAGAAGTGTATAAAGTAGTAGGTATATTGTTGTATATTGGGTTGTTTTGAATATATTCTTGATTTGCTTTATGGCTAGACATTCAGGGGAATAGTTGGGGGGTGTTATTGATGTTGTTGAACTTATTGTTGGGTTATGTGATACATAAGAAGTAAGGGAAGTGCTGCCCAATTTCTTATAGAAATGAGCTTGTCGCTCGATATACGATATATACTTGTAATCCCCGAGTTGACATGTGTATTGTCCTTATTATAGGTGGAAGTCTTTGTGGCTTGAGTTGGTATTGAGATCAATTAGATGACAAGAGGTATGTTAAGGTTATCCTTTCTTTCATTTTTCCATGACCCATGATAGAATGAAACCTAGACGAATGTTACTCCATCATGGTTCTACTCTTAGAACGTTAGAGAAGTTTACTCTTTGACATTCTTATGATTGAGCTTCCAAGCATATTGTTCCTTAAGTTCCTAAGTCCCGAAGGGCGTATACAGGTTTCACATTTCCACGTATTTCTTGACTAATTCGAGTCCGAGGGCGTGTGAGTATGTCTGACTGAGAGTCACTCCGAAGGGAGATTCGAGAGTTTTATAAGATTTGTCATGCATTATACATATATACATATTTATATACTTATGTATCATGATTTTATGGGGAAGGGGAAAGGGCTATGGCGTTATATACGCAACCTACCTGATCAGCTGGTATATGATGATTATGATGCTCGAAGGGGCCTATATGATATGATGCCGAGGGGGGGCGAGCGCTCGAAGGAGCGAATGGGTAAGGTGCATATATATATATATATATATGTTTCAAAAGTACATTATGCATATTCGTCATCCTTAGCGACGATCACGGTACGAAGTTGACTCACCCGTGCTTCTTATCCCTCGAGTCTTGATATGTTGTTTCATCTACGCATACACACTCGGTACATTATTTGTACGGCGTCCCTTTACTTAGAGAGGCGGCTTGTGTTTCATGCACACGGATGTACACGGATGAGTAGAGGACTCTTCTTTGTGGGATGTCCCGGGATATGTTTGGATTAGTGAACTGCGTTCTATTCGGAGTATCGAGTCGAATACGTGTGTTTAAATATATGTGTCATATGCATTATGGGTATGTCGGGGCCCTGTCCCGACCTATGTTATGGTATCTTGGTCCATGTTAGAGACTTTACAGATAGTGTTTTGGGTATGGAGATAGTGTTTTGGGTATGGTGTGTCGAGATGTCGATAGTGTCTATAGCAGTCAAGAAAATCTGCACATTACGCTGTGTATTCTTAACGAAGAGTTTTACTAAGTTTACGATAAATTGATAGCAAGCATGAAATGAATGGTTTATGGGCTCACGTAAGGATAATAGAAAAGGAATGAATAGCATGGTGACGCTCGGTCAGGCAGGGCATCGAGTCTCGATCGCGGCCCTTCGGTTTGGGTCTTGACACGCTAGGTCCGTGATGTTTAAGTGAGAGGGAATTTAATACCCCAAAGTATTAAGGGGCTATTTTTTCCAACCAATCAGAAAAGATGGAACAAATCTAATGGGCCGTAGCCCAAAGAACAAAAGTACAAGGTTTAGAAAAATTGGAATATGCTTCTAGCTTTGGCCGGGAGCTGCTATTTTAAGAAAGCAATTTTTAGCTTCTGTAGAAGCTTTGTGAAGGCGATTGGGTGATGATAATAATGACCATAAGAAGTCATCCTTGGTTAATAGAGATACAACGTTAAAGGTAGTGGGCAAATTTAATTTCCTTATCTTGTGAATAAAAACAAAAGCAACGAAGTAGTGGCTTGTTTACTACTTGCTGTAACATTAAAAAGGGGATCTTTAGCAAGTGATGGCTATATTGGATCAGCAATAAAGAAAGAGTGTTGGGATATGTGAAAGTTAGGCAACTGTGTAATTCAATAAGCAACGACAAAGCAAGTTTTTCAACGCCATTTTTGACACTTTGAGCTACGGACTTGTTTTATTTATTTTTGGATCTCCGTTTGAGGTGATTTTCTCGGTTTTGTTCTCATCTTAACAAGGGGTCGTTAATCGTTTCGAGGTTCTCTAAAGAGGAAGGCAAGGCTAAGGCTTGGCGATTCGAGACTGCTGCTCGGCATTCCAGGTAGGTTACGACTTACCTTAGTTAGACTTTGATTAGCGAAACATATGTATTGTGTAGAATTGACAGGAGAAAGCATGATTAGGTCTTCGGACATGGTGTTTTGGTTGGATATTAGCTAGGTTGGTATGACTTCTGATTTTGTGAGCTCGTCACCATTACTTTATGTACTGAAATATGAGGTGTAGTTGTATTCATACTGTGGCGATTCGGGATAGATTTCTATTAGGTTGATTGTTGTTGATGGTGGTTTGTTGTCCTGTTATTGTGAATAGACTTATTGACTAAATTATCATGTTGTACTCAGTTCTCTCTTATTATTACACATATTATCAGAGAAAGGAAGGATAATGAGTTTAGATTTGAATTGTAATGTTAACTTATGACAGTACGTAGATAAAAACTTTATGTATGATTCTTGTTGATGATAATATATAGAAAAATGTAGCATCTTGGTGATACAAGACTTAGTTGTGAGGCGTACTTGCTATGTGTGGAAGTAAAGAGGGACATAGACTCTTATGTTGGGTGAGACGGTTTGTATGATCCATTTCATGGTTGAGTTGATCTAAGTCTTGATATGACTTGTGGCTTGTGACTTGTACCTTCACTGTTGCTTTATTGGTTTGTATTGATTTACCATGTTTACACTCATTTATGCATTCATACCCTCATACATGATGGAAATGGTTCGGTAAGGATTCATGAAAGACTTGTGGCATGCTGCCTTGTGTTTGACATTGATATTGCTAATTGTTCATAGTCCATACATACTAATGAAGTGGAATACGTGGAGACATACCTTGTGATGTGAAATTAGTGAAAAAGTTAATATAATCTTCTTGTTGAACTTGTGATACAATTTGATGCTAGTTATGAGCTCGTGGTCCAAGGTTCGTTCCGGAAACGAGTAGTGTATATGTATATGAACAGGCACATTTGACCGGGGATAAGGATGTGACCTAGATTATAGGCTCGTGGTCCGAGGTCAGTTCCAGAGCGAGTGGTACATGATGTGGATCCGCGTCCGAGGTTCTTTTCGGAGCGGAGGATTTATGGCTCGGGTCCGATGAGTATCCGGAACGAATGATACATGGATACCATGGGTCCCCTACAGGTCATGACTACTAAGCAATGACATCAGTTAGCATGTGTGTACAGTGTGTATTTGGCCAGCGCATTGCATGCACTTCATCATATTTTGCATTGCACATCATTACATTTTATTCTGCATTATTACATGCTCGTTTAGTTCTGATTTTGCTATGGTTGGTTGAATGGCTTTTGGGATATAAATATAACCATTGATTGAGTTAAATTGTGGATTAGTGATTCTACCTAGGGATGGAACTTGGACTTGTGATTATCAGGTGAGATTATTAAAACATGATAGACTTGTGGTTTAGAAGCTTCATCTTAGGTTGTGACTCTGTTATGTGATATTCGGTGACTTGGATTTGAGTATTAAGTGTCTATCTGTTTATCTTGTTGATTTTATGCTTATATACGTGAACTAATCTTAGTCGGCCTATGATGCTTACCGGTACATAGTGTTTGTACTGATACTACCTTGTTGCACCCTTTTTGAGTGTAGATTGTGTTTCAGAGATTTCATCCAGACTACATCTCTAGCTTGAAGCTAGTTAGCTTGATCGGATCCGAGTGCGAGCTTCTATCCATGCCATGCCACCTGAAGATCTCTCTTTCCAGATGTCTACTTTCATTCCAGACATTATTTGTTATGAAATTTGAGATATACTTCATTCTTTAGACGTTGTTGGTTAGAGTCCTTGTACGATGACTTTCAGATCTTCGAGGTGTAATAGTTAAGACTTCCGCACTTATATTATCTATTAATTATGAATTGTTTTATTTATTTATTTATTCATTCATTCACATGATCATTGGTTGTTTAAGTATAAATGATTATAGAAGTTAAAATTGGCTAGTGATTAATGGGTTAACAGGTAAGGGTTCGCCTACGAGCGATAATAAGGTAGGTGCCCGCATGATCGGTAACTTGGGTTGTGACATTCTTTCAAGTGGATCACTAGTATTGAACCGGCCGGACAGTTTTGAAAAGAACGACAGTGGTGACTCAACCAGCTTCCTTATGATTCTTTGCTAGTTTCACTTATCTTAATTGTGTAGCTCCAGTTTATTGGTTTCAGGTTACATGATTTTATTCCACTTCATCAGTTCATTTTTGTTGTTTTTTTTTCTTTTATGTTGTAGATGATCATGGATGCTGCAATAGCGACAATAGTGTCCCAAGCCTCAGCATTAAATTTGTTTTTTTTTTTTGTCAAATTTTATGGCTAATTGAGTTCAATTATCAAGTCGCTAACTTTTATCATATTCATGAAAGTTTAAGTTTTTAAATATGTATTTTGTTACTCGAAAACATATTATACATAATAACTTGGAGTACACGTGAAACGCACGTGCCAAAAACTAGTTCAAAGATAAGTGCATATCAGCTTTTTAGTGTTTCAAAGATACAAGTTCCAAAATACCTTTTTATTTTATCAAAAGATAAGTCCTGTTTATTTTGATAGAGTTTAATCAATTATTAAATACTTCTTTTTGCTAATTAAGTAGGAGTTTTGATAGAACAAATATTTTTTGATTAAATCATTCTTGAATAGTAAGCTTTTTTGTTAATTGAGTAGGTCTGAATATGACTTAGTTATAACTTTTTGTTAATTAACAGGTGTTTAGGGGAAAAAAGAAAAAAATGTTTGTTTCTGCTCTGGTTCTTTAGTAAATTAGTTAAATTGTTATAGGTTTGCTCAGGTTCAGCACCAACAAGAAGTACTTGGTCAAGAAAATGAAATTGGGGGAGAAGAGACACAACCACAAGAACATTATCTTTATTTCTTCTTTAAGAGATTGCTAGTCCCTTTTGAGATTATTTTCAATTAAGTATTGATGATGTATTTACGACTCTTTGTTTCTCTCAGTAGGTTCACGTTCCAGTGCCAATGCTAGTACCACCACAACCACAAGTGCCAGTGCCAATAGCCGCAACAATCTCCTAAACTAGTGACAATTGATCTGCTTTCAAATTTTTCACAACAGGCAGCACATCAACTTCAAGAAAACCATGATGAAGAGGAGGAACAGCATATTAAACTGAATGTAAATGGTGATGTTATTGTTATTCCCGTGTTCGATCGTAGGAAACCGCAACTTAAAGCGGAAAAACCGGTAAGTAGAAAACGAAAATAGAAAGCTTGTGTAAAGTTGGAAAAA
>NC_081344.1:58832877-58860377 GCF_029784015.1 Lycium ferocissimum
TCAAAAATTAGACAAATAAAATATTCAAAAATTACACAAATTGACTCTCGAGAAGCGAAACGTGACAAGTAAAAGTGAACAAACGAATATTTCCCAAAAGGTCATTTAAGTTCTCTCACTTTCTTTTAACGCATCAATCGCAATCTTCCCCTCAATAGTTAACTCTAACATTGGAAGTTTCACCCATGCAACGCACTAAGACGAATGTGATTTATAAGAAGGCTTGATCTGGAGTCGAGTAATTGGAAGCGTCATTTGTTGTCATAACGGAAGTGCATCACAAGATCATCAAGTTGCTCCCCTTGCCTTGCTAGTGATATATGTTTCTTAAAGTAAGTCATTTTCAAAGACAGATCCTCTTATGACATGATAATCCCAATTGCAAAAAGCTAATTAAATTATTATATTGACAAATGATTTTCTTGAAAGAAAGAAGTTAGACTGCACGTACCATTTCTTGATAAAATTGTGATGAAGATGTTCCGATTGGCAGGTATTAGCGATTTCAAGAATGAAAATCGATCGCCAGATCATTGAGAAAAACGATATTTGATTCAAAAGGCTCGATCTTAAGCTGCACCATAGAGGTATTTGCAGCCATGCACGTGTAATGAAAGCTTGATTTTGGAAGTTAGAGGGAAGAAGAAAATACATTAGTGAATGGATTATCCAAATTCTTATCTTTTATTATGGCCAAAATATCGGTAGAAAGTATGAACCGCGAATCGGACGTAAGGATTGAATTACCGTTATTCACGCCTTGGGTGTCTCATGTCTGTATACGATCTCCCACCCCTTGTTTCTTTTCCTTTTTTCATAAAGGATTAGTATAGAATGAATATAAGTGCTTTCTCGGTCTCAATTTACGTGAAAAACTTTCTTTTTATTCTATCCCAAAAAGAATGTCACATTTCCTTAATTAGAAATAACTTAATTTTGAAATTCGTCTTTTACCGTACCCTTAATGAAATGATTTATAATCACACATATTGTTGAGTATCTGTTGGCTCAATGATCATAAGCTTACATTGAAGTTTTGATGATTTGACAAACAATGTACCCATTGAAAAGCAAGGGAGATCTAAGAAAGGATTCAATTGAAGAACCAGACATCCAAGCGAATCTCCAAAGGATTCAGTGAAACAGTCATATCAACAAAGTAACTGCTCAAAGGAACTGATCCTTACTATGCAACTGGAGACTGGACGTTAGAGGAGACAGAATATTGACTGATTCCTATTTGACGAAGAGTTGGATTTCAAGTTATGGTAATATTAGGATTTCAAGTTATGGTAATATTCTCACAATTACCATAAGTTGATCAACATGGAAATTAGCATTGAAGTAGAACAAGGAAGCCGACGTGCATCTAAGGTAAGAAAGAAAAATCCAAGTCAAACTGTAATGTCGTAGTTGAATTGGGAATTTGGGGAAATTGATTTGGGGTTGTCGGCGTATGAGTTAAGAGGTCAGCTGAGAGTACACATGGAGGCTCAGGATGAAGCCAACGAATTAATGAGTTGTGACGCGGATCCTGATCTGACGGCCCAGAACGAGTTGAGATCAACAAACAAGATTAGCTTATTCTTCACAACTTCAACACACTATATACACATCAGATTAGGTTATGCAAATTCTTGTAAAATTGATATCTTCCTAAAAATCTTCTCTCTATTCAAATTCTCTCTCGGTCTCTTCTCATTTCTTTCTTCTATCTCTTTGAAGAATCATCGCTGCAGCTCAAGCTCAGCAATGGAGTTTTAGCATTCTATTGTCTCTTTTCATGTTAATCATCCCATGTAATTCATGTATTGAGTTCCAATACTAATAAAATTCCTAATTTTCGTGCAATTACTATTTTACAGTTCTAGTATATTACAATTGGTATTAGACCATCCTGGCCCTAAACTAGAAAAAATCGATAATGACGGTTACAAAAACCAGATCTAAGTCAATGGAGGAAAATGTAAAGAAAATTGAAGCACAATCGCAAAGCCACATGGCAGAAACAAGTAAGAAATATAAAGCTACTGATGTGAATATTGATGATGATGGAGAGGCTTCTTCCCACGCCAGATGGTATATTGGTAGTCCACCAAGGGTAAATGTGCAGTCGAGTGGTTCTAGTAGCCGGCCTAGGGTAGGGCACCTATAGGAAAAAACCAAACGAACGGTCGTATTCATAAGATTGAATTTCCATATTTTTAGGATGGATATCCACAATCCTGGTTGAGAAATGTGATAGATACTTCAAGTATCATCATGTTGAGGATCAACATGACAAGATGGAAATGGCAGTGCACCTAAACAAGATGGAAATGGCAGTGCACTTAATGCTTCGCTTATCATTTAAGTATGGGAAGAACTATTAGGTGGGCTGAATTTACTCAGGAACTGTGTAAAATTTATTAAGGAACTATGTAAAAGGTTCACAGATTATTTTAACAGTCCCTTGAATCTCTGTCACGACCCAATTTAGCTAAGTCGCGCGGGCACCTACCTTTTCCACCTCGGTAGGTGAACCCTCAACCCAACAATAGTAAAAGCATAGACAAATAATTAAATGAGCGGAAGAGATAAAATCACATAAATCTGACGATGATAATATAGAAAATATGTAGAAGTAAGCAAAATACACCCCCAGAGTTTGGTCTAATCCATGTAAGAACATCTAACTAGAATCTACAAGTCTGGAATATCAATATTACATCACGTCTGAATATGTCTCGGAACAGAAAATAAGACATAAATAAGGAAGAGTCTTCAAGGCGACAGACGTCTCGTGCTCACCCTGTAGACTCTAAGCAACTCTCGAAGCGAATATCAGCCACGAGAAATGAAGGTGGATCCAACCTGAAATTCTGCATTCATAAAAGAATGCAATAAGTGCAGGTCAATACAAAACCACAGTACTGGTAGGTATCATAGGCCGACTAAGTTTAGCTAACATAATCCAGACAATAAATTAAGATAAGCAGATAAATCAACAAGTATAAGTCAAACACAAGCTAGAACCAAGTACACGTCATCACCTAGGTTCTAGCATCTAAACCCAAGTGTGCCAAGTCTCAATATATCCAATCTAAATCCAAAGAACACAAGTAATCACTAGATCATCACAATATAAGCCATAATGCAATGCAATACAATAATGTATGAATGCAAATGCAATGCAATGTTGTGTACACATGTACTCCGGACGGAAGTATCGACATCTCGGTAGCACAACCCATGGGGGACCCACGAAGTCCATGTTCCATTCGTTTTGAATCTTTGCCCAACGGTAACGAGTCTCCGGATCTTTGCCCACGGAGGATCTTTATCAAATCATATCATGGGACCACCATGTACCACTCGTTCCCCATTTGCCCAACGGGTATTTAAAACATCTTTATCAAATCATATAAATAATATCACATAAACCATTTCCCATTGGCATTTAAAACATTTTCTCTTATAACCATAAGTCCATTCATTAATGTATGAAACGATTTCCATCATATATGTATGAATGCATAAATGCTAAATCAATGCAATAAATGCCAACGAATATGCTATGGAAGTCACAACATTATAAGCCCTATCAAGACTTATATAAATCAACTCAACAGTAAGCATGA
Source organism: Lycium ferocissimum (assembly GCF_029784015.1). Lineage (NCBI taxonomy): Eukaryota > Viridiplantae > Streptophyta > Magnoliopsida > Solanales > Solanaceae > Lycium > Lycium ferocissimum. The sequence goes on from NC_081344.1 coordinate 58,836,498, forward strand.
TCTCATCATCAACAATCAGATCAATATCACGAGTACCAAGCATGGGTATGCCAACAATATCATGACAAGGCTACACAAGCCATATAGAACACTATCCTTGTATCGAAAGTCAACAAGTAAGATACTTGAAGAGGTATAACAATAGTCTCCAATATCTACTATCACCACGTGGCATCAAGCCAACAATAATAGAACAAATCAAGTCACAACACAACGGGGTGGCTAGCCCCAATCACACAACAGGGCCCAACCTATAACAATATCCAACCCAACTTCATACCGGAAGGTTTACATGCTTTCTCCGACAATATCGTCTAAATATATGCTTCGCTAAACGAAGTCTCACCATAGAGTAACCTACCTGGAAGGTTGAACAACAACAACACCAACAATCACTCCTTAGCCTTTCTTTTCCGCTGAGCCTCGAGTCTAACCATATTTGAATAATGGAATTAGAATCAAGAAGAGCATCAAAACTAACCCTACTACTATCAAGACTCAAATCCCCAACCTATGGAAGGTTTATGAACTAGAGAGTGAAATTAGGGATCTAAAGGTCCCAACATGAAATTAAACCTCTAGATGATCAATTCCCATCATTAGCAAGCTAGAATAATCAACAATTCACTCTAATTCGGATTCTAGGCAAAACCCCCAAATTTGGATATAAACCCTAACTTCTAAATCCACAAATTAGCCTCTAATTAGGAAGAAGTTATGAAATAAAGGATTCTAATCATCAATTCAATGCTTAATGAAGCTAACACAACCAACAAATCATGATTTAGAAACCTATATAGAATATTCATTAAACCCACTTTTAATCTTCATCACTTAATGAACTAACAATATGAAAGGGATTCTATGATGACTGGGGGTAATGGAATAGCAAGGAGATTAAAAGGACTTACCACCAAGAATCTTCTCCAAGAATCCTCTAGAATGGCTCTCAATAGATCAATTTTCAGAATAGTAATAAATGAGAGACTTAGGGCTTTTAATACACAATTAATGAATATAACAGACTCGATACCGATACGGTGGCATCGGGACCGCTGCGACGATACCGCCCCAATGGCCTCTCGACCGCCAGACGGTCGGGCTACAAACACATGGGCCAACATAGGCCATCCCACCACTATGGCGGTGCCTCGAATGGTGCTGCCAGGGCGGACACCAGCACAGATTTTCCCAAAAATAATCCCAATCTCAATCCGAAATCTCGACTAATATCCAAGGCTATCTGCTCACAAACCACATACACAAACACACATAAAAACACTCTATGAACGCACTCATGGCCTCAGAATTTCCAACGAAGGTCTCGTTGACCGATTCAACCCCCGATACCTCAATTCCAACTTCCCAACCCAAGTCCAAAATGCATCTGAGTGTATTGGGAACCGAACTAGATATACACACAAGTTCTAAAAGACCATCCGGACCTCTCGGAATTGACGGATTTTGAAAAAAGGTCTGTTTACCCAAAAGTCAACTTTGAGTCAACTCTTTTTCGCTTTAAGCCTAAATTTTACAAAAATTCACCCAAATCAAATCTAACCACCTCGGGAAGTATGTCAACTGTCCCCTCAGGTCAAATGTGAGCTAAAAAAGCTCGGGAAAAGATCAAAAGTGTCGAAAAGACTATAATGACCAAGCGGGTCGTTACATCAGATGTTAATTAAACCATCGCTCGTCCTCGAGCGACAAGGAAAAAGAGGAAGAAAAATGCTCGAATCGCAACAACTGAAGGTATCGGCTACGCATATCGGGTTTCTCCTACTAGGAAAGATTCTTTTGAACAAAACTGAATCCCAACGAATGACATAGGAACCATTAGAAAGGCACTTCTCTAACATCGAAGCATGGAAGACCGAATGAATGCCTGACCGACCTGGTGAAAAACTAACTCATAGAACAAAGGGTCCGACAATGGGTAGTCTCAAATGAACAATACACCTCGGGCTCACTTTCCCTCCTTCCTAAATCGCATGACACTCTCTGTAACATTAAAAACGATCGTTCACTTACCTCCAACTCTCTAACTAGCTCAAACTCCAGTTCTCATATCTTCGTATTCAAATTTCCCTCACAACTGATCCTCGAATAAACGAATTGCTTTTACTCGAATTCTCTGATTTGATAAAATCGCAACTCTAAACGCAATCAATAGGCCCCACAAACACTTTCCCAAACCAACGCAATCCTCTGAAACATGGTCACAACCATAGCCCATTCTGAACCGATAAAATACTCTGATTCCGCTAACTCCTTCTCCTACATCTTCTAAAGCCGTTACTCGCACCGTGATTTCTTAGAAACATATGAACACACATACCAAAATTCTGAAACCATAACTTATTCTCACCAGAAAGAATCCTTGATTCATCTGTGATCTCTACGCAATTCCATTAAAACTGATCTTAATGACAACCAATTTGGCCAGTTCCAAATCTTATTAAACCTTCAAATCACAATACAGGAACCATACCACTAAATGTCTCGTCGAGCAAACAACTGATCACTATAGAGGCCTCTCGCACAACAATTCCTCCTCAAATCTGTACTAGGCTCATTACATACCCTCATTCTGTCCCAAATAACTGTTCTCGGAAAGTATCATCAAATCCACTAGAAAACCCTGACAAGCTCGGTAAATCTTTCATACCTCAAATCTGAGCTGAAACGCTTCGAGTCCTTAGATATCTTCCTGGAAGTGTAATCATAGACCTTAAGCTTAACTCGAACAACGCTGACCCTGAACGAATGCACAACTCTCGAACATCACCAATAGTCATTAGAACTAACTCCGAATTTCGAACCCAATTATCGTCATACCACGCATAACAAATCATGTCTATCATTTTTGACTCCACAAGTTGAGTCCTATCCAAGTTATCAACTTAGTACCAAAAAGCTATACCTTACAATTTCAAACTTCATGTTTCTCAACCTTTACCCGATACGCAAATCCGATACAACCCCGAACTTTTTGACGCGAAACCTAAAGCCTCATATAGTAATTATATAACCATCGAACCTCTCATAGTATCACCTCGATATGCTCATAAATTCTCCGAAGTATCCAATCTTACATTGCCGCTCGAAATCTCACGCAATTACCCCCAAGTCCTTAATAACCAAAGCTCTTACCCAAACTGTCCAGTTAATATTACTTGCAATCATACTGTATTACCACGAGTAAGGTCCTTCCCGAAAATATAACTCTAGCCTCACATGATAGGAATTCCACAATTCTTTCTCTTGAATCACACTGACTCATTCACTGTAGAAGGTCATGAAACTTATCCGACGGTGTACCACCAAGCCACTTTTTATAAACCTCAACAAGTCGGTTCACTGAAATATGCTTCTCACTAGTCGCGGATCACGAACCTCACGGAACTCTGTCATATCACCTAGTCCATCCCTATAGATTTCCTTCTTAAGCTCACGCAACAAACACATCTCAACTAGAATATGCAAGAAACACACCACAATCCATACCGACCTAAGAAATCCCTAAGATGTACCCTTTTTTATCTTTCACAATCAACTATTCCTTTTCTCAACTCATCAATTCACTAATCAACGATCATCGATATCGTAATCCTTTTCCACTCATGACTCACATAATCATTTGCCCACTAATGTATAGATAGGATCATACCACAACTTAACTCGCTTAAACCCATCATCGTCAATTCTATCATCTCAAGTACCCATGCTTACTGATCCCTTACTCAAATCCTTAACGTTACTAGTCCTCAAACAATCACCTCTTACCTCAATTATCGAATCTGAATACCTCTAACCACTTGCACGACTATCCCATTTTTTTAAATCATCCAAGCCGAGTAATAACACCATTAATAGCGGATCTAGTTAATTTTACACAATGAATACAAGGTTTCCAACCTTACTCCATCACTGACCTCTATTAGTCTATGACATAACCGAACATACAACCTATCCATAAACTCTTAAGCCCACTTTACAATTGCAACCAAGCTCCCACATCACTAACTCTTGCTTTAACGATTTCCTTTTTGCCCTTAACCTCGTAGACACCCATCAACCTCATCGGTCACATCCCTCGCTGTACATCATGATATAATGTTCCCGTAATCCAACACAACTCACCTACCCATATTTCATCTCAAATCTTACGAGCCTTAATCTCTTGAACCCGATAGCAAGATGTCTCATTGTAATCCTTCAGTTCCCATATTTCAATTCAAATCACTCTATCATTATCAACCAGCAAACACTCAAATCCACTCGATCCTCTAAACCAATCATCCCTCTGAGCAGAACGAACAACAAACAATATCAATACTTCTCCTCAAATCGAAGTGTAGCAACTAGTAGCTTCCCAAGTCATTAACTCATCACATACGCTCATATTTGAAGTCATCTTTACCAGTCGATTACTAATTTCTCAGAAGTCTACAACCCAGTCAATTTATCGATCAAACGATGTGCCCATAGCATTCACTTAATAACCGGATAGTCCTTTAACATCAACAAGCTTATATCAAGAATAACTTTTAGTACAATATCCCCGAAATATCACGTGAACCTATAAGTATGACTGTTACCCAACCATGCCTAATTATTTCCACAAGATTCAATACTCAATATTAACCATAGCTCAGATGACCACTTCCATCGGTTCCATTCTGTCATGCCGAACACTCTTTACCTTTCACAACCGAACATGGAATTCGCCCTCGTATCAATTTCACCTTATCCTGATAACCATGTCAGATACCAATTCTTTTCCTTCCCAATCTCACGAAAAGCACTCATGGCTAAGATATTCTATGAAGTCTCACTTCGCTACACGCTTTCCACAAAAGTCTTCCTTCATGTCCTTATTGTCAACTTCCTTTCTTTATTACACGTGGTTACAATACGTTTGCCCAATTCGATGGTCAATACGGAACTTACACTTGCTCTCATATACCGTAGTCTAATACTATACCGCTACTTAATCGTCGACCCACCATTGGTACACCAGTATCATGCACACCATCATTATGCCCTGACGAAGTTGAAGTCAACCGATCACATCACCAAGCAACCCAACACTAAAACATGGAGTCCCTGTAACCCTCTGAACTATCTTTCCATTCCTCACGAACTTTCACAATAAACGGTTCTAATCTTGACTCCACACAGCAACCGAGTCTAATTGCGACTCTATAAAATCGAAACCTCGGGCCATAACTAGTGACTGAACTGGGTCACGCATCCGAATCAGAATAACACATCTCGTACCATGCCACGACACGTCATAGATCAACCATTCGCGTAAGAATTTAAGGACAAATTTCCATCTTCCGAGGATGATCAAGATAAGAAGGTCCAGATACCAATTGAAATCGACTAGATACCAATTTGAATAAAGTCGCACGAGAGAATGAAAGAATTCGAAGTTTCCTAAATGTCTTATAGCCTCTCGCAGATAAGTACGGAGCTCATCGTACCGATCCACGAGACTCTACTAGACACGCTCTTGTATTATAGATCGGGTAACCTAGGGCTCTGATATCAACTTATCATGACCCAATTTAGCTAAGTCACGCGGGCACCTACCTTTCCCACCTCGGTAGGTGAACCCTCAACCTAGTAATAGTAAAATCATAAACAAATAATTAAATAAGCGAAAGAGATAAAATCACGTAAATCTGACTATGATAATATAGAAAATACGCGGAAGTAAGGAAAATACACCCCAGAGGCTAGTCTATTCCATATAAGAGCATCTAACTAGAATTTACATGTCTAGAATACATCACGTCTGAATATGTCTCGGAACAGAAAATAAGGCATAAATAAGGAAGTGTCTTCAAGGCGGGGGACGTCTCATGCTCACCTTGTAGATTCTAAGCAATTCTCGGAGCGACTATCAGTCACGAGAAACGGAGGTGGATCCAACTTGGAATTCTACGTTCATAAAAGAATGCAACAAGTGCAGGTCAGTACAAAACCACAACACTGGTTGGTATCATAAGCTGACTAAGTTTAGCTAACATAAACTAGACAATAAAGTAACATAAGCAGATAAATCAACAAATATAAGTCAAACACAAGCCAGAACCAAGTACACGTCATCACCAAAGTTGTAGCATCTAAACTCAAATGTGCCAAGTCTCAATATATCCAATCCAAATCCAAATCGCACAAGCAAATCACCAGATCATCACAATATAAGCCATAATGCAATGCAATGCAATAATGTATGAATGCAAATGCAATGCAATGCAATGTTGTGTACACATGTACTCCAGACGGAAGTATCGACGTCTTAGTAGCATAACCTATGGGGGACCCACGAAGTTCATGTACCACTCGTTTCGGATCTTTGCCCAATGGTAACAAGTCTTCGGATCTTTCCCACAGAGGATCTTTATCAAATCATATCATATAATATCACATCACCCGAAACCATTTTCCATTGGGCATTTAAAACATTTTCTCTTATAGATACCATAAGTCTTTCATTAATCAGTTCCAAACCATTTCCATCATGTATGAATGCATAAATGCTAAATCAATGCAATAAATGCCAACGAATATGCTATGGAAGTCACAACACTATAAGCCCTATCAAGACTTATATAAATCAATTCAACAGTAAACATGATCTCATCATCAACAGTCATATCAATAGCACAAGTACCAAGCATGGGTACGCCAAGAACATCATGAAAAAGTTACATAAGCCATATAGAACACTATTCTCGTATTGAACGTCAACAAGTAAGATACTGCAATATCATGAAGATGTATAACAATAGTCTCCAATATCTATTGTCACCACGTGGCATCAAGCCAACAACAATAGCACAAATCAAGCCACAACACAACGGGCTGGCTAGCCCCAATCACACAATAGGGCCCAACCTATAACAATATCCAACCCAACTTTATAGCCGAAGGTTTGTATGTTTTTTTCGACAATTTCGTCTAAATATATGCTTCACTAAATGAAGTCACACCATAGGATAAACTATAACCTACCTGGAAGGACGAACAACAACAACACCAACGATCACTCCTTAGCCTTTCCTTTCTGCTGAGCCTCGAGATCAGAAAAGTCTAAGCATATCCAAATCATGGAATTAGAATCAAGAAGAACATCAAAACCAACCCTACTACTATCAAGACCCAAATCCCTAACCTATGGAATAGGGTTTATGAACTAGATGGGTGAAATTAGGGATCTAAAGGTCCCAACATGAAATTAAACCTCTAGATGATCAATTCCTATCATTAGCAAGGTAGAATAATCCAATTCACTCTAATTTGGATTCTAGGTAAAAACCCCAAATTTGGGTATAAACCCTAACTTCTAAATCCATAAATTAGCCTCTAATTGGGAAGAAGTTATGAAATAAATGATTCTAATCATCAATTCAATGCTTAATGAAGCTAACGTAACCAACAAATCATGATTTAGAAACCAAGATAGAATATTCATTAAACCTACTTTTAATCTTCACCACTTAATGAACTAACAAGATAAAAGGGATTCTAAGATGATTAGGGATAGTGGAATAGCAAGGAGCATAGGACTTACCACCAATAATCTTCTAGAATTGCTTCTAATAGCTCAATTTTCAGAATAGTAATAAATGAGAGACTAAGGGCTTTTAATACACAATTAATGAATATAACAAGTCCGATACTGATAAGGCGGCATCGGGACCGCTGTGACGGTACCACCTCGGCCCCTCTCGTACCATGCGGGACGGTCGGGCTACAAAGCACTAGGCCGCACGCGACCGCGCACCACCGCTGCGGGTAATAAAATGCGCGCAGGCGGACACCAGCACAGATTTTCCTAAAAATAATTCCAATCTCAATCCAAAATCCCGACTAATACCTGAGGCCATCTGCTCAGAAATCACATACACATATAAAAACACACTACGAACGTACTCATGGCCTCGGAATTCCCAATGGAGGTCTCGTTGACCAAGTCAACCCCCAATACCTCAATTTGAACTTCTCAATCCAAGTCCAAAATGCATCCGAGTGCATTGGGAACCAAACCAGCTATACACAAAAGTTCTAAAAGACCATCCATACCTCTTGAAATTGACAGATTTTCAAAAAAGATTCGTTTACCCAAAAGTCAACTTTGAGTCAACTTTTTTTCGCTTTAAGCCCAAATTTCACAAAAAGTCTCCCAAATCAAATCTAAACACCTCGAGAAGCATGTTAACGGTCCCCTCGGGTTAAATGTGAGCTAAACAAGCCTAGGGAAAGATCAAAAGTGTCGAAAAGACTATAACGACCAAGCAGGTCATTACAATCTCTTAGGAGAGTTTAAGAGGATTGCTCAAAAGGATTAGTAAATGAATATATAGAGAAATTTGAGGATTTAAAGGCATGGGTTCTCATGAAAAATCCTACCACTCCTGAGGTATTTTTCCCAGGGTTCTTTGTTAGAGGGCTTAAGGAGGATATTAAGCACACAATCAAATTGCTTGACCCTTACACCTTGAGTCAGGTTATTGACAAGGCTAGGCACCAAGAGGGTGCTTGAGACAACAAAACAATGAATATAACATCTTGGGGAAGGGGAATAACATAATACAATACTCAGAATAATTATAACTGTACTAAGGGACCTATGATTGGCTCTAAAGGATGAGAGAATTCTGGAATTTCTGTCGATAGACTGCTAGAGTCTAGAAAGGCTCAAGGCCTATATTACAAGTGTGGTGACAAATACTCTTATGGTAATCAGTGTAAAACTAAATAGCTAAATGTCATCACTGCAGCTGAGGAGCATAAGGAGATGGAACAAGGAGAACTTATGATGAGGAAACAGGTGCTATGGTGGAGTTTCAAGAGGAGGAAGTGGTAGATAAGGCCATTAGTTTGCATGCACTTTCAAGAACTGAAATATCTAACACTATCAGATTAGATGGTGAAGCAAGGAAGAAGGTATTATATGTTCTATTGTGTCACGCCTCGAACCATGGCCTGAACGTAACACGACACTCCGTGCCTGACTGCATGTGACCGAGCGAACTACATGGCTTGCTGAATCAACATGAGACGTGTTCTGATGCAGAATATAAATCAACATGAAGATCTGAATGAAACTTGGGTTTAAAATATAATAATGTATGAAAACATAAGTTTGAAGAACATGATACTAAAGCTGGCAAGGCTAAACATGACTGAGTATCTGACATGACATGCTAAACTAGTCTATGAAACCTCTGAAACGAGTCTGAATACTAAACTATTTATCGAGACAAGGCCACCGGCATACATCTACTGCATAACATGACATAAACATAAATAAAGATAACACCCTGAATGAAATAGGACTCACCAATAGTTGATACGAGATATCCTAGCGTGTAGATCCGTCGTCCTGTAAATCAATGCTTGGATCGTGAAATGCAGGCTCCGGGTAAAAGGGACGTCAGTACATTTAAATTTCACTGTATGTAAAGCAATTCCATGAATAAATATGGCAAAGGAAATAGTAAGGATTGAAACTGCAACTAAAACTGGAAGCAGAACATGAACATGAATATAGCCTGATATGAGATTATAGTATAACATGAGTAAAGCATTTAAAGTGGGAGAGCCTTAATATAACTAACATGTAACCACCATGTGAGAACATAACGTCTGATCTCTGCCCGATCAGCTAAGCTGTCTCATACCTTGCAGGGGTATGAGACATGACATGAATTGATCCATAAAATATCCTGCAACGGCAAACATGAATGAATCATCCTAAGCGGTGGAGTGATCCTTATCCTACGCTGACATACGTAGTTTTATCTATTAAATCTTTCCGGTAATTTGTGCAACTTCCAAAAACTTGAACATGAACATGGTTGGTTGAAAAGCCCATGATTTGTCTAACATGACTTGTAAACATAATATGGCATTTATATAGATAAATAATGTAACTTGGGTAAAGCATGAAAACATGTAAAATGCAAGGACTAGAGTAATCTTGATTCTTGACTTGTAATTGAGAACACATGGAATTCAAAACATGACCATTCGAGGATTACGCATGGTAATCGAATTGATATTCATGAATACAAATAACGTAAACATGATTGAGAAAGATAATATGGCATTATTGACATGTATCTAGGGTCTATCATGAATTGAGACATAACTCTCTAACTCTGAGGAGAAAACGTGTGTCATGAATTAACGTGGCATGGGGAATAACAATGAGATTCCCACACACGGATAGAATCCCTACGTACCTTAATTCCTTCCTTGAAGCGTACTATAAGGTTTGTCACCTCCTTTTGATTTTAATCTATATCAATAGTTGTCAATGGAATAAACATTAGCAACAACACCTAAGTTTTGGCCATCTAGGCATTTTATCAAACACTTGGTGGGCATAAAGCTCCACAACTCTCATCAATGGAGTTTCTACACCCAACAACCCATTCTCTTACTCGTAGATGATTCTATAATCTCATATTGCTATAATCAATATCATTCTTCATCACCCATAAGATAAACATCACTCTTAGATAATAATCAACAATCAACAACTCAAACCTATAACCTTCATGCTTTTCTGTCAAACACATCAACTCATATCTCATGAACTTAGAGTTTATAATCATCAATACAAAACCATAATCGATTAAAGGATGAAGGTTTTACCTTTTTGACGTTCAATTCCCTTGAATTCGGATTCTAAGGTTCTTTTGTCCAAAATCAAGTCTCAATAGATTGTCTATGGATTTGAAGGGTTTAATCATGTTAATAAAGTATTGGGGATTGAAATCAACTTGAAATCATCATTAAAACTTACCTTGAAGGGTTCTTGAGACTTGGGGTGAGTTCTATATCTTTATAGGTCGTTTTCCCACTTGGGGAAGTTGGGGAAATAAAACTCAACCTTAAATATATAGTAAAATATGTAACTAGGAAAAATACGACTCCCGCGCTACCCTTGCATTGTAAAGATTTCGCACAAGGCAAAATTTTCTTCTAAGACTGCTTCTGCTTCCGTCACCCTTGCGATGCAAGGGTGTCGCTGCACTAACTTCAGTTAAAAAGGCATAACTGTTTGTATAGAGCTCCGTTTGGGCTCCACCATATACCGTTGAAAATTTATTTTAAAGGGATACAAATTTTATGATTTAAGTTTTCTCAAAATCCCAATGGATTTTCACTAAATCAGGCTGGAATACAAACATATCAAAAACTTAGTCAATTCTATTGAATTTTATGCACCTCGCAATCCGTCTTGAATCCAAAACAACTATTTCCACCCCAACTCATCTCGATGGGACTTCATATGGTTAAAATGTCACGTTAACACTCATTTAACCCATTCACACCTAATCCGAATTTACGGAGTGTTATACTATCTCCCCCTTGAGATCATTCGTCCTCGAATGATTGTTACGTTGTAACTATGACTAACTATTGATCATAAACGTGACTGATGGGAACACGTGGACACTAAAGTGCGATGAGCACTGAACTATAGAGATACTAAGCTGAATGACTACTGTACTGATTGAATAGACACTGGACTGAATAGACACTGGACTGAATGTCTACAGGACATTTTAAATATCAGATATATAGAGATTATAGCATGAGGTCTGAATGAAAAGGTTAGTTACCTTCAACACTTTCTACTTGCTCTTCAAAGAGAGGGGGATACCTGGAGCTCATGTCCTTTTCAGCTTCCTACGTAGGATCTTCAATCTTCTGATTTCTCTATAGAACTTTCACTGAGGCAATTTCCTTTGTTCTCAATTTGCGAACTTGACGATCAAGAATAGCCACTAGAATTTTTTTGTAAGACGGGATATCTTTAACCCCTGTGATCTCTGTAGGGACAACAAGAGTTGGGTACCCCATGAACTTCTTCAACATAGATACATGAAACACTGGCTGTAAAGCAGCCAATTCTTGTAGCAGCTGTAGCTCATAAACTACTTGCCCGATCCTTCGTAGGATCCTATATAGCCCAATATTATGGGAACTAAGTTTCTTCTTTTTCCCAAATCTCATAGCACCCTTCATAGGTTAAACTTTTAGGATATCCAATCATCAATATGAAACTTTAAGTCTCTACGTCGTATATCCGTGTAAGGCTTTTGGCGACTCTATGATGTTTTCAACCGCTCCTGAATCAGTTTGACTTTCTCCATAGCTTGGTGGACCAAGCCTGGTCCTAACAATTTTGCTTCGCCGACTTCGAACCAACCAATTGGTGACCTACAACTTCTCCCATATAGAGCTTCGTACGGTGCCATCTTGATACTGGAGTGATAGCTGTTATTATAGGCAAACTCAATGAGAGGTAAGTGATCATCGCAATTACCTTTAAAATCAAGGACACATGCCCTCAACATATCTTCAAGTGTCTGAATAGTGCTCTCTGCCTGGCTATCTGTCTGAGATAAAAAGTTGTGCTGATAAAAAGTTGTGCTGAGGTTTACTCCTGTGCCTAATCCTTTCTGAAAGGATTTCCAAAAATTCATTGTAAATTGAGCACCACGATCTGAAATGATGGACACTAGGGTTTCATATAGTCGGACGATCTCCTGAATGTACAACTTGGCATAATCTTCTGTTGAATTTGTGGTCTTTACTGCCAGGAAATACGCTGCCTTGGTAAGTCTGTCTAAAATCACCCAAATCGAATCATGCTTCTAAAATAAGCGAGGTAAACCTGTTATGACGGGAATTTCTATGTCCTGAGCCAAGCCATCAGGCCTCTGGTGGTTGGCTTTCACCTACTGATAATTCGGACAATTGGCCACATGATTTGCTACATTCTTTTTCATGTCATTCCACCAATAAATCTCCTTGAGGTGATGATACATCTTTGTGGAACTTAAATAAATGGAATACCCAAAATTGTGGGCTTTTGACAAGATTCTCTCTCTATGACCATCTATATCTGGAACACATAATCCGCCTTGGTACCTCAAGGTACCATCATCTCCCCCCTGTTCAAAAGCTATGGTTTTATGTTTGTGAATCCCCTATTTTAGCTGCAATAAGTAGGGATCATTAAATTGTTTCTCCTTTACTTTGGCTACTAAGGAGGAATAAGCCCTGTTTTGAAAAATAACTCCACCATAGTCCAAAAGTCGAACTCTTAGATTAGCTAAGTGGTGGACTTCTTTCACCATCGTTCTCTTGTCTGACTCAACGTGAGCTAAACTTCCCATAGAACGCTGACTAAGGGCATCGACTACAATATTTGCCTTCCTTGCGTGATAGAAGATATCCACGTCATAATCCTTTAGTAATTCGAGCCACCTCCTCTGTTTGAGATTTAGATCTCTTTGCTTAAAAATATATTGAAGGCTCTTGTGATATGTGAAAATATCAATGTGAACACTATACAAGTAGTGACACCATATCTTTAGTGCGAAAACCACAGCTGCCAACTCCAAGTCATGAGTCAGATAATTATTTTTATGAATCTTAAGCTGTCTGGATACATAAGCTACTACCTTACCATGCTGCATTAGAACACTCCCAAGACCAACTCGTGAACCATCGCAATTGTAACACCCTAAATTTATTATTGGCATTTAAATAATCTTGCTCTTGTAATAAATACTTTTTATTATTTTTCTTGAGTTTAAATTTTATTTTTTGTTTGAAAAAATAAAAATTTAGACTTGACATACTTATTGGATCTTGAAGCCCATTTTTTTAGACCCATTTGATAAAAAGGGGAACTAACCTTCTGTATCAAAGGGTAAATACTATTTCTTTCACCCTTCATACGACTCTCCCCTTGTTCTTCTCCTAACCCCCATTAAAGACCTCAATCCGTATAAATTACTCTCCAAATATCATCAAGATCCTTCTATTTTCATGCTTTGAATATATTTTGGAATATTGCCACCAAGAATCAAGATAGGTTAAGCCTTGTTTTGAAAAACCTAGGTTTTGGGTTTGTGAAGAAGCTCAATCAATCTTGTGGTAAGCTTGTTATTCCACATTTTTTTTGGTGAAATATTCAAGTTTTTGTTAGAGATTTTGAAACCTTGAAGTAAAACAATTTAATCCCGTTTTTGGAGCTGGCAGCAGTTAGTATTTTGATCATAACTTTTTATCTATAAGTTGAAATGAGGTGATTCAAAAGGCTGTGGAAAGCTAAGAAAATTACCCACAACTTTCGTGTTTTGCAAAAATCCTAATTCCTTTGTTTACTATGTGAAAAATGGGGCACAGGGCAGCACATAGCTGCTGTCCAGAAATTTGTCTACTTAAAAATTAGCAATAATGGTGACCCATATAGCCCCGTTTTTGTTCGTCATGATTTAGCTTCTATACCGTTAAATTCCTAACCTTAAGTGACTATTCCATTGTGTATTTAAGGTACAAGAGGCACTTGTAAAAGCTAAGGAAGTCGATATAATTGCTTGATCATTGCTTTGGAGATTTGTAACTTCTTGGTGTTTATTTGAGCTTTAGAGGCACTAAAGCTCCAAGGTTTGCACATATTCTTGGATTTAACACTTAATTTGGTTGGAGTATTTTGAATATCTTAATCTTGGACAAAACTTCCATTTACTTTAATTTATTATCGCATTCGGTTGTTGCTAGTTAAATTCTTATTTCGCAATGTTTAATTGAGTATCAATATTTTGAGTCACTTGGAATATTTGAATATCATTTGGTACCATGTGGAATACGTTTTAAGAAAAACTAACTCGCCCACATATGCAGATTGCTTGAGCATTATGGCATTCTTGTTGGGACTTTGTCCTTCTTGTGATAGTGACTTTGTCAGTTATATTGGCATGCCTCTTGAGATTACTCAGATCTTGTCCTATCTTGACTTTGGATTCACATTTCATCTTAATTATGGATCTAGGTCTATCTTAAGTATGAATGGGGAAGCCACTTTCAACATGGTTCTTGATTCTCTTGATTATTGGGTGACGACCCTACTTGATTTGGGACTCCGGTCCTTCTTGTTATTCAATTATGCTTTGATGTGATTGCATGATATATGTGTTGGGTGAAATTAACCAAATAGAGAACTTTCTTCGATTTGCTTTCCAAAGATTCTTGATAGTTGAGATTTTGAATATTGATATCTTGAACTATTTTATTTTTTGATATTTTATTCTCTTGAAAGGATTGTACCTTCATTTAGTTCTTGATGGTGATTTTGATAAGCTTATTCCTAGAATTTATTCTTGTACTCCTTACATATATATTTTTATATTAAGTGTTCGTTAAGTTTATGTGCCACTAAGCTTTATGCTTAGCGATAGTTTGTTACTATTGTAGGTGATATTCCGAGAGAGAGTTGAGGATGGCCATTTGAAGTAGACTCTTTGAAAGCTTAGATGAAGATCACATTTGCATGAGCATGTTCATTTTGTGTACTTTTGGGGACTTGTACGTGATCTATGTGATACACTTAGATATGCACTTTAGAATGAAATTTGGGTCATGATGCTAATATTTTGAAACTTGGTTTTGATGAATGACTTGACTATTTTGGGAGTGTCCATGCCCAAGTCTTGTAATATTTTAAATTCAGTACTTTTGTTGAAGTTGGGAAACTTAACTAGTTTGTATTTGAGATTGGGAGTTAAATTTCATTCTTGGTATGAGCCTTGGATGTTGCAACATGAAAAATATTTCTCTACTACGTATTTGATAATTTCTAAAATGTTGTTTTAACTCAAAATAGGTGTTGTCCATTTTTATGATTGGATATTTCTATCATTTTTTTAGGAGGTTTTTTTTTTAGATCCTACTATGTTGAGATGTTGTATTTTGAAACTTGTTCACATGGGCCTATTTCCGCTACCACATGATAAAGTCATTGTTTTAAATTTATTTCTTCTAAATTTTGT
The DNA here is from genome assembly GCF_029784015.1 of Lycium ferocissimum. Classification (NCBI taxonomy): domain Eukaryota; kingdom Viridiplantae; phylum Streptophyta; class Magnoliopsida; order Solanales; family Solanaceae; genus Lycium; species Lycium ferocissimum. The sequence continues at coordinate 58,852,376 of NC_081344.1, forward strand.
GGTACACTCAGATATGTATATATTTATTATTTTGTTCTACTCGTGAACATGTTGTCAAATAAATTTTATCCTTCAATTTAGTTATTAGTCTATTTTGGAAAAATAGTTCGGGACGAATATTTAAATTAGTTAGTATGAATTAATTTCATTAAGTAGCATCCTCCCTAGGGGGTTGCTCCAACAATACACCACGAACCTTTCGGTTCCACGATGCCTGACTGCATGTGACCGAGCGAACAACATAGCTTGTTGAATCAACATGAGATATGTATTGATGCGGAATATAAATCAAACATGAAGATCTGAATGAAACCTAGGTTTAAAATATAATACTGTCTGAAAGCAAATGTATGAAGAACATGATACTGAAGCCGAGAAGGCTAAACATGATTGATTATCTGACATGACATGCTAAACTAGTCTATGAAACCTCTGACACGAGTCTGAATACTAAACTGTTTATCGGGACAAGGCCCCGACATACCTCTACCACATGACATGACATGAAGATAAATAAAGATAATAGCCTGAATGAAATGGGGCTCACCAATAGCTGATACGAGAAATCATAGTGTGCAGATCCATCGTCCTGTAAATCAATGTCTGCATCATGAAATGCAGGGTCCGGATAAAAGGGACGTGAGTACATTTGAATTGCACTGGTGTGTAAAGCAACTGAATGAATAAACATGGCACAAGAAATAATAAAGATACTGCAACTAAAACTGTAAGCAGAACATGAACATGAGTATAGCCTGATATGAGATTATAGTATAACATGAGTAAAACATTTTATGTGGGAGAGCTTAATATAACCGACATGTAATCACCACGTAAGAAGATGGCGTCTGATCTCTGTCCCATCAGATAAGCCATCTCATACCTTGCCGAGGTACGAGACATGAATATGACATGAATGGTTTCATAAAATATCACGCAATGGGAAACAAGAAGGACTCGTCCTAACTGGGTAGAGCGATCCTTATCCTATGCTGGCTTATGTAGTTTCAGGTATTAAACTTTCTCGGTAATCTGTGCAACTCCCAAAAACATGAACATGAACATAGTTGGTTGAAAAGCTCATGATTTTTATAACATGACTTGTAAACATAATATGGCATGTATATAGATAAATAATGTAACTTGTGTAAAGCATGAAAACATGTAAAATGCATGGAGTAGAGTAATCTTGATTTCTCGCTTGTAATTGAGAACCCACGGAATTCAAAACATGAGTAGTCATGGATTACAGACAGATTTATGGTAATCGAATTGATATTCATGAATACAAATAATGGAAGCATGATTGAGCAAGATAATATAAAATTATTGACATGTATCTAGGGTCTATCATGAACTGAGACATAATTCTCTAACTCTGAGGAGAAAACGTGTTTCATGAATTAACGTGGCGTGGGGAAGAATAATGATATTCCCACACGTGGATAGAAGCTCAACATACCTTAATTCCTGCCTTGAAGATTACTACAATGTTCATCTCCTCCTTTCAACTTTCATCTATATCAATAGATGTCAATGCAATCAACATTAGCAACACCCAAGTTTTGGCCATCTAGGCATGTTATCAAATACTTGGTGGGCATAAAGCTCTACAACTCTTATCAATGGAGTTTCTACACCCAACAACCCATTCTCTTGCTCCTAGATGATTCTACAATCTCATATTACTATAATCAATATCATTTTTCATCACCCTTAGTAGATAATCAACAATCAACAACTCAAACTTATAACCGTTCATGCTTTTATATCAAACTCATCAATTCCTATATCATGAACTTAGAGTCTATAATCATCAATACAAAACTATAATTGATTAAAGGACGAAGGTATTGCCTTTTTGATGTTCAATCCCCTTGAATTCCAATTCTAAGATTCTTTCTTCCAAGACCAAGTCTCAATCAATTATCTATGGATTTGAAGGATTTAATCATGTTAATAAAGTATTGGGGAATTGAAATCAACTTTGAATCACCATTAAAACTTACCTTGAAGGCTTCTTGAGGCTTGAAGGCTTCTTGAGGATTGGGATGAGTTGTATCTCTTTCTATGTCATTTTTCGCACTTGAGGAAGTTGGGAAAGTAAACCCCGGACCAGCAAAGCTCCCATACCTTGCCAGGGGTATGAGATGAATACATGACATGAAAGGATCCAATCAATATAACATGAAGGAGTCGCCCTAACTGGGCGGAGGGATCCTTATCCTACGGTGCCTAACGTAGTTTCAGGCTATCTGGGCCTTCTCGATAATTCGTGCAACTCCAAAAAACATGAACATGATATAGTTGGCTAAGAAGCCCATGATTTTTGTGAAATAACTAGTAATCATGAATTCACGAAATAACTTGTAAACATGGTTTCATTAAGTAACTTATAGGCATGTTTTGAAATGATATAACACACACAGGGTTTCATATCAAATAGCTTGTAAAACATGGGTGTTACACCTTGGAAAATTTCGCGTTATCAAGACTGTGGACGGCTTATTATGAGCTCAGGGGAGAGCAGAGTTACACAAGGATTATGGATGAAGATTATGTTATCTGAGCATAAGAACATATATATGACATTTGGAGAGTGTATGGAGTAAATCGGTTAACATGATCACTCGATGATAGCCCTCGAAACCATGAGTTAAGGCGGGGCCCATATATTGGGATTATGTAAAGGATATATTATAAGTGATACAAATAGTACATGAAAAGTTGAGCAAGTCCTAAGAAGGACCCATAAGCCAAATATGGACATAGGCCCTCTAAAAGGACGATTTAAGGAAATGTTTTCGAATGATTTGACTTGGAGGGGCAAAAACGACATTATAAGTTTGGAATTTGAAAAAACACCAAGAATAAAAGTTGTAGATAATTGAAATAGATTTCCAACCATAGGTTGTGATCCCTCACACGATGTCGGAATAAAGGGTTATGGCCATTTTAAGAGCAAGACCCTAAGCTGCCAAATGGCTCCGCGGGCCCCACGTGAGAAGGTCGGTGAAACCGACCTAGGAGGGGTATAAATACCCCCCATCAACCCCAGTTTTTCAGCATAATAACATTCCAAAGGGTCCTAGAAAATTCTCTACACCTCCCCCAAGCATTATAGTCCGATAAATCAAGAATTTGACAAGATTACGCCAAACTAGTCCGTGAAAGGTGATTGTTCTTGCTTCTACTTAAGCTTGGTGTTGGAAAAGGTTGATGTGGCTGAGTTTTTTTCAAGTATAAGGTATGTTATTTATCCCATCTTTTATGTTGAGTTTATTTGAAGGTCTAGCAAGCCTTAAAAATGAAACTAGTTATGGAGAAAAGGCCATAGAGTGTTGTATTGTAGTTGTTGTGTTTATGGACTGTTTTGAACGTGTTGTGGCCGTGTGGATGGACTGAGTTATGCATACAAAAACGGTCGGTATCTATCATTGTTGGCGTGTTGATGAGATTATACTCCTTGATTGGGATGGAAGAAAGTGCATATTGTTGTTGTATGTTAAAAAACGTCGTGTGGGATGTTTTGGAATATGTTGGTATGAATAATAGTGTTGTTGATGTTGGTATTATTGTTGTTGTTGATTGGTTGCTGAATTGTAATTTTGGGCTAGGCATATAAACAGGGGAGATGCTGCCCGATTTTTGGCAGAATATAGAGTAGTTTGATTTGAAATTTGGAACAAGTGTGCAATAAAGAGTCTAACGTTAGAGTGAATCCTTTTAAGTGTAGGCTTACGAGCTTGGACGAATAAGCGTAGCTAATAAGAGGTGGAACAGGTATGTAAAGCCTATTCTTTCTTTCTTTTGGCATGTCTTAGATGTAAGTAAGATATGATACGAGCCTTGGGGTAACTCTATTCTTTAGATCCGAGCATGACTACGATTCTTATTCACTTCTTGATGTTGGCATTCCTAATATAGTCGAGCTATGGTCCTTGTGTCTTTTGCATGATTGGATAGTAAATGTTGCATAAAGAGTTTTTGTTCCTAAAAGATTCTATGTCGAATAAGGTCCCTAACTTTCATAGACGGGCTCGGATCGCTTCGATACGTTCGTAGAAGATTCCATAACGAGTAATGCCCCTAACTTTCATGGGCCGGCTCGGATTGGTTTGATACATGTCTACGATCTCTAAGACTCTCTTTAACATAGTCCTAATGGCATTTAGAACGGATTTGACATGACTATCGTTGATACTCGAGCGTTGATTTGTCTTCTTATCTATTGAGTCTTAAAAGCTGATTTATGTGCATATGGTTTCTTACTACTCCGCTCGTACAAGTCTCAATATGTCTTTCACTGAGTCCCGGGCCAGGACACGTATTCGTGCACAACTCCACTGCATTATTCACCGAGTCCCTCACTAGAGGGCCGGGACACGTTATATATATATATATATATGATGATATGATGATACGGGGATGGCGGCCAGGATGGCATATGATGATTCCTTTCACCGAGTCCCTCACTAGAGGGCCGGGACACGTTATATGTACATGTATATGATGATTTCATTTATCGAGTCCCTCACTAGAGGGCCGGGACACGTTATATATATGCATATGTACAAGATAATTATCTAATTATGTTTCTAAGTTCCATAATGAATTTGACATGATATTGACATGCATGATTTATGTTTTAAAGGCAAGCCTTATGATTTTCTATACTCCTTATTTCAGTATGATCCTTGCATCGTATTTCATGCTTTACATGCTCAAGACATATTCCATACCGACCCCTTTCTTCGGGGGCTCGTGTTTCATGCCATGCGTGTGTGTATACGGATGAGTAGAGGATATTAGTAGAAGATGTTCCAGCTGGATTGGCGAGCTCCATTTCCTTCCGGAGTGCTGCCGAGTCAGAGTATCTATGTTATGGTATCTTGATTTATGTTAGAGACTTTGCAGACAGAGTCACGTGTATAGCATGTCAGTCTTGTAAGCGGCTCTGTAAGCCGATGTATCATTATGCATTTTGTTACAGATTTCATACGATTACAGATTTTACTTGATTTGAGAAGGACGAAAAGCATGTTTTCTTTGAAAAGCTTACATTATGCATTCACTTCATGATTGAAGAGTCCAGTAAGATTATGAGTATCACGAGGATCAGCGGGTTCGCTCGGCCCTAAGTAAGGGTAGGGTGCCCATCATGCCCTATCAAAAGTTGGGGTGTGACAATGGGTTTGAACAATATAGTTAAATAATATACTTGCATGAAAACGTATAAAGCATGTGGAGCGCTTTCTTAAAAATAACATAATGATTTATAACTTGCATGTAGGAACCCATGGAATACAAAGTATGGGTTTTCATGGATAACAGATAGATTCTCAATAATCACAATGATGTATCAAGAAGAAAATGAAGAATTTATAACACTTTAATACATAATATAACATGGGGCATGGACCTAGGGTTATCATGAATATGGTTAAAAACCCTAATTTTCGTAAAGCTTCATACTTTATGGAAGAAAAAGCGTGGGGAAGAACAATGATATTTTCACACGTAGATAGCAACCCTACATACCTGGTAATGCTCCAAGCTTGAAATAAAAATCTAAACTTGGAAGAAGAATTCCAAGGTTTAAGTCTTGAGTCCTTTAAATGTGTTTTCTTGAAAACCCTATGTTAAGAACAATGAATTTCATGGTTAGATTATGAGAACACATGTTAGAATTGATTTGGAAGGGCTTGGATTGACTTACCTTGATGTTCTTGGTGTTGGAGGAGAGGAACAGGTCGTTCTAGGGTTTAGGGACTTGTAAAAATAAAATTAGAACTGAAACCAGATATTTATAGTTTCTGGTGCGACGTGGGAAATACGGACCAAAATACGGTCCGTATTCTGAATTACGGTCCATAAACCTGGACCATAATTAAGCATGTTCAACAGGACAGAAACACTGTAGCACCTCCTTCCCAAATACGACCATCAAATACGGGCCATATTTCAAAATACGATCCGTATTTAACTATATATATTCCCCAAGCCAAATTCCAGAATGCACAGTGATTTAGATGCCAAATTACGATTTGAAATACGGTCCATAGTCTGGGGCGTAAATCCCCATCTGAAAACTGAAGAGAAATTTCCAATTCCCACATTCTTTATCTGATTTTCTAAGTCTAGAATCATGAATATAGCCTAGTTTAAAGGTACGGGGTGTTACAATATCTCCTCTTTGGGATCATTCGCCCTCGAATAATGGGTCATGGTTAAGAATATGGCTGGACATGGCTTGAATACATGAACGTGAAGGAAACATGACATGAAACATGGAGACTGAATTAACATGACATGGTTACATGCATACCAAAACATGGTACATGGGCACTGAATACATGACATGAGCGTAAAACATGAGACATGACATGACATGGACTATGGAAAGTTACCTTGAGTGGTCTCTGCTTGCTCTTCAAACAAAAATGGGTACTTGGATTTCATGTCTTTCTCGGCTTCCCATGTAGCTTCCTCAACTTTCTGACTTCTCCATAACACTGTTACTGAGGCCACTTCCTTAGTTCTCAACTTGCGAACCTGACGATCAAGAATGGCTACGGGAATCTCCTCATAGGTGAGGCCATCCTTAACTGTTATAGTGCCAGCAGGAATAACTAACGACGGGTCTCCTACACACTTCCTCAACATGGATACATGAACACTGGGTGAACAAGGCCAACTCTTGGGGTAACTCAAGTTCATAAGCTACTTGACCGACTTTTTGCAGAATTATGTAATGTCCAATATATCTGGGACTAAGCTTCCCTTTCTTTCCAAATCTCATAACACCCTTCATGGGTGAGACTTTAAGGAATACCCAATCATTAATTTGAAATTCTAAGTCCCTTCGCCTCACGTCTGTATAAGACTTTTGGCGACTCTCAGCCGTTTTCAAATGCTCTTGAATCAACTTGACTTTCTCCATAGCCCGACGAACCAAATCCGGCCCTAACAACTCTACTTCACCAACTTCAAACTAACCAATCGGTGACCTACACCTTCAACCATACAGAGTTTCAAACGGTGCCATCCCAATGCTAGCATGATAACTGTTATTATAAGAAAACTTAATAAGGGGTAAGTGATCATCCCAATTACCTTTTAAATCTAGGACACATGCTTTCAACATGTCCTCCTGAGTCTAAATAGTGTGCTCTGCCTGACCATCTTTTTGCGGATAAAAAGTTGTGCTAAGGTTCACCTTGGTACCTAATCCTTTCTGAAAGGATTTCCAGAAGTTCGTTGTGAATTGAGCACCACGATCTGAAATAATGGACACTGGGGTCCCATGCAATCTGACAATTTCATTAACATACAACTTGGCAAAAAGTGTGCCGACTTAGTGAGCCGGTCAATGATTACCCAAATAGAGTCATGCCTCCTAGCTGAACGAGGTAGACCTGATACAAAGTCCATATTGATCATTTCCCATTTCCAGACAGGAATATCAATATTCTGAGCCAAGCCACCAGGCCTCTGGTGTTCGGCTTTCACTTGCTGACAATTCGGACACCTAGCCACAAAATCTGCTACATTCTTCTTCATATCATTCCACCAATAAATCTCCTTAAGATCATGGTACATCTTAGTGGAACCTGGGTGAATGGAATACTTAGAGTTGTGCGATTCTGATATGATTCGCTCTCTGAGCCCAACTACATCTGGAACACATAATCTGTCTCGGTACCTCAAGGTACCATCATCTCTCTCTTGTTCAAAGCCATCGTCTTATGCTTGTGAATCCCCTCTCTCAGCTGCAATAAGTAGGGGTCACTAAACTGTTTCTCTTTGACTTCAACCACTAAGGAGGAAAGAGCTCTATCCTGAACAACCATGCCGCCATCCTCGAAGTCCAAAAGTCAAACTCCAAGACTGACCAAACGGTGAAATTCCTTAGCCATAACTCTCTTATCTGCATCAATGTGGGCTAAACTCCCCATGGAATGCCGACTAAGAGCATCAGCTACAACATTCGCTTTCCCCA
>NC_081344.1:58865377-58877754 GCF_029784015.1 Lycium ferocissimum
CGACTCCTAAAACCATGAACATGATATAATTGGCTAAGAAGCCCATGATTTTCATGAAATAAATTGTAATCATGAATTCACAAAATAACTTGTAAACATGGTTTCATGAAGTAACTTGTAGGCATGTTTTGAAATGATATAACACACACACGGCTTCATATCAAATAGCTTGTAAAATATGGGTTTGAACAATATATTTACATAATATGCTTGCATGAAAACATGTAAAGCATGTGGATTTCTTTCTTGAAAATAACATGATTTATAACTTGCATGTAGGAGCCCATGAAATGCAAAGTATGGGTTTTCATGGATTACAGACAGATTCTCAATAATCACAATAATGTATCAAGAACAAAATGAAGAATTCATAACACTTTAATACATAATATAACATGGGGCATGGACCTAGGGTTATCATGAATATGGTTAAAAACCCTAGCTTTCGTAAAGCTTCATACTTTATGGAAGAAGAAGTGTGGGGAAGAACAATAATGTTCCCACACGTAGATAGCAACCCTACACACCTGGTAATGCTCCAAGCTTGAAATAAAAATCTGAACTTGGAAGAAGAATTCCAAAGTTTAAGTCTTGAGTCCTTTAAATGTGTTTTCTTGAAAACCCTATGTTAAGAACAATGAATTTCGGGGTTAGATTATGAGAACATATGTTAGAATTGATTTGGAAGGGCTTGGATTGACTTACCTGATGTTCTTGGTGTTGGAGGAGAGAACAAAATCGTTCTAGGGTTTAGGGACTTGTAAAAATAAAATTAAAGCGAAACCGGGTATTTATAGTTTAACGACATTTGCGACGTGGGAATTACGGACCAAAATACGGTGCAGCAATGCCGATTACGATCCCTAAACCTGGACCGTAATTAAGCATGTTTTTTTTTTTTTGGTAAGCAAATTTTATTGATACCAAGTAATAATTACAAAACCAAGCTGGAGCTGACCACCCATTTCACAAAATTCCACAACTATGTTTACTATCTAGCTGGTTACAAGATAAACCATCTATGCTATCAAAAGAGTTGGACCTATCTATTATAGAGAAATTCAGTACAAGTGTGACCAGGTAGATATAACGAAGTTTTACAAGGAAACTAGCAGCAGTTATGGCATATAATTCAAAGACTCCAGGGTTGTCTTCCATTTCTGCAGCTTGCTCCCTCTGATATGTATATGAATGGCTATCTCCCTGCACAACCTGTTGTTGTTGAATTGTCCAATGTGAAACCTGAGGTTGTTCCTTTCTCTCCATAGTACTGCCACTAACATTGCAAACACACAACTAGTGATCACCCCTTTTGCTGATTTTTTCCTTGCCCAGTTGCATACCCATTGTAATTCTTCTTGCCAAGTACTAATTGACATGGTAAAGCCTAACCATATTAGCAAACTGTTCCATAGTTTCATCTCGTGTCACAATACACACACTCCATTGGCACATGTATTTCGATTTTGAGTAGTCTATCCACAGTTGCAAGCCTACCCCATGCTGCCAGCCAGATAATGAACTTATGTCTTGGATAGATGTTTTGTTGTAGTGCTAAGCTCTTCCAGTTGACTTTTTGGTATTGAGGCATCAGGTGCAAGTACATTCTCTTGATGGAGAACCTCCCGTGAGAGACCATTGCCTCCAGATCCCCAGAGGCTATGCCCTGGCCTGATTGCAACTGTACCAAGTATTTCCTAGCATCAAGTATTTTCTTGATCACCCATGTAGCATTAACAGGGATAACACAAGTGTCTACAGTTTCCCCTTTCATATAGTATTCAGTGATCCATTTAATCCATAAGCAATCTTTTTTTTCTGCTTATAGCCCATAGTTGCTTCAATATAGCAAAGATGATTCTATTGCTCCAGATTCAATATATTTTGCCCTCCTGCAGCTTTTGGCAAACACATTTTAGCCCATGAGATCAATGACTTCCTGGAAGCAGCAGCAGTTCTAGTCCAACAGATAGGTTCTACACATACTTTCAATCATTTTCAGTATTCTTTTTGGAAGAACAAAAATTTGAGCCCAGTAAGTCTGAATGCCAAATATAACTGATTTAATTAACTGGGTCCTACCAGCATAGGACAGGAGTTTGGAAGTCCAACACCTTATTCTCTCAGTGATCTTCTCCACCAGAGGCATGCATTGTGCAATTATGAGTTTTTTGGAGGATAAAGGTACCCCCAAGTACTTAAAGGGCAATTCCCCTTCCTGATAACCCAAGGCTTGCAGAATTTCTTGTTTTAATATGGGGTTAACTCCTGACATATAGATAGAGCTTTTATCCCTGTTAGCCTCTAGCCCTGATGCTACAGAAAATCTCTGAAAGGCACCTTGTAGCATTTGAATGGACTTCACATCTGCTTTGCAAAACATTAGCAAGTCATCTGCAAAGTGACTAGTTCTGTTTGGAGGTATTCCATGGCTACTATAAAAAGATAAGGGGACATGGGGTCCCCTTGTCTTATCCCTCTTTTGCCTTGGAAAGGATCAGTTAAACCCCTATTTAGGACTAAGGAGTATGACACAGAAGACACACACTCCATTATCCATTGGATAAACTTTTGAGGGAACCCCAAATGAACTAGCATTTTTTCCAGGAAACCCCACTCTATGGAGTCATAAGCCTTTTTTAAATCCACCTTCATAACACATCTTGCAGACAGACCCTTCCTGGTATACCATTTCAATACTTCATGGCTGAACAAGATGTTATCAATGATACTCCTCCCTTCTATGAAAGCAGATTGTGTAGGACTGATTATTAATCCTATAACCTCTTTGATTCTATTGGTCAACACTTTGGTTATGATCTTGTATATAGTGGTGCAACAGGCAATGGGCCTATAGTCTTTTACATGAGTAGGGGAGGGTACTTTGGGTATAAGAGTTACTGTTGTGCAACTAAATGCTCTCAACATCTTTCCAGTTTTAAAAAAATTCTTTAACTGCACTCAGGACATCATTCCTTATGATATCCCATTGTTTAGTGAAAAACTCTACAGGAAACCCATCAACCCCAGGGGCTTTTTCAGTGGGCATACCTTTTATAGTAGCAAGTACCTCTTGGTCAGTGACAGTGTTACATCCCGTGTTCTCATGCGTTGGAAAGTGTGTGAATTAAATGATATTAGTAACGGACACGAGGTTATCCCCCAAGCTTATAGGTGGTTAAAGTGATGGTACACATGTATCGTAAGGATTTGAAGTTAAACCAATCGAAGAAAATAAGTTTTGTCGGGTTTCAACATTTATTTGAGTGAAATACGGTCCAAGCTATAATATCCCGTATTTTTGGACTAGAAAAATTTAATCGTCTAATATAAGAAAAATTACCCAAGCCCCGAGAATTCGATCATATTCAAGGATAAAAATCGAGAGCTCGGTGTACAAAGAGTTTGAGGTCCCGAAATAATTTAGGACTTAATAAGTGTGACCACGGTGATTGAGAATAATATTTTATGTGTACCAAAAGGGACTATGGACTAGTGCTATGTCACATAATCATGGCAATGAGTATATGAAGTGTATTAAAAATAATTGTTATTAAAGTGAATTGAGATCAAGAAATTAATTATGTGGCTAATTGGTTAAACATTGGATTTTTAGTGGAAGGTTAATACATTAAATTAGTGGGTAAGCTGAATGTTGGCATGTGAATTATCTATTCACATGGACAGCCTCTAATGACTACAGGTGGTCCTAACGTGTCCTTCTAGGGTGCAAGGACCCAATTTAATCCAACACCTTAGTTTATATAGTAGAAACTTATCTTGAAAGGACACAAACAATATCCAGCAACATTAATCCCATTTTCTGGTTGAACGAGCAATATTATTCTTTGGAGGAATGAAAAATATTTCTATTAACTCTCATACCCCTTTGAATAAATCTATTAGTAGCAGCTGCATACGGCTGTAGTTGTTTGGAGCTCTCGGCTAAGCTTCATTTATTGAGAAGAGGATTTATGATTTTCCAGTAAAACTTTTAAGAGGCCAAGCTTGCTAAGCTAAGATTTATTCCCTCCTACATGTTTTAGAGATGATTTGGTCTTTGTATAATTTGGTGGATGTGGAATTTGTGAAAGGAAAGCTTAAATCATGCTAGAATTTGTATTGATTTCATGGGCCGTTTTAGGACTTGTTGTAATATTAGGATAGTTTTCTTGCATATAGTAGTTGATGTCGTTGTTGTGTTGTTGCTGATATGAATCACCAATTTGGAAGAAATAAGTGTATAAGATATCGTATACGAAGCGTATGTGGTTTGTTTGGCATATATTTTTAGATGTTCGAGGTGTATCGGGCATTGTTATGTTGTAATTAGGGGTTGTTTGGGACATGTTGTTGTTAAGTTATTGATGGGATTTGCTTGTATATGGATAATAGTCACTGATTGTTTTGTTGCTCGATTCGAAAGAAAAGATAAGTTTAAAACGTACCTTTAGTAGTCCGAAAGATTGATTTTGGGTGGTTGTAATTGTTGGACTATTATAAGGTCGTTTCGATGAAGTGTCGTGGCTATAGATTATTAAGAGTAACTTGAATATGTCGTAGTCGTTATGTTGACTATTATTGAATGTTGTAATGTGTGGACTGATTGGGATGTTATCATGCGAAATTTTGTTGGGTATTCTTGAATCTTGTTTTGGTTAGTTCTTGATATAGTAACTTGGACATGTGGTGGTTGATATTGATCTGGTCATTTCATAATTGGCTTGAATGTGAGGGAAATGAACAAATATAGGAGAAATGCTGCCCAATTTTCTAAGAAATAAGCTACTAATGTTGAAATACGTTTTGAACCTTTCCGTAGCTTAACCATAGTTCTTAACGTCTTAATATAGGTTGAGATACTTCGGGCCATACGTATTGTATCACGGATAAGCGTTGGTATGTAAAGCTATCCCTTCTTTCTTTTGGTATAATCTATATGAAACCAACAAACGACGAATGTATAAGCTCCTATTCTTAGAGACACTAGGATGGCTAATGTTCTTGATTTCCAGAGGCTATTTCATTATTATGTCTTGATGCGTGTCTGTGATTCCTGAAGTTCTACTTGACATAATCCATAGTGACATTCGAGAGGTACTTGACATGACTGTCGTCGTCCAGTACTCAAGTGTTAGTTCATTCTACTTATTCTATTGAGTTTCAGATGATGATTTGTCGCATATAGTTTATCACTACTACGCTCGTGCATGCTGTTAATATATCTTTCACCGAGTCCCGGGCCGGGTATGTTTTCGTGCACCGATTTCCTTTGCATTGTTCACCGAGTCCCTCACTAGAGCGTAGGGTACGGTATCTATATATATATATATATATATATATATATATATATGATATGATGATGTGATGATGGCACCGAGTCCACGTGGGCCGGGCATGGTATACATGTACACGACTTTATTCACCGAGTCCATAATGGGCCGGATATAGTATATGATATAGCTATGCATGATTTTCATTTCATAAGGCACAAGTACAGTGGTATCTTGATTGTCATACTTGTCTCCTGTAATCTCTATTTCAGTTATGATCTTCTTTATTGTATTTCATGCTTTATATACTTAGTATATATCTCGTACTGACCCCCTTTCTTCGGGGGGGGCTTTCATGCCCGCGGTACGAGTACCCGATTTGGTGATCCTCCAGCCTAGGACTTCTACTCAGCTATTTGGAGAGCTCCATTGTTCCGGAGCCTAGCTTGTTTTGGTACAGATCTTTTGATGTTGACTTATGCATATCCAGGGGTACGGCGGGGCCCTGTCCCGTCATATTTCACTATTGATACTCTTAGAGATCTGTAGACACATGTGTGGGTTGTATATAGGTGTTGTTCCGTGTCAATATGACTTGTTTTGGGATGTTCCCGTACGTAGTAGCGGCCTTGTCTGACTTCGCGTATTGTGTTATGCTTGATTAGTTGTGACTCCTCAGGAGACAGGTTATCTTGATATATGACGTTATGAATCTTTAGTTGTTTTTCGCAAGTTTCCATATTGTCCTTAGTTCCAGTCTGACTATATCTAACAGGTATGTAAACGAGTGTCCAGCTCGGGCACTAGTCATGGCCCATGGGGTTGGGTCGTGACAGACAGGTCTGATCAGCTTGCATTTGTCGGTGTACTCTAAGCAAGGGCCCCTCTTGATAACTTCCACATTTGGACATGGCAGCTGGTCAAAGACAAGAGCCCATCAGATTGGAGAAAAATGTCCTAAATTCAGCTTATACCAACCTAGGATCCACTATCTTCTACCCAGCAGCATTGTACATTGAGGTGATTGCATTCCTGGATGTTCTCATCTTGAGTTGAGCATGGAAATATTGAGTGTTTGCATCACCACTTGTAATCCAACAAGCTCTGGAAATACCTGCTCCTCCACCTCACTCCATTTCTTGATATCCTCAAGGGTAGTCTTTTCCTGCTCAATCAAGCTGCTACATAGAGGTTGAGTTGCAAGTTGTGCTTGTACAGTTTCTAGGCTCTACCTTGCTTGTTGCAGTTTCTGGTTGTAAGTAGCCATGTAGGCCTTAAGGTCCTTCAAGTGCAGTTTACTGAAGCAATTTCATCCACAGTTGAAACATCTTTGTACTAGTTTGTTGCTTGTTCCATGCTGCCCCTACTATACTTTCAAACTCAGGGTGATTCATTACTATTTTATAGAGCTTGAAAGGCACCGGGATAATTAATTAAGCATGTTCAACAGGACAAAAACAAGCGCCTCCTTCCCAATAAATACATCGATACGGCCGTATTTCAAGATACGATCTGTATTTAACTATATATATATTCCCCAAGCCAAATTCCAAAATGCGCAGTGATTTAGAAGACAAATTACGATTTGAAATACCAGCCGTATACTGAAATACGGTCCATATTCTGGGGCATAAATCCCCATCTGAAAACTGAAGAGAAATCTCCAATTCCCACATCCTTTATCTAGTTTTCTAAGTCTAAAATCATGAATATAGCCTAGTTTAAAGGTACGGGGTGCTACAGATGTTTTGTTTGGATTATAGGTAATTAAACAAGATGATTGTAAAGGATTAGTGGATGATCTATTAGATGAACTAAATGAGACAGCTATATTTTCTAAGATTGATCTAAGGGCAGGGAGTCATCAGATTAGGATGAATAAAAATGATATCTCAAAAGCTGCTTTTAGGACTCATTTGGTCCACTATGAATTCAAATGTTATGCCATTTGGCTTAACTAATGCCCAAGCCATATTCCCAATTTTAAGAATCATCTTTTTAGGGAACATTTCAGAGATTTTGTTCTTGTGTTCTTTGATAATATTTTAGTAGAAAAGGTATTGGATATTTTAAGAAAAGAGCAATTGTATGCAAAGAGATCCAAATTTTCATTTAGTCGAAGGAAAGTGGAATACTTGGGTCATATCCTAACTGGGTAACGAGTAGCTACTAGCCCTGCAAAAGTTAAGGCTATGGTGTCCAGGCCTACTCCTAAATCTCTTAAAGGACTGAGGGGATTCTTAGGGTTGATAGGTTACTACAAGAGATTTTTCAAGAATTACGGGTATATTAGCAAGCCTCTAACCAACCTACTTAAGAAAATTCCTTTCAATGGGGGTCTGAACCAGAAGAAGCTGCGGGGAGTTGAAGAAGGCTATGTCCTCTGCCCCAGTACTAGCCTTAGCAGATTTCACCAAACCTTTTATTATATAAACTGATGCTTGTTCTAAGGGTATTAATGTATTATTGATTCAAGAAAGAAGACCTATAGTCTACTTTAGTAAAATATTGGCTCCTAGGCATTGGGGTTTGCCTACTTCTGAAAAGGAATACCTAGCCACATCTGCTGTAGAGAGGTGGAGACATTACTTAATGGTGGTCATTTTATTATAAAAATTGATCACCATAGTCTCAAATACCTATTGGAGCAAAGCGTGACTACATCACTCCAAAAAAATGGGCTTAACTAAATTGTTAGGCTTGGACTATGAAGTGCAATATATGACATGCCTTGACATCACCGTAAAGACAAGAAGAAGGGGGTATTAGTTATGCTATTACTATCACTAAGCCTACTTGGATGAAAGAAGTGATTAAGAGCTATGAACATGATGTTGCAGCTCTACAATTGTTGACTGAGTTAATTATTGGTACTAACAACTAGGGCAAGTATTCACTCCATCAAGGCATTATTAGATGTGAACAAAGGATATATGTGGGCAGAAACACTGATTTGAGGAAAAGGATATTGGAGGCTATGCATCAATCTCCTCTTGTGGGGACATTCAAGGCAACAAACAGCTTACAAAAGGATTAAGATGATTTTCTATTGGCCTAATATGTGGGCTGATATTTTCAAGGGGGGGATGAATGTGATGTTTTCCAAAGGGTTAAAGGTGAAAATATTCATTATCCAGGTTTATTACAGCCCTTAGCAATACCATACATGACTTGACAAGACGTTTGTATGGACTTCATTGAAGGATTACCTTCATCTAACCATAAAAGTTACATTTTAGTGGTGGTTGACAGGCTGACCAAATATGATCATTTTCTACCATTTAAATATTCTTATACTACTCAGGCTGTGGTTGAATTATTTTTAAAGAAAATTTACAGGTTGCATGGCTTGAATAAATCTATAATGACTGATAGAGATTCTATCTTCACAAGGCAATTTTTGGCAATAGCTATTCAGGTCATTGGGGACTCAATTGAACATGACTACAACCTATCATCCACAGTCGGATGGGTAGACTGAGAGGCTCAATCACTGTTTAGAGACTTATCTAAGGACTATGGTTTTTACTTAACCTAAGGACTTCAATTATTAGTAGAGTGGTGGCATAATACTAACCACCAAAATGCACTACAAGCTACTCCATTCGAGGCACTTTATGGATCCCCCCCCCCCCCTCTCCAAATACCACTGGGGTCACTACCTCAACCAAGTAACACACAAGTTGGTGCATGCATTACGACGGGGAACGGTTATTACGGCGACGATGGATAACTTACAAAGTTACTCAGCACGAATGAAGTTTTACGTAGCGAGAAACAGGAAGTAAGGCATACAAACAGGTGACTTAGTCTAGCTACAACCATATAGACAGTTATCAGTTCAGGTTTAGAGAAATATCAATCTTAGTTCCAAGTATTGCAGGCCTTACATGGTTTTAGAAAGAGTGAGAATAGTTGCTTACGATTTTGGAGTTACCATCAGGGTCACAAATCCACCCAGTGTTCCATATGCCTCAATTGAAATGTCGGGTGGGTCCTAGCATCACCCCACAAAAGAAACAACCAGAATGCTATAGTAATGGACATGTTTTGGTGGGAAACCTTAGCCATTTTGCGCTTTCTGTTCAAGTTTTGATTTAGTGGACAAACATGAGCACAGATGAAGCGACGTGGGAGGATTGGACTTACATGCGCAGGAGATTTCCCACCTTTGTGGCTCAGACACATTTTTTGAAAGGGGAAGGGATTGTAATGTCGTACTTGAATTGGGAATTTGGGGAAATTGATTTAGGGTTATCAGCGTAGGAGTTAAAGGTTTCAACTGAGAGTACACATGGAGGCTCAGGATGAAGCCAACAAATTAATGATTTGTTATGTGGACTGTAATCTGACAACCCAGAATGAGTAGAGATCAGCGGACAGGATTAGCTTATTCTGCAACAA
Source organism: Lycium ferocissimum (assembly GCF_029784015.1). NCBI lineage: Eukaryota > Viridiplantae > Streptophyta > Magnoliopsida > Solanales > Solanaceae > Lycium > Lycium ferocissimum. The sequence continues at coordinate 58,875,055 of NC_081344.1, forward strand.
CTTCAACAAACTATATACACAACAGCTTAGAGATTGGCGGTTATGCAAATTATGGTAAAATACATATCTTCCTAAAAATCTTCTCTCTACCCGAATTCTCTCCCGATCTCTTATCATTTATTTCTTCTATCTCTTTAGGGAATCGTCACTGAAGCTCAAGCTCGTCAGTGGAGTTTTAACCTTCTACTGTCTCTTTTCATGTTAATCATCCTATGTAGTTCATGTATTGAGTTCCAATATTAATAAAATCCTCAATTTTCATCCAAATTACTATTTTACAATTCTAGTATATTTCACAAACAAGGTTTGTTTTTAGGGTACAATTTATGAAATCAAAACTTGGTTTGATTCAACTATTCAAGATGGCAACTACTTCAATATATAGACAGCACAAACATGCTTTGGTTCTTAACCACAACTACAAATCAAGACATTCCAACGAGAGCCTTAAGTGAGAGTAGTTAACACTTAGTATTAGAAGAGCCAACTGCATGAAGACGAAGAACCCGAGCTTATCAAGATTTATTTTCAAGTTCTTTAGTTTGTCTATGTTAGGTTCTGTTGTGGTTTCATCTATTTACCTTTGCAAGTATTGTGTAATGGGTGTGTTGGTTAAATTGTTTAGATAGTGACTTTAGGCAGACTATTCGGTGAACAAGTCCTTAAGTTGTAACTGTTATAAGGGCTCCTATTTTAGTGAAAGAAAATTTGGTAAATCCTATTGGAAGATAGGTCGTGAATTTTTTACTCCGTTGAGCGAGGAGTTTTCCGCGTGAAATTCTTGTGCTTATTTACATTCTGTTGCATTACTTTCTTACGCAAATTGTTTTAAGAATAAATTCTTAGAGCGCATAAGAGTAGCCCAAACCTAACACATATGTCTCGAGTTTATTACAATACTTGGTTAAATTAAGTTTTTGTTTTAACCAAAAAAAGAAAAAAAAAAGGCTCTATACAAGATTTTATAGTGGGAACAACAATAACAACATACTCAGTGAAATCTCACAAAGTGGGGTCTAGAAAGGGTAGAGTGCATGCAGATCTTACCCCTACATAGGGAGTTCGATAGGCTATTTCAACAAGATTTTATTTTGGGAAAAGGACCAAAAGTACATCTAAACTATTTGAAGTAGGTAAATTTCATCTCCGCTATGTCTTACTTTTAAGTTAAAAAATGGGGAAGGGCCTAAAATGCCCTTGAACTATTAGATTTTGTACAAAAATGCCCTTCTTCCACCTTTACGCCCCCAAATACCACCACTGTTTACCTATAGGGTCTAAATGCCCTTATTTTTAACGAACCCATTTCATTTATTATGTGGCACCCTGTCATTAGTTAGCCATATAATTAACTATAACTAATTAATTCTGCACCCATTTAATAAGATCCACCTACTAAATCCCGACCTGCTCGAACTAAATCCACGTTAAACCAACCCCAATTAAGATCGAAGCAACGAAGGGGATGGAGTTGTTCAACGGATCAATGAAGGGGAAGATCTTAATTTGGATTTTTTTTAATCAGACTATGACCAATTCCACTGCCGGCGAGTTCATTAAATTTCCACGACCAACGTGGTTGAAGTTGTGTGATGGCGCATTGGTTGAAGTTGTGTGATGGGGTAGTGGCGGTTTTGGAGGTAGATTTTGGCGTCGGAGAGGCTTGGAGTTTCATTGGGGTGGTAGATTGGCTGTCGGGCTAGGTGGAGGCTTGTGGTTAGTGGTTTTTGCTGGTTTGTTGCGTCGAAATTCGGGCTGGTTATTTGGGTTTCGTCGGCATTGTGGGGATAACGGGGATAGGTAGCGGTGGCTTGTGGTTCGCCGGAGATCTGACCTCCGGCGTGGAGGGGATGATCGGAGAAGAAAGAACATGGGACTGTTTGGTTCACTGGTCGTCATGGCAGAGCTCAGAGCTCATCGGAAGAAAAGGGATGGGGAAGATGGAGTTCGGTGGTCGTGGTGGAGCTAGTCAGAATCAATGAAGCAGATTTTGTGTGGTGGGGTTGGTAGTTCGTTGTTAGAGATGGAGTGGTGGGTTTCGGCTAGTGGCATAGAGGAGCTGGTGGTGGAGGAGGTGATGGCAGACTGCGTAGTGGTGGCGTTACGGCAAAAATGGGTTAGTAGCGATGGTGTAGTAGGCCATGGGAATTTGGCGGGTCGGGGTTTAGTGGGTGGATCTGGGTAATGGGTTGGGAGTTAATTAATTTAGGTTAATTATAGGGATAACCAATGATAACATTCCATGTAATAAATGAAATCCTTAATTGTGTTTTATAATTGATTCGTTGAAAATAGGGGCATTTTAGACCCCATAGGTAAACGGCGAGGGTATTTGGGGGCGGAAAGGTGGATGGAGGGCATTTTTGTACTAAATCTAATAGTTGAGGGAATTTTAGGCCCTTTTCCGTTAAAAAAAATGCTCTCACTGTTAGTCAATTAACTCAAAAATGCCCTCCAACTAACCAAATATCTCAAAGATACCCTTCGTACTAATGGTTGCTCCAAACCAAGGGAAAATGACCAATCTATCCCTCGAACTATTCAAAGTGGAGATTATGACATTTTTTAAAAAAAATTGCCATCTCTTATGGGCCCGGATATATTTTTAAACTACTATAAAAATAAAATCTTGGCTTCCTTTTTCTTACTACGAAAAATTGGAAAATCCCCCATTTAAACCTGTGGTAGGTATCCAAATAA